>NW_004955405.1:26269729-26338196 GCF_000276665.1 Chinchilla lanigera | reverse complement strand
TTGAGAAAATATCTAGGAATGAAATTATTATTAGCCCTCATTTTAACTCAGATATGTGAATGAGAAATATGAATGAGAATGTGAATCACAATAGACCCAAAGATAAAACTAAAAAAAAAATTCAATAGCAGGAAAAAATGAGTAACGAATCTAAGAATGAATGATTTGCTATGTCTATTCTTGAGAGACTTTATCGACTACAGTGAATAATAAACATGAAAGGCTCTGCGTGGCTTGGGCAGTTCGCTGAACCTCTTTAGGCCTTGAATTACTTATCTTTACAATGAGGGGAATATGACTTATTTCAAAAATTTGCCTTGAGGATTAAATTAGAAAACACAGTGCTTTGTGAAGGAGCATGAAATATAAAGAGCCCAACAAATGCCAAGCCTTTCTCTTCTATTCTTATCAGGAGAAGTGATTCTGTTTGCCAGGGATGTCAAAGGAAACCACTTTCAACCTGAAACAGTGAAAGGAGGGCTGAGGGGGTGCTGATCTATGCCATGGCTTAGCGAGACGCCTATGTTGTCTATCTTCCCTCCCCATGTTCTCTGAATTCACATACAATGTAGAGTTTAGTTTTCTCTCCTGAAGAAAATTGACTACATTTTCTGTCTCATGAGGAAAGCCTTATCAATATGAAGATGATCTTAGAATGGTTATTAGATGTCTGCCAAAAAATATTTTTCTTTTATCATTGACAAAGATTATGTGTGGACTCCTGTTTTTAAAAATGTAACATTCCTATGAAAGACCTTCAAACTCATATCCAAGGTGCTTTGATCTTTCAGATCCCATGAATTCTTGCTCCACTGCAAAATCTATGTGTCTAAGAGAAACAGTATTTCCAAAATGGCCTGAATCTCAGTTTGGCAAAATTTTAGTATAACAGATTGAAGGGAATGTTTATCTGTGACTTATTTGACTTGGTGAACACACTTATTTCCAAAATAAAAATAACATCAAGATTTCATAAAAATACAAATCTGTGTGTATGTATGATTCTTTGTATGTTTCTGTCTTAAACATCTCTAAGCTGCAAGTTAGAAAGGGTAAGCCAATCTTAGAAGATTAGGGAAGTAAAAACAAGAGGCTGCAAATAATATGTATGATAGTTAAGATAGATATTCGTTGTTTCTGGATAGGCAGAACCAGTACTGTAAAAATGGCCATACTTCCAAAACTGATGCATGGATTTAATTCAATCCCAATCAAAATACCAACAGTTCCTCACAAAATAGAAAAAAAAACTTAAAATTTATATGGAACCAGAAGAGACTGACAATTTTGGACTACGAGAGCAAAGCAAGAGGCACCACAATCCCAGATTTCAAGTTGTACTACAAAGCTACAGTGATGAAAACAGCATGGCATCAGCACAAAAACAGACACATAGAAGAGAACAGAGAATGCAGAAACAACCCCAGGCACATTCACCCATCTGATCTTTGATGAATGAGCCAAAAGCATACACTAGAGGAATGGTAGCTTCCTTAATAAATTAGGCTGGGAAAACTGGCTATACACATGAGAAGATTGAATCTAGACCCAAATGTCTCACCATGTACTACACTAAAATCAAAGTAGATTAAAGATCTAAATATTAAAACAAAAACACTTAAACTGCTGGCAGATAAAATAGGTAAAACTCTTGAATACATAGTAGAGGTGATAACTTCTTGAACAGAATTCCAGTTGCACAAGAAAAAATATCAAAATCAATGAATGAACTCACATCAAATATTTCTGCACAGCAAAAGAAACAGCCAATAGAGTGAAGAGACCATCTACAGAATGAGAACAATTTTTGCCAGCTATTCCTCATACAGAGGGCTAATTTCTAAAATATATAAAGAACTCAAAATTTAGAATGTACCCTCACCAAAGTAAAAGACCCTTTCAAAAAACAGGCAAATAAAATGAATAAAATCTTCTCAAAAGAAGAAGTACAAATGGTCAAGTAATACATGAAAAAACATTCAACATCACTGGTCATTAGAGAAATGTAAATTAAAATAATATTGAAATTTCATCTTACTCCAGAAAGAATGGCTACATCAAGAAATTAAATAATAATACTGTGAAGCTATGGAGAAAAAGGAATATCTCTATATTGTTGGTGGGAGTGTAATCTAGTACAAAAACTATGGAAATTGATACACAGATTCTGTAAAACACTAAAAATTCCATTTGACTGAGCTGTTCACCACCTAGGTATGTTCCTCTGAAAGTTAAAAATATCATATTACAATGATAAATGCATACACGTGTTTAGAATGCACAATCCATAACAGTTAAATCTTGGAAATGTTACATATGTTCACCAGCAGATGAATGGATGAAGAAAGAGTGGTATTTATACACAATGGAGTACTACTCTGCCATAAAGAAGGATAAATCTGAGTCATCTGTAGGAAAATAGAAACACCTTTGAGAACATAATGTTGAGTGAAATAAATCAGATGCACAGGCTTAAATATTGCATGGTTTCTCTTGTATGAGAAACCCAAATTATAATTAAACAGCAAAATAAAAGATACATTTAAAAAGATGAAATAGTAGGAAATAGGGAGATAGATTTTTCATAAGGGGAGTGGACTATGAGGTGGAGGGAAAGCAGAGAGAGGGGAGGGGAGGGGTGGGGTTATAAAGAGATTAAGCTGTTTTATGTACAGACACCAACTCCCTATGATGAATGCAGTGATTGTGTACCGCAGACATAATGTACTAATAAAGGTAAAAATAAAAAAGTTAAATGGACTTTCTTGTCCTCTTCTAGAGGAGTAGAATGAAGGACAAGTGACTGCCCCCAGGGACGTGGCCTAAGGTGCACTTGACAGATGTGCCGCGCCTGGACTATTCACTACGGTGTGCCTCACATTTGGGGTATGCTGATGACCAGGTCCTCTACCGTTAGTTAGAAATCATCTTACCAAGGGAACGGTGCTATCTTCAAATTACAGACAAGGAAAGTGGGACATAGAGAGGTTAACTAGCAACCCTGAAGTGTATAATTCTCTAGTGGAAGAGCTGGGGTTTAATCCAGGTCACTTTGATTTTCACCCAGTGTGTTTTCTAGAGAGAAGTAACCCACTCACCAGTTTCCCTTCTGGTGGGGAAAAAGGACCTCTCTTATGGTGGATGTCTCTGTCATCCGCCCCAGAAAGACCCTTCAAGAGAATACTATAGGTGGAGAGAGGACTGGGTATCATCTGGCTGAATTCCCTCATGCAATGCAAAAACTTTTCCGGTAAGAGAGGTGGCCTTTCACTGCACACTATTTGCAGCTACAATTTTGAGGAAACACCATGCAACTCTTTAAACAACCAACTTTTATCTCACAAAGCCTCAAAATTATTTGGTTATTTCATTCATGAATGTGTTCCTTTGCTTTATGGCAGAGCAGAACCCCATTGTGTGTAAATAGCACATGCTCTTTATTCAGATAAATTTGAGTCATTTGTAGAAATATGGAAGCAGCATGAGACCATAATGGTAAGTAAAATAAATGAGACACACAGGTTGAAGTACCACTGGGTTTATTTTCTATGAGAAACCCAAATTAGAAGTACAGTGCAAAATAAAAGGCAGCCGGAAGATAGATCTTTCTCAGTGGGAAGGGGATCAAGAGGTGGAGGGAGGGAGATGGAGAGGAGGGAGAGGAGGTGAAGGCAGGAATCACGATGTGTTATGCATCTATACCAACCTCACACAAGGACTGTAAGCATGTACTACCAACATGTACTATACAAAAAAATTCCTGTGTGGATTCGTTCACTGAACCAATATTAAGGACCCTTTGATCCTGCTTGGCTTTGAAATTTCAGTTCTGGATAATTGAGGATATAGGACCTTTTTTTAGAAACTTTGTTGCTTCAGATTCATATTGAATTTGTAGATGATTAAAACACCTTGGCCCCACCCCCATAACCATTTCCTGACCCAAGATCTTCTGTTCTCTAACCCGCAGTTAAAAACTGCTGCTGGCCCGAAATACTGGATTGTTGCGTTGGTTGTATAGCAGTGAGCATAGCTGCCTTCCTGAAACATGTTCAATTTTGACCTTTTTCTGTTAGCTTTTTGAATTTTGATTATCATTTGAGAAAGCAATTTAACTTTCTGGTATTTGCAATAACAGGTCATCATGCCTGTTGCATCTTTATTTATATATTTATTAATAAAAATAGAAGATAGTAAATGTGGGGGCACATTGTGGACATGGAAGGATATACAGAGCTGGAGGGAAGGGGCAGAATGGAGAGGAAAGGGAAATGAGATGGATTCAGATCTTATATGTACATGTAACAACCCCTCATGACAAATGTATCCATTTTGCAACACAAACATGTGCTACTAAAAAATATTGCATTGAACAGGATCAAGGTCAGAATGTTAAAGTTCTGTACTAAAGATCTCTCCATATTTTGATACCTTCTTAATGTTTTTAATATACTTCTTAATGTTTTTATGGGGGCAGTTTATTCAAAGAAATAAATCTAAATAAGCACCAACAGTCCATGTCTCAATCTTGCCTAAAAGTATTTTTGAGAAATGGTTAAATATCTTGCTGAATTTTTGTGGAAAAGAGGCTTGACCTCTAGGTATGATAGTTTTAGGCATCTCTTGGTTTAGGATCCAGCTACTGAATCTGAGCCAAAGAGACAGGGTCAAGTTCAATGGCTTAACTGAGGTATCAGGAATATCAGGAGAAATACAGTAGCTCTTTGAAAAGCAGGAATAAGTTATGCCTTGTGTGACTACTTTTTGGTGACTCTTTACTAGGTTTCATGTTTGGAATAGCTGCATCATATTTGAAATAGAATTTTCTAGAATTGTTTTTGGAATAAACAAATTGCTTTCCTCAGGATAAGTTGTGCTACTTCTTTTCTTCTCCCTCTGGCATACCCATGACATTCAGTTGTTAAATGTTAAAGCAGCCATTTCTAAAATGTTCATCTCCTAAGAATTAGTTCTCTAGTTTAGAAACCTGAGCATACTTTGAAGTGGCCACTTCTTTTCTATTATCTTCTTAGTCCCAATCAATGTAGAATTTATTCTTTCCCAACTTCATCAGGATAATAAACATTTGCTTATGAGAGTTAAGTAAGTCTGTTTACCATTTTTGCAAGAAAAACTTTTCTTTCTTGCAAAAAAGTCTCCCCCCAAAATTCATTTGCGTTATGAAGATCTAGACTTGGGAGAGCTAGACTGGCTGTTCTTTATTCAAAGTATTTCTTACAACTGGTAGATTGAAATTTGTCAAAGACAGTTATTGGCTGGAATTCTTTCAAAAAAATTCTAAGAAAGAGTACATACTACAAGTGTTCATTTTTCCTATAGTAAGTTATTCTGATGTGTCTGATTCATTTCCTAAATGACAGTATTTCAGTACCTTTTACCTAGTGTCACCTATTTTGACCCCTTTATCAATTTAATTATTCCCTTACTTAATCCTTCATTCATTTAATCAATATTTATTTTTCAACACCTACGCCAAGTGACTGAGAATTTAGAGACTGCGATCAAGGTTACAGTCTGGATAAGACATGATTGCAGTGGTCAGGATGAGCGGGGGGGATGGTGGGGCTATGGTGCATGAGCAGATATATCTGTAAGAAACCAAGTTTGAGCTGAGAACTAAAGGGTCAGCCCAGGAGCCACGGGAAAACTCAAGCATTTCCATCAATATTCAGTTTGTGATCCCTGTGCTCTCGCAGATGGACATCAACTTGTGAGAAATGCTTGATCAGAAACCAAAGCTAAGAGTTCCAGGCTCAGATCAACCCAAGCTAGCGTACCGGTGTCATTCAGATGATCCCACACGTCAAGGAGGAGGCTGTTACAAGAAACACCCTTAAGGGCTATTTCATGTGCCAGACTCTCCCTGGGATTAACAATGCTCAGTGCAGCTTTTAAAAGCGTGGATTGAGGCGTGATTGCAAAATTAAATCCCATTTAATGGATACAATTGCTTCCCAATTGTTATAGGAGTCATCTGTCATTAAAGATTGTGTTTGTGTGTGTCCTTGCTTTGAAGAACAAATCCAACAACCAACCATTTAGCTATTGACTAAATTTATTCATTTTTTTCCAGTATAACTACCAATCTGGATGAAGTTAGCTAGTTTTTATTTCTAGATGTGTACATAATCTCCCAAAGACCTTTTTTATGACATTTCTCTAGGTTTCTTTATGCTCACATTGTTGTACACAACGACGCGAATAGCCATGCTTTGAAAAGAAGAGTCTTTGGTGAAAAATTTACAGTAGTGCCTGTACTAATTGAACATATTTGTTATTCTTTCAAATAGATAGTTTAAACCAGTGTTTATATGGAAGGTGTTCTGTGCTATTTTTCCCTTACCCCCTTTTGATTTGTATCCCGGAATCTTGGCATTAAAATGTAAACTTCAGGTATATTTTTGTAGTACAAAATAAATTTTACTTTTTGCCTGTATATATCTGATAAAGAATGAACATTCTGAAAAAATCTGATCATTCTTTTCCCTGGCTAAAACTTTCCAATGACTTCCCATTATTTTTGAGATGAAGTGTGAGCTAATCAGAAGGGCATGCATTCTGGTCCCTGCTATGATTTCAGTCTCACTTCTTCCTTCACTCCTCCCCTCTTCATGTGAACAGGAAAGATTCCTGAGGGTAGGGACTGTGCTAATAGCTTTATATTCATTTCCTCATTTACTCTTTGGAAGTTTTCCAAATCACTGTGCTCTGTCTGTCGGACCGTTTTGCTCACTCCACTTTGAATTCCCTTCCTGCTTTGCCTGGAGAACTACTCATCTTTGAATCTCAAAGGAACAATCTCCTGCTCCTCTTTACCTCCTCGTCCTCTGCTTCTTACTTCCTATAGTACAGGTAAGGTCATGATGTCCTCAGTTCTGTTGTTATAACTTCCACACAGCATCATTATACATAGCGTTAATTGACTGTCATATCCATGTCCTCCGGTGGGATATGAGTTGCTTAAGATTGACTCATTTTATGATCAGATCTATGACAATGCTTGGCATATACTAAAAAATCTTTACATGATCGCTGAGTAGGACTAAACTGGATGGAGTTGAAACTACAATTTTGATATTTCAATTTATATCTATAGTGTGTGAATTGAAGTCACTGAAAACATGTATAAACATCTTAATTCTTGGAATTTGTGAATATTAACTTATGGGAGGAGTAAAGATTACTTTATGTGGATCTCAAGGGGAGGAGCTTATCCTGGATTTTTTGGGAGGGCTCTACATGTGTGCATACTCAGAGAGAGAAATACAGAGAAAAGGAAGCAATGTAACAACACAGGTAAACTCCAGGTGGGGGCAGACCCAAGTTCAGGAACACCTGGGAACATCAGAAGCTGGCAGAGTTTCTCCACTAGAGCTTTGGCAGTGAACGTTGCTGTGATGACACCTTGGTTTTGAAGTTCTGGCCTCTGAAACTGTGATACAGTGAAAATCTATCATTTTAATTAAATCATCTAATTTATGGTAATTCATCACAGCATTCCTAGGAGACCAGTGTATTTTGTGGAAAAATTTCTAAAAACATGTCCTTATAAAATTACATAGTTCTTTAGATCTAATCACAAGGAATAGTGAAAAATTGTACAATCTCCTCGTGGGTTAAGATACATCATGAATTCCTAAGACTTTAGCAATTCTCAACATCTCTTATCCTACAATCTTTTCCTTCTCTGGATTATATATTTACATATTTCTATAGACATTAATGTTTGGAAGACCAGAATTTCACTATCTATAATAATTAAGGCCCTTCTTCATTGGAATCTGGGGTGGGGGCAGGGAAGAGGCATAGAGAGAACATTGTTCCTGCAATGTGGACATAGGAAACCAGCAGGAGCAGAATGAAATTCTTTTGCTGGTGCAGCTTCTCTCACAAAATCTTCCTTAGACTTTGTTTTCCTGGTTTCCATGGAGTCAGTTTACTTCCAAAGGCAGTGGGTGTTGGAGTGGGCCTAATGGAAACAGCTGAGGAGGTGAATAACTGTACTTGCTCTTCAGGTGGACAGAAGGGAATGGCCAGCTCAAGGTGTAATTTGGAACATGAATGCTCATTTTAGGGCATTATTCCCTCCCTTCGCTATTATCCTTTCAGCTTTTGTCTCTTAGAATTTCTCTCTTCCCCAATGTAAATAATAGCTCAATAGCTCACATAGTGCAGTTTGTAGAAGAAAGAGATACTAATTGTATTTGTTTTGGCAAACCTGCCGTCACTTGTACCTGAGGCAAAAGCGGAAGGAAATCAGGAAGCCAGAGGATTAGACACCCTCTGTCATAAACACAACTGATAACTGAACTCTGACTGGAGAGGTGTGGTTTAAAATGTGGAAGAGAAATCAATAGGCTTGCAAGTCTTGGTTTAGTGGGGTTTATTGGGTTTTCAAACTTCAGAGAGTATGTAGAGAAAAATATGACCCAACCTCCTGAAAATATTTAGACATGAAGAAAAAATTCATCTTGGTAATTGAATGACTTTAGTGGGTTCAGCCTCAAGATAGAAGAAACACCTAGAATATGCTGGAAATTTTATTTCTGCTAATAATTCAAATGGAAGGATTTCTCATTAGCTTGTACTTACAAATGGTTACTTTTCTTGCTAACACTCAAGTTATGTTGTTTCAATCCCGTTTTAAAGATTTCCAGATTGCTTTCCTTAAATTGGTGCTAGCCAAAGAATTCTGAATTATTTCTGAATTATTTCTGAGTTATTTCTCTCACACACCCACAATCACCTCTTCTGATTTTTCAGTTCTTCCTTCTTTGACCTGGCTTCTGCTCATCCACACTTACTGCCCATAAAACTGAACATGGAAATGGATTTTTCAAACTTGTTGTATTTGGATGTTTCAAAAATGTCTTGTTTCAAGGACACAGAGGTGTCTAGCTTCTGCATATAAGTATGGAGGATGATATCCTTTGCTACCCAGCAATAAAGATACCATCTGAGCCTGAATCTTGACCTTATTGTATTTGTGTCTGATGTCTCACAGTATTTTCTTTTGGGCAGGTTAGTTAGTGTGTGGTCTCTGACCTTAGTGTGTCTGTAGAAGAAATGCAACCACCCTCATCCATACTACCTACACTTCTGTCCTCCAACTCTAGCACATAGCAGGTGTTAATTTCAAACTGTGAATGGTCTGAGATAGTACATGACTTGTAATCTGACAACCTAACTTACAATGATATGTGTGTGTTTGCATACAGATATGCGTGTGCACATGGGTGATGGGTATATATTATGTAAATATACATTTTACATTAGGACTGGCTTTTCACAAGGCAGCATGATGAGAGACTGATGTTACTTCCTTTGTGGTGGAGTTGACACCACGGGAGAAGAATTCTGAAATGATGACTTTTGGAAGTTTACATAGGTGGTAACAGGACATTTTCTCATCTTACCTGTGGAGAGAGGGAGGAAAAAAAGGCTTTCCTATGGAACAAAAATAAATTATTTCTATGGAGAAGAAAGAGTTTCTATTTTGCCATGTTATAATGTAAATTAATGACTCTGGAGATGGAAAAATTCTAGAGGGCACTACCAAGTGCAGGGGTCTTTAGACTTGATGCTTGTATTAAAAGGCAGTGCCTTGGGAGGTGAGAATGAGATTTATGTGTTTGTGAAAAAGGTCCAAGGGAGCTTGCATGCCCTTCCGCTGTGTGAGGACAAAATAAGAAAGTACAGAAAGAAGATCCTCACTGGACACAGAATTTGATAGCATTTGATTTTGGACTTGCCAGCCTATAGAATGGTAAGAAACAAATTTATATCATTTACAAGTTACCTAGTCTATGGTGTTTTGTTATAGCAACAGAAAAGGATGAAGATATTTGATATTCAATTATATTTTAATGCAGGGGTTAGGGCTGTTTCTTTGGAAAGCCCTGATCACATGGAAAAACATGAAAACATTTAAGAAGCATTGTCTCCCAACAGCAAAATGCTTCTCCTTTTTCTCAGAAATAAAGAAACAAGCCTGGGGGTGTAGCTCTGTTGCAGAACATTTGCTTAATGTGTGTGAGGCTCTGGGTTTGATTTCCAGCCCTGCAAATGATACGTAAAAGAAAAGAAAAGGAAGTAAAGGTATTGTATGAGCCATGCCTGAGACTTAGCTCAGTAAACCCTAAAAAATGATTGTAGTAACTTATTACTATTACGATGTTACACATATATCAGTGTCTGAGGGAATTGAAATCATTCTTGTCTGTCTCCCTTCCCTCCCTCCCTGTTTCCCTCCCTCCCTCCTTTCCTCTCTCCCTTCTTACCCTTCTCTTTCTTTCATTATTCTCTTATGTGACAGATATTTCTTGGATATTGACTATGTGACGAACACTGCAAAGTGCAGGAAAAACTGCAGTTGACAAAACCGGCACGGTCTTGAGACCTAAAGTCTAGAGCAGTTTAAAGGCCATTTGTGAAAGCATTATTATGGAACCAAATTGTTAATCACAATGTTTAAAAAATATTACGAAGGAGGAACCATGGTAACTTAAGAGTGTATACCAAGAGAAAGAGACCTCCTTTGGAAGTGATAGACAGTGAACACTTTAGTAAGCATGGTTCATGAAATATTTGAGCTATCCTTGTGCTTAAAAGGTATTTGTTTCTTATCTGAAATTGTAACTGAACTGTATCCCTATAGTTTGTCTACAATTCTCTGTGTGGGAGGTGAGGGAGTAATTAAAGAAGGCTGACTTTAGGAGGTGACATCAGTACTAAGACCTAAACGGTAAGTTGATGTTACCTAGGGTGAGAGGTGTGAGGATGAAAATTGAGAGTACAGACAGACAAGGCAAGGAAAAGGAATGCCTGTGTACAGAAGTAGAAAGAATCTGAAATCCTTAGTTATTGTGTCAAGAGTGAAAGGAATAAAAGGGAAAATGGCAGAGAGCTCAGGGTCTGGCAGGCTAGATTAAGGATGTTAGAAGTTAAACAGAATGAAATGAAAAACTCTCTGAGCCTCCACATTTCTCACCAATAGAGCAAGATTAAGAACATCTTCCTATGGTAACTGTTGTTATGTTTTGTGATAAAATGAATGGAATCTTGACACTGAGCTTTGCAGATAATAGGTACTTTTCCAACAGTTGTTCCCGTAGATTGGCTTTCTGATTTATTATTATTATTATTATTATTATTATTATTATTATTATTATTTTAAAGAATTGTTGAGAACTTTGGCTAGAGATTAGAAGGTGAAGAGAAAGGGCACAACTTGTGTCCAGAGGCAGACGTTATGCGTGCCATGGTTTTGTGCTGTGCTTGTGTGACGTATTTGACCTGTCAGTTCTAAAACTTCAGGAAAGACATGGATTCAAAGAGCAGATGCCTTGAAACTCTGAATCTATGAGACCTCAAAAGTTCAGTCGTAGTGGGAGAAATAAGAAACTATGAATCTTAAAATTTCCCTAGTGCACAGGTAGTATTTTTAAACAGGGCTTTCTAGAGATAACTCAATTCAAATAGATTCTATTAATTATTTGAAAATATTTATAAAAGCCTTTTTTGCAGCTCTGAGGCCGCTTACAGTCTAGAAGAAGGAAGAGAGGTAAAAAGATAAATTCAGTGGGTCCATGCTTATTGATTGTTTCAGAGGAGGGGACTCCATTGGCAAGAATTTTGTACCAGACAGGGGAGAAGATCTTAGAACATTCCTCAGGATGCCCAGCGAGTGGACCTTGCTAGCACTGCTTCCTTTCTTCTTCCCAGACTGTACAACTGCCTGGGGTTGTAGAGCTGGTGTGTCACCTGATCTCTCAGTTCTCTCAAACAAGCCGAGAACAAATGGTAGGTATATTCTGGGGCGGGTGGTATTTGATAAATGTGGGTTGAATTCAATTGTTTACCTAATGGCTTAGTGCCATGTAGATGGCAAAATATTTATTAGAATCTCTCACATGCTAAAGAAAGCACAAGAGTTGCATGTTCATTGAATTGTTAGGGTTTCCAGAAAAGATAGATGAGCGTGGATTCATCCATAGCTGTGTTTAGTCTATACTTTTCCAAAGCAACTGGCCATATTAGGAGAGAAGTTAGTGGCTAAAGATAGACAAGTTGCTCCTCTAAGAAAAGTGATACCCATATTCTAAGCCTTGCACAGAGCTGAAACTTAGAACCCAAAAGGAAGCACCTATAATATGGGGTCCTATGACATGTTTAGTTAAAATTGACCATAGTTTAATGTCTCTAACAGTTTTTCTTTCTTCTCTGTTGGAAGAAAGAAGCAGATTTAAGAAATCAATTTACTAAAAGGGATTAAATTTAAGAAGGTGACCCTTCTTGATGCCTTCTATGTGGCAAAGGAAACTGTGGTTTCTGGCATTGTCCCCGAGGCACCAAATTTTAGAATCACCAAAGAACGATTTGATTGTATTTAGAAAGGCTGTGTTTCCTCATAAGAAAGGAAATGACATGTTTTAGAACTATTTGCAGCTACAAGAGCTGACACGAAAGTATTAGTGACTCCTTGTTAGAAGATTAGACTAATTTCTGCCCCCTCAGTGTTCATGGGTTTCAGGTGCCAGATTCTCTGGGTTAGCTGAGGAAACCCAGCCTTCTAGGAGGCTTCAGTCTGCAGGAAGAGAAAGGAAAGCTGTGATGGAAAACTCGAGGGCTCAAAGCGGGGAAGGTATGAAGTCAGTTATGCACTGATTTCAGTTTTTCAAAAATAACCATGTAATTACTTTGGTAGAGAATGGATAATAGCAGTAGCTCCTGAGAGATAGGAGCAGTTACCCAGATGGGTTACCCATCATTCAATTTTTTAATACTCCTGTTTTTTTCTCTCTCTCTGTCTCCTGCCATCTCTAATTTCTGTGTAAAAATGTGATATCTACACAGACTATCATGAGCTCTGTTCTCTGGCAAGTTTCAAAAGATTAACTCACGGGGCTGGGGATTTAGCTCAGCGGCAAAGCGCCTGCCTGGCAAGCGGAAGGTCGTGAGTTCGGTTCCCGGTACCGGAGAAAAACCAAAAAAAAAAAAAAAGATTAACTCACACTGGTTTCTTTATTTTATAACAAGCCTTTGTAAGTATAAGGGACACAGTGAAAAGTCCCTAGCCCACCATTAGGAGCATTATAAGCAACATCAGGAAGGTGATTTTGATAAAATGAATGCTAAACTCACCTTCCTGAATGAAAGTGAGTTTATTGAAAAATGGATTCACAATGGATATCACATTGCTAGTAGTGCAAAATGCATATTTCAGGAGATTAAGAAATTTGAGAATTGAAATTTGAACAGAAATAGATATAATATTTTTGTAATTATTTAGGACAATTATCTATTCTTTTCTACATTGTACTAAATGTGTATACATTTTCAAGAGAGATTACAGTTTAGAATTCAGGTATTTTAGGTATCATTGATATGTCTGTCTCCTCCAATAGATGAGTTTTGAAGGTAGTTACTTTTTCCAATGAATTTGTATTCTACAGCGTCTAACACAGTGCTTGGTACATAATAATTGGCAAGGAAATGGTTTTGGATTACTGGTTACGGTATTGTGGATATGGTATTTTTTGTAGGGAAGTATTGATTTAAACTCCCAGAGAACTTTATGGAACAGAAACACACACACACACACACACACACACACACACACACACACACAGTGAGAGAGAGAGAGAGAGAGAGAATGAGAATGTGTATGTAAGTGATGGACAGAAGGATTCTGCCTCTGGCCAGATATGTTACATATCTTACCAATATGGGGCAGTCTTGCTTAATATTCTAGTCTGTTAAGGTGAATACAACCAGCCCTCTGCATTTAGGTGAGCATATTAAGCCAACCACAAATCAAAAACGTTACCAAAAGAATCTCATCTTTACTAAACATATATAGACTTTTTCCTCTTCTTATTATTCACTATATAATACAGTACAATTACATAGCATTGGCTATTATAAGTAACCTAGAAATGATTTAAAGTATATGAGAGGATGTGCATGAATTATCTGAAAATACTACACAATTTTGTACGATAGATTTAAACATTTTGGCATCTTTGGGAGTCTTGGAATCAGTTCTCTGGGGATATTGAGGGATGACTGTGATCTCTAATGTACTGCGACCTTCCAGAGATTCTATTTTGGGCCCTCAAAAAACTCTATAAATCATTGTTACCACATATGGGGTTGAAAGTAGGTTTAGCTATTTTAGAAAGCTGCTCCTTTTGAACACTTATGAAAAATCTCACGCAATGAGTGCACTTTGACCCAATCATTCCACATGTACAAATTTATCTTAGAAAAGAACAAGTACAGTTATTAGGAAGAAATGTGTATAATTTTTCCTGGAACCAGAGTGGAGTGACAAGTTCATCCTACACTGCTAGATACTGGCCGTTTTTTAGTACTATTATTTCGTAAATGTTAAGCAAGTCCTGACCAAACTACTGTTGACCACCCTGCAGCAAAATCCTAAATCCTTCCTTTTGCTGAACACATATTTTGAGGAGCTGGTTGCATATATGAGAATGGGCACCAAATGCTCTTCTAAGGACTTAGCTAACTTCTAGGCTTAGTTACTCAGAAAGGCCTACATAAATTAGGGGTAGAGATGAATTCCTTGGGGAATTAGAGATTAAGAGAGACTAAATAGGGAAGAATTTAAAGAAAGGAGCAAACTCAGAGGCTCATAGCCAGAGAAGAATGTTGGAGAACTAAAGTCAAGGAGGGATGTTTATAACGTCGGTTGCTATGTAGTGTGTTTGATATAAAGGTTCTCTTTCTTCTTACCGTAATATATTCTGGTTAATATTTAAAATCTGATTGAGGCATTAAACAAAAGATTAGATATAGTAAAAGAGAGAATGAGTCAACAGAGAAATAGATCACTGCTCCCCAGCCCCCTCACAAATCCTAAAATGTAGTATAGGACAAAACCCAGAAAATATAAGGGGGAGTGATTGAAGATATGTACTGCTGACCTTAAATTTGTATTTACAATGTAACAGAAAGCAAAAACTCTATAAATGTGTAAGAAATCAAACAAAAAATGGAAGGGCAGCAATAAGAACAAGCAAATGTTATGAAAGGAAATATAGAATAGATGTCAAGTAAGCATGTGAAGCATTCAGTTTTATGAAGAGGATAGAAATAAAATTAAAATAATTTTTACATTGGTGTACTGTTTTATACCCAGCAGATGGCTGACTGAGAAGTTGTATCTATCTATCTGTCTGTCTTTCTGTCTATCATCTATCTATCTATCATCTATTTATCTATCATCTATCTATCATCTATCTGTCTATCACAGCATCCAGCCTTGCCAAGGATAGAGTCAAAGGAAGCTTATACTTACAACTATGGAAATCTAGTTTGGTTTAATCTCTGGGGAGAACAGTTTAACAGCATGTACATCAGCATGATATAAAATGACCCAGAAAATCCTCTCCCATGTATATTTTAAAGATACTACTCTTGTACTTTGCATAAGGAAATGGGTATAAAGATTTATACCACATCATTGTTTTCATATTGGAAAATCTGGGAAGCAATACCTTGTTTATGGTTAAATTACACTCCTTATGATGATGTTTCGCTATAACAGCAGTGCTTTAATTAGTGCACTTCTCACGTTCTCCTCTCCACAGGAAGAGGAGTAAATTATTGGCAAGTTTGCCATAAGGAAATGAAGTTGCATAACTTGGCTCCTTTCTCTATTTTTCTTGGGAATATGCCACCCTGCAAGAAGGGCACATAATTCTTTTCTGCTTTCCAGAAGCTACAGAGTGAATCTTACCTGTTGGTGTGGGGAGGACTGTACTTAGGGGCATCAACCTATGACTTGAGCTCTAGAGTGCATTAAAAGGCCCATAGATATAAGACGTATTCTCCAGGTCAGTCTTTACTAATAAAGAGATGCTATTTTGATCCCCGTTTGGCATTCTTTTTTCTCTTATTTTAAAGATGAGTACATCTAGCTGTATGTATGTTTTCTATTGGGCCTCTTCTTTGCCACATTGAGAAGATAGTATTGCTCTCCTATTACCTTGTTTTGAAATTCTGTTTTATTTATTTCTTTTTAAAATAACAAAAATATAATATATCATAATATAATATAATATAATATAATATAGAATAAAGAGACTCAATGTGCGCAGGGTAAGTAGGTCTATGCTTAGGGGATAGCATACTAGCTGTAGCAATGGAGGAATTTTACTTCAGTGGGTTCCATAAGGTTGAGGTGGCTTTGTCCACACATATATGACTGATTTTAGACAGGTAGGACTGTGCATGTGAGGTCTTAAACAAACATGACCTGGTTACTCGCTTCACTTAGGAAGAGCAACTACTCAGTCTATCACAAGCTTTTGCATCCCACCGCTATCTCTCTTTTCTCTTTCCAGTTGCTAAAACACAAGAATCCCTGCTTCAGCACTGAGCTCACCTTACATGAGGCAAGTATTGAGCAACAAGAAGACACATCAAACAGCAGTCCATCTATTGGTGACACCCATTCTGGCCACAACTTCTGTCTCCAGGAAACACTGTTAAAATTCATAGTAGCTCATAAGGTTAATTTCCCAGGGGTCTCTTCAAAAGGGCAAGAATGTATGTTGGCCAGCTTCTGTCTGTGGACCCCGCTCTCTCAGTGCTAGAGTTTGATCCTCACACGGGCACAGCATCTGCAGAGAAGGCTGCTGTAGCACAGACAGACAGGATTTAGCTTGCATGGTTCTCCCATCTTCATTGCATCCTGTGCTAACTACATGAATACACCCATTTCCTTTCTCTTGCTTCTGACTCTATGCTTTATATTGCTCTAATAAGCCATATAATTCAAGCATCCTACCTTTCCCTATGAACCTTTCTGCTGCAAGACCCCTGGGGTAGTTGGCCTAGTGGTGTAACTAGAAGCTACTTTTTTGCATAAGGTAATTTCCCACATGATAAAAATAATCCTCTTTTGATTAATCACTGATGGAGAGGATGAACATTATTTTAGGTTTCCATATCACAAATCTTGGGGCTGGGGAGTTAGCTCAGTGGCAAAGCGCCTGCCTGGCAAGCGCAAGGTCGTGAGTTCGGTTCCCGGTACCGGAGAAAAACCAAAAAAACCCTAAAAAACAAAAAAAACAAAAAAACCCAACATATCACAAACCTTATCAGTAGATGGATGCATTGTGACCTATCCTTATAATGAGAACTATACAGTTATTACAATAATCTCACTAATGTAACAATGAGGATAAATATAAACATTTAATATTACATATAAAAAAATTAATTACTAAAGGACACACACAATGAAATCCATTTATATACCAGTGACTAACTGTTGCTCAGGATCCAGGCAAGCCTTCTTTCTTTCAATGAGACAATAGCTCCTCATCAGCTACACATATTCTAGACTAGACATGTTTTAGACTCTCCAAAGCTAGATGAATTAAACTCCAGCCAATATGATGCATGCAAATTGTATGTACAACTTTCATGTTATGTCCTTAAATGTGAAAAGGTTTTGCAACCCACACCAACACCCTTTCCTCTTTCCATTGGCTAGAATGAAACAATGATAACTTCCACCGTGAGTTTCCTGAGATCACAATATATTGACAACAGAAGCAGCCTAGATGTGGGAGAAATTTGTGGGTAAAGGTATCTGGCCAGGATGGGTAGCCTAACTCCAGACTCTTCTGTTGACCAACAAGATTTGTGAGCCTCTGGAGTTTGGTGTTTTGTTCTTATAGCAGCCTTATACACATCCTAATTAATACAATGTAAGGAGATGAACTTATTTTATTTATATGTAAAATACACATATTTGTGAGATGATACACCAACATTAGGGTAAAGGTTAACTCTGGGGAGGTAGATAGGAGAATAGATAAGATTATGTAAAAGTAGGTGACTGATAAAATTAAGATGAATTAACGAATTCACTCCAATCCAGATTCAAATTTTGTTGCTTTGCTTACTCACTATATGTCATTTTCTTCCTTGAGATCACAAAATGTTTGCTGGATCCAGAGAGCATATTATTATTCCAAGAAGAAAGCAATAAAGAGAAGAGGAGAGAGAGGGAGAGGGAGAGGAGAGGGAAGCCAGGGAGAGAGGGGGAGAGAGAAAGGATCATGTGAAACCAAGTTCACTCAGGTAGATTTTATGTAAATCTTTCCCCAAAACTTCTGCTCATGTCTTCCTGTACTTCATTCTGTTTTATGTTCTATGCTGTAGCCAAAGTGATCCTGTGCTTAAGGCTCAATAACTTTTCAACCCTAGACATCCAATGCAGACCTTAAATCAGCACCCGAGGTCCTTTATGATGCAGTAATTAATTTCTCCTGCTCCATCTCCTATTTGTCCACACTTGCAGGCAGAGCTCCAGGCAACTCAAATCTTTCAGTTTCTAAAAATCACTGTGCTCTTCCTTGTTCTTCCTTGGCAACTACACTTCCTTCATTAGATGCATTCTTTCTTCACTTAGTTAATTCCTATTTTTGCTTTAAGACTACTCACCACAGGCCGCTGGAACTCTGAAAACTATTCTTGATTCTGTCTGAACCCAGTATGCTGTGTATAAACTTTGAAGACACTCTATGTAGGTATCTATAATATGTAGCACTTATCACATATATTGCAATTAGCTGTCTGTCTCCTCTACAGGTACTTCTTAAGGGAAGAGAATTTCTTTTATCTCTACTGTTTGGCATGCATGTGCTGCTTAAAAGATAGGAAAACTATATAATTTTCCATCTAAGCCAGAATGGTACTGATCATTCCATTAACACAACAGGGGCCAGTTGGGCAAACTGCAGCATTTGATCTTCCTATCAGTAAATATTTGGTTAATGTTACATAATTTTGGATTGATATGTGTACATTATTTTGGATTGATATATGTACATTATATAATGGTAGACACCATTATATTAGAGTTCAAAATATATGCCTCATTTACTAGACTTTTAATTTCTTAATGATTTCAGCACCAAACATAGTTCATGGTACACAGTGAATTCACAGAGAATGTTGAATTAGTGAATAAGTACATGCTACTAGTACCCACCACCTGCACAACTCCTCCTGGGATAGACCCTCAATGTACTGGAGAGATGTGCTAGAGATTTCTGATTCAAATAAGGAAATGAATACTTTCAGTTGAATGTACAAGAAAATTCTTGCACAGAAGAAGTTATGCGATCCATAGTATTTTCTATTATAAGCCTTTTCTTCCATGTTTCTTCCTTGAGGAGGTTCCTTTTCCTCTTGCCTAGTTGAAGCTTGTGAAATCTTGCAGTATTCAAAGTTAATCATAAATGCTTCGTCTCCTAAAACTACAGCACTAGAGAATATGGTTACTATGGGTAACAGTGTTGAGACACTGTGTACATAAGAAAACACATGGAGTTTGGAATGTCTTTAATTTGCACAGGAGGTCAAACATACCAGAACTAACTACTTCATTCCTGACCATTTCTTGGCTACTGATTCAGCTCAGTCGGTTTACTTTCAAGAGAACATTTCTTTGCTACCTCTTTTTCCTGTGCTTTTATATTAATCAACTCTAGGAAGATATTTTCTCCCACTTGTGTGGGAGTCTTCTGCCTAAAGGACCATTCTGTGTTAAAATTAAGACACACTTTGAGTGAGTGATAAAAAAAAGCCTAGATGATTTGCAGAGGTCTTTGTTTAAACTCTGAATTTAAAACAATTACTTCCAAACACTCATTACCTACTAGCTGTTCCAAGTTTCCTGAGTACAATTAAATTTAGTTAAAATATATGAACTTGTTGGTTCACACTCATTCAAGGCACACACAATCAGGCATGGATAGCAACACTCAGATATGGGCCTAGGATGAAGTGATATAGCAATTGGGTTCTTGATGTGGTTATGAAGTATGATCGAAAAGTATGGTGAATGTTCAATTTTTAAAATATTTATTACAGTAAAAGATACATGCTACTGATTCCCCTCAAAATACTTCCCTCACCCCAAATGTAGTTTTGTCCCCACATTCTTGGCACTTACTGGAGCAATTCTGAAGTTCTGTTTTGTGAGTGTCTTTTGTCGTGTTGTGGATTCCTGCTTGTCGTGAATCAATTCAAAATCTTTACCTTTCACGGTCATTTGTACTTTGAGGAAAATCCAGAAGTCACAAGGTGCCAGATCCAGAGGATAAGGTAGCTGAGGACACACTACAATTTTTTTTTACAAGCTGCATTTCCATTGGATGGAAGTTGGCAGCAGCATATGCTGTATGTCTTGTCACACTTCATAAACAAGAGCTGCTGCAGAGAATGGCAAGAATGAAGGGATAAGTGTGTTAAATGTGAGAATGAGCATTTTGAGGAGGGCTAATGGCAATGGGTCTTTTACTGTAATATTTTTTAAAAAATTAATTAATTACAGTATATTTTGATCATACTTCATAAATGTGCACATGCAAGATGGGGAACTATGTCCTAGAACAGCATGCAAAGGTTTGGTGTACTTTGTTCAGTAGTGATTCTGTTAGAGACATTCCAGTGGACATGCATCAGCTAAAATAAATATAAAACACCTATGCTTTTTCACAGAAATCTAGTCAGAAACTAGAACAAATCCTTATAAGAAATTTTAGAAAGACTAAGTTGCAGGATTTTCAGTTTTTGGGCATACTAATTACAACTTGTCTTTGCATAAAGAAGCAAATTCTTCTGAACTTCATCAAAGGAATCTGAGTTAATTATTTTACACTGCTTATTCACAACCAAAGAAAATTAGATCTAAGAAGTTATATGTTAGAAGGACACCTGAATCTACCACTACATGGCCAGGGATCTGTAGTAATTAATCCGTTTCTCCTTTTCATCACCTTGTTATCCTCAGTGATAAATGTTAACTAAGTGATCTGTAAATTTAATTGCAAATACGTGATCCTCTAAATTCGAGGCATGTTAAATTAAGGGGTGCCTGCCTAGTCTGACCACTAGTCGTCCTTCTTGTGCAGAAAATGAGGATGTTTCTTGCTGTCCTTGTGCAGAAAAAGAGGGAGACAGAAGTACTTTGAGTTTAGCTGGTCATGTATCTGAAATAGATGTGTGCCTCTGCTTTGCTTGAACATCGTATTGATTTTAGAAGTTTGGATACAGATCTAGAGCTCTGCATGACAGAGACGATGATATTTGGAGATAGGCTAGGGATAAGTTTGTAGTATATTTAGTGATTAAGTGTCTTCCAGTGCAGGGAGTCTTCATTAGTCTCCAACTGAAAGGGCTATCAATCCTAGATAGGTATTTTATATACGGGAGTCTACAGATTTAAAAGAGAGCTTGAAGGTACTTTATTTGTTTAGAAATGCTCATGCCTACTGTTCTGGACACAGGTGTGAGAGAGAACTTTAGGGAGAAAGGGCTAGAAGCCTACTTGCATGTGCAGCTGCCTGGAAGGGCAGGGGCTCTGCAAATGTCAATATCGCAAATCGGCTTTGGGAGTGAATGAATGGCAGGAAGATCCAATAAGGGGCTGTATGCAGATGCCAGTTTTCATATGATAAGGACACCCCCTATGACCTTTTACTGAAGGAGTTTCAATTAAAAAATTCAGCTCCCATACAGGTATAACTTAAATAAGCCACACCTATATTTGGATTGAAAGAAAAGTATTAGATGATAATATATGTTTTCTGGGATTTACGATTGAAATATGGAAAATATTTAGGGATTATTATCACTTTAAGTTTAGGATCATACAAGTTAAAATAAAATTAAATCAGCAAGTTGTGACATCTTTCTCTCTCTCACTCTCACTCTCGCTCTTGCTCTCGCTCTCACTTTTTTGCTTTGGAGATTGAACCCAGGGCCCTCACACTAAGCTACATCTCCCTTCCTTCTTTCTTCCTTCCTTCCTTCCTTCCTGCCTTCCTTCTTTCCTTCCTTTCCCCTCCCTCTCTCTCTTTTCTCTCTCTCTCTCTTTCTTTCAGTCTTTCTTTTTCTCCTTTCTTTTTTTGAAACAGGAGCATGCAAAGCCTGGGCTGGGTTCCCAGCCAGGCTCCAGCATGTAATACCCTGTCTCAGCCTTCCAGAATAATGGTATTACAGGTATGTTCACCACAACCAGCTAGGTAACTCTCAATATCCCATTAGTTTTGTATAGGGTCATAAAGAAAGGAATTATAGCAATAGTTATATTATCACAGTTATAGTAATATATGTTACATATACAGCCTAAATACATACTATTTATACATAGCATGTGTATAGATTATATTGTGTACATGGTATGGTTTACCCCACCATCTTTGTGTCCTGTATCCTTAGATTTAACCATCTTCAGGTAGAAAATATTTAGAAAAAAATGTGTTTGTACTGAGCAGGTACATACTTGTTCAGTTGTTATTTCCTAAAGAATACAGTATTATAAACTTTACATGCTACTTACATTGTATCTGGTATTATAAGTAAGATAGATACTGGAGCAAGTGGTAGATTATATGTCAATAGTACCTTATTTTATATAAGCACCTGGGCGCAGATTTTGGTCTCCTCGGGGAGAGAGTGCTGGAATCATCCCTTCACAGGTACCAAGGGAAAGCTCCATATGTAATAATATACTATGCATATTACAACATAAAAATGTGGTATTCATAACTACTAGTCATCAACATAGTATATATTGCATACTTTTTGTGAGCATATAATACATGCTATTATATAGCTATAACGTAGTAACTACACTTCTGTTCATGAACTTAATTCTTTTCACAATTTTGGTTGCAATCGAATTGGATGAGAACCAAATCAAATTTCTCTATGTGGTCAACACTGAACCTAAAGGTTCTCATCCTATTCGGTTTGTGACCAGAATCATGGAAATAACTAAGTTCTTGAACCAAAGCAACACTTTACCATAGCCATACTATTCTCTAGTATATATTGGGCTTACTCTGTGTCAAGCACCATGCTTAGTGCTATACTAAATTGACTTACTGAATACTCATGTGAAGTTAGGAGTTATTGTTATTTTCAGTTTGCTCAAGAGGACGGCAAGGACTAGAGAGGAGCCCAGTGACGCATAACTGGATAGAGTAGGGCTAGTACTGGAATCCAAGCCCAGATTCCAGCTGCTGCACTGTACTGATAAAGATTAAAAATTTATCAATGTCCATAAAAATACAAGTAATTTAAAAATGAGTTAATGCAATTTCTTTTCAACTTTTTATTGACTAGATATTTATCTTATATTGACTAGAGGTTTTAGTTTACAAATCACATTTGCTGAGGTAAAATTCTAGTTCAAAACTGCTATTTATGAGAACTGGGCTGAAGTTTTGAAATTCAAATATGTTCTATTTTTCTGAGGATGTATGTAAGGCACTTTTACTCATGCAAACTGATAATTACTGTTAGGAGCTCAGAGGCAGTGGTGGGTGTGGTAAGAGAACAGATAATCTAGTTCGTTAGCCCATTTTTATTTATTTGTTTGTTTGTATGCTTGTCTATCTGTAAACTCGAATTATTTACAAAAGCGTTTCAGTTCCCCTGAGCAGAACTTCAACTGGGACAAGTATATTTCTTTGTTGCTTTGTTTTAGACCCATGGTTGAGGTTATAGAATAGAACCTATTCTGTGTGAGTATATTTGAGATGTATAGATTTTGACAGATTGCATTTTCAAAAAAATGGCTATATCAATTTATTCTACCCAACATGCTCTTATTCTGTGACTTTGACAGTCCTCACATGGAGAGAAAGGATCTCTTTTCTGTATCTGAAATGTGGGCCAACTTTGTACAATGTGACACTGTGACTTCTGAGGTTGGGTCATAAGAAGTAATACAGTTGTTCATATGCTTGGGATCCTTTACCACTCTTTGAGGAATCCCAAGCCAGTCATGTATATAAACCCAAGTGGAGAGAAACCAAGGCCCTAGCCTTTTGCCCTCATCGAGCTCACAGTCCACAGCAGCACCCCCTTGTCAGATGAGTGAGAATTTTTGGAATTGGATCCTCCCATCCCCTGGGTAAATGAACCACCCAGCTCACATCATATGGATCCTTCCCTGCCAAATATTATGCCCAGACTGTAGGTGTTTCACTTAAAGAAGTGAAAGTTGTCTCTAGGTATTAAATTTTGGTGTGGGTTGTTAAGCAGTAGTAAATAACCGGAACTCACCACATCAGGTGTTAGTGAGATATTTTCATATTGCTAGAGGATAGTAATAAATCATATTATAATGATTCTCAATATAGGAATTTTGCTCTAATTGGCTGATCAAGATTCATGAATACTTTTATATGTATAAAATATTTTTCAAGCTTTATGTTTTATATTCTCATTTTTAATGTTTTAATTTATAATCTAGGTTCATGTAACTGAAGTTAATTTTTAGACTAAACTGATTCAATATTCTTTAAAAATAGCTACGTATCTTTTCCTGACCTTATCAATATAGAACATACTCAGAACAGATATTTTATTGCATATAATGTTTTAAGGAATTTAACCTAAATGCTTTAGCACTCATAATATTTTACCACTAATACTAATTAAAAGTATTTCCTTATAACATGTAAAAGTAAGAATAAATGTAAAGTCATGTGTTCAACTAAAATGAATTGTACTATCAAAAATATCTTTATGTAAATAGCAATTGAGTTGTATAGTGTGTTAACATCAACATAATTTCCAAAATTAATAATTAATTCTGAAATTCTTGGGCTAATATTAATGAAGTTAATCTCACATAATTTCTAAGTGAGATAGAATGCTAAAACATTGCTTGTCATGTATTGTATGTCACATGCATACAATATGTATTCAAATAAGGGAACAAGTTTTATATATTGGCCCCTTATTTGTATATGTTATAGGGTTGTGTGCTTTTGACCATATTAATGAATGTGTTCATTTTTACCACTTTAAGAAGGTGTGAAAAAAATTGGAGTGGCTATAGGGAGTATTCTAAATTATTCTAAAGGAGAATTTTACTTTTTTCCATTCATGAGCTTTGATTATATGCTAAAATGTTTATATATGATACACAGTTATCATTTATCTATCTCTCAATTCTCTCTGTGGAAAAAAGTATTTAACCTAGCTAACAGTTATAATGGATGTGGGCAATTGAGACTATGTTAGAAAAAAAATGACAAAAAAATTTGACTATGTGCCATGGTGATAAATTTGCTCTCCTTTCTCCACCCTAACAGTGTAATTTTGACCAAAGAAAGTATCATGCTGTTTAGAAGAGGAAAGGAGGCTTGTAAAAACATCTGTATAGATATAAAAGGTTGTGGAAGGTATGTTAAAAACTATACTTTATTTCCTTGACTTATCATATCCAAAAGTAATAGGTATGCTATTCAGATGTTATTCAGTTTTGAGGGAATTGTTGACAATGTAATTGATAAAAAGGAAACTTTGGCATTTATATTTTCGCAACACTAGAATCTGATTTTCACTCTTTCAAAATGATGAATGTGCCTTGGCATATTGTGTTGTTTACAGTTGTAAAAGCATTTACCCTTTACCTTTTTTGTGGTGTTCTCAGATAGACAATACTTTATATCTTGCTACTATTTAAAAAAAAGATAAAAATCTTTTTACCTAAAAGATCTAAAGGTTTTTACATTTGTGTATTCATATGTATGGTTTTTCCATTTAACAAAGAGCTGATATTTCATGGCTTATTCTTTCAGGTATCCATGGTCTTATCTTAATCAAGTGAACAAATATATTTTTTGTCTTCTGAGATCAGACCTTAAATTCAGGGGTAAACAAGATACCTTTTGTATTTAAAACATTATGAGACTTTCCAGATATCCTAAGAGTAATCACACAACTTGTTCAAGGTTTGGTTTTATTTAGTATGTTCAATATTTTAAAAATAGTTTAACTGTATAGTAAGAGCTGTCTTGCTGGGACAACTCCTTTACTATTTTATGAGGCAAGAATTGGCAAAACAAAAGAGAGGTTCAACCTTCCCTAGATTATTTTCTGACTGTGAATATCAACAAATCATGGGGATCTTGAAAAGAGAGGAGTTCAACTATGCAGGTAGGTACTGCAGTTGAAAGTTACAGAGATGAATTTCAGAGGTTTTGTTTTGTAGGCTCTGGATTAAAAAGCAAATAATATAGAGGCTTTTGAAAGTATAATTCTATATTTCTCATACAAATTTCCACATGGAGGATACTTCTCCGGTTTTAGTAGCTTCTGAACACTGTCTGGTTTTATATATCTATGCACATTCACAAGTAGTACTCCATCTATGTAAACAGAATTGCTAGAGCACAATAAGCCATCTGTGTGTGCATGCATGCATATGTGTGTGTGTCTGTGTTTCTGTGTGTCTTTGTGTGTGAGATTATGAATAACCTTTGGTGATTACTTATGATCATAAGTGTGTCTGCTATGAAAAATTGAAACAAGAAAGGGTAGAATGTTTTTCAATTTTATATGGGAACACTATTTAACAGACCTAGGAAGGATTATTTACCTATTTAAAGGAATGTGCATTGGTTGGATTTGTTCCTCATTCTTGAATAAAAGTGTAGATTTTGTAAACTTTCTGTTGATTTAATAAACAGAAAAGCCACACAATTTTCCTTCCATGTAGGATGGTATTAAACACTACACTCAGATAATGGTAGCAATAGATGTGTAAATGTTTTCTGAGCTACAGAATAGAAAATCCCAAAAATCATTGCCCTGGAGGACATTATTTTGTATCTAACTCAGCAGTCATATTCTAATATAATCTTGAACAAGATTTTGTTATTATTCTTAGGATCTCTGGGAAATCTCACAATCGTTTTAAAAATAAAAGATATTTTGATTTTCTCTGAGTATAGGTCTGATCTTAGAAGGCAAAAAATAGATTTGATTACTTTAAACGTACTTTGAACCAAATTTACCTTCTGGTTCCTTAATCAATAAGTTGAGTATAAAGTGTCTGTTATTTGCAGCTCACTTTGTGTCTTCAGTTACCTGAGTTCTCACTTTGAAATATTAAATAAAAATTTCAGAAGTAAATAATTCATAAGTTTTAAATTGTACACTCTTCTAAGTGATAAAACCTGTCAGATTTTCTGTCCATTCTGGGTGGGATGTGAATCATCCCTTTGTCTGATGTATCCATGCTGTATATACTACCTGCTCATTTGTCACTTAGTTGGTGTCTCAGATTTTAGAGAGATTGCCATAAAAACACAGGGCTTGCATTCAAGTAGCTCTTCTTTTATTGAGTAATGGCTCCAATGTGCAAAAGAAATGCTGCTAGCAACTGGAGTATGTCAACGAAAACTTGGAAAGTGCTTTCTTTAAGTCAAAAGATGAAAGATCTTGGCAATAAAGGAAAGAAAAAAGTCATATTCTACAATTTCTAAAATCCATAGTGAGAATGAATCTTGTCTATGAAATTGTGAAGAAGGAAAAAGAAATTCATGCTAGTTTTGCTGTCACATCTCGGACTACAAAAGTGATGATCACAGTACATGAGTGCTTAGGGAAGGGGGAAAAGGAATTAAATTATATATGTAAGCACAGGAAAGATCATTGTGTGTGTGTATAGGTTCACTACTACCTGCAGTTCCAGGCAGGAAACTGGGGATTTTGGAGCACATTTCCTGGGGATGAGTGACCATTGTACATGAACACTGTGTTTGTATCTTTTGGAAAATCATACTTTGACAAATGTTTTGCAATTTTGTTTTGTGATATACAAGTCTCTAGAGATATTTTGTGCAGAAAATTATTCCATGTTCAAATAAAATTGGGAGAGTGTGACTATTTCTTTTCACCAAAATATCAACCACTCCCTTATCACTGTTTTAGGTAGACATTGCAAACACACACTCACACACACACTCACAGACACACACACACATATACTTTAACCTTTAACTGCATTTTCTTTTTTTATTTTGGTACCAAGAACTGAACTCAGGACCTTGCGCTTGCCAGGCAGGTGCTTGTGCTGCTGAGCTATATCCCCAGCCCTTTCAACTGCATTTTCTAACATACTTGAAACTCTTTTCTTTCCTTCTCCATTCCTCCCCTCTCTTCTTTTCTCCCTTCCTTCCTTTTCTGTTATTATACAGTATCAACACCTTATTGGTTTTTCCTCCACAAACTGCTGAATCCATGCACTCCTATCCAGCCCTGCTGGTAATCACTCTGCTGATTCACTATGCTCTCCTGCCTCTGTCAGTAATAGTCTAAAAACAAGTTCTGATTCTACCTCTGCTTTTCTCAATGCATTCTTTAGCAGAGGCCTACGTGATTCCCCTAGAAATATGAATTGTGTCATGTTCTCACCTTTAAAAACTTTCCACTGGTTTCATACTGCACTCCAATAAAGTCCAACCTTCTTCCCTGCTGGAGCCCCACATGAGATTCTGCCATCCATGCCTCTGTCCTCCACTTAGTTGCTTCCGGCTCCTTTCTTCTCATTTACGCATTTTAATTAACCTCACCCGCCTTCACAACTTCCCAGGACAATGCACACTGCGTCTCCCTGAGGGTTCCACTTCCAGGATGGTCTTCCTGTGGTCTTTACATGCCTGGTGTCTTCAAAGCCTTCAGTATCCATTGAAATGTCATCTTCTCGTGGAGGCCTTCTTGACCACTCAACAACAGACCTACCACCCTCAAACCATGTAATCTTCCCACATCACTCACTCTATTTTATTTTTTCACAATACTTTCTACCCTCTGAAATTTTTACTAATTTGTTACTCTTACCCTAGTGTTTGTTAATGTCCTCACTCTGCTCTGCCCACTCTATTTTCTGTTCTATCTCTTGCACCTGGAGGAGCGCTTCCCACACTTAAAGCAAACAAGCAACAATCCTATGGGTTAGTGAATGAATTCCAAGGAGTAAACCGTGCAGGTATTACAGTTGTGAGTAATGAGCGAACACAGGTTGAAAACAATTATTTCCCTCAGGAAACAGGATCAGAAGAGTTAGACTCTCGGAGTGGGGAGGGGCTAGTTCATAAGATCACATCACAAAAATCTCCGCATTACAGTTTGCTCTTAAATGTCCCCTAAAGCTCCTACATTGAAGGTTTAGTATCCAACTGATGGTGCTTTGTGAGGTAGTGGGAACTTTGGGAGGGGGAACCTAATTGGCGGAAGGAGTTCATAGAGGATATTGGGGTGCCAGCATCTTTCTTTCTCTCTCAGCTTCTCAGCCCAGAACAGCTGTGCTCCCCCATGTGCTTCCTGCTATAACATCCCGTTTCCCCACAGCAATGGAACCAGCCAGTCATGGACTGAAAGCTCTGGAACCTCAACACAAAAAAGCCCTTTCTTCCTCTTAAGGTGTGTATCTCAGGTATTCTGATACAGTCATGGAAACGAGACCAACAGACTCCCTAACACTAAGCCAAAAGCCCCTTAAAGGATGTAGGGTCACAATGTACGGCTTCTTGCCTCTTTTCTAGGCAAAACATCCAATAGGCAAAGTTCAAGAAAAGCTTAAGGATGCTGCAAAAATGTACTGTAAAAGTCTCCCATTCTTTTGGATTGTGTGAAACTCTGCCATTCAGAGGTTTGAAAAAGATATCTTTGTCCTCTTTTAAAAGGCACAAATTCCTGGAGGGATTAAAGCAAATATAGAAGGAGGGGAAATTGTTTGCTCAGGACAGGTATTTAGCCTACAAATAGGTTTTGTGTGGCCCGAACAAGTGTTTAAATATTTGAATTGTGGCCAACATTTAAAAATTAAGAGTTTTTTAAGGTTAATATTTCTTTGACATGGAAGTCAGGCCCATTTTCTCTCTTGGTGACAATTTTGTGAAAGGACAGCCACCCTCTAGGGTCTCCATGTCTTCCTAATTCATAAGATTCATTGGTGTTATTTATTTGTTAATCTCTCAAGTTAGACTACTATCACCTCCTGTATAAGAATGAGTTGGTTGAAAGAGTTTTCTTCCCACAATTTAGGTAAGAATTTTGAGGGTTTCTTTTAGAGGTGGGTGATGGTGACTTAAAAAAATAGTCTGTGGTCATCTTTGTGGTTATCATGGATATACAGTATAATCAGAGTCTTAGGGATTCATAGGTCAGACAGGTAACCTGCTACCCAGTGAACGACTGTGGTCCTCTTACCTTATCTTGGCAACAACCTTTTGAAGAGGGTTGTTCTGCAAACCTTTTGAAGGAGACTTTCCTTGCCTTAGATGATGAAATGATCCTCAAAGGGATCACACAGAGAGTATGTGTGAGCGTCTGGGCTCTATGTTGTTGGAATTCAATTTCAGGTCGGAAGTGCTTTATGCCATACTCTACTGCTTTTCTGTACATAGCTAGTTTTGCCACGGCCAATATGTTTGTCTGCTTAGTTCTCCAGGCTCTGTTTCTCTGTTCTGGACTATACAGCACAAGTCTGGATCACCTGTGATGCTGCTGAAGTGACCAAGTAATTTTCCCATGCTTGATTTTGATTGTAGTCTCCTGGTCCATGATCTTTTGTTACTACTGTTATTATTCAGTTTTTTCACTTGTGTAATATATTGGTTGTGGTTTTCCTGCGTTTACTGGAATGCACCCTATCTTCTTCCCCAAAGCTCTGATATTCAAGGATGATTGGAGAACTAGTAGCATGACCTTGGAAATTTCTTGGAAAGACAACATTTCAGACCTCTTCTCAGATCACCAAATCAGAATCAGCATCTTAACACGATCTTCGTGTGAGTTACATGCCCACTAATGTTTGCAAAGCACCACTCTTCTATGATTCCTTCCTGAAGCATCTTGGACTATGTTTCCTTGCTGCTGCTGCATGCCTTCTGGATGGATTCTAATCAATCAAAGACCTTGAGATAGTCCTTGCAATTTCTGATGTCATCCCTTCTATGTGCCCCTGAGTACCTTACTCCTCCCTGGACTCTACTTGGCTGCCGTATTTGGATGACATTTGCAATTGTATTTATGTGTATGTGCATACACAGAAGAAAATATCTAATTGAAGAATACATTTGCATCAAGCTAGTAGAGCCTTTGTTTTCTGTTGTTACCAGTTTATATCATTTATAAAGGAAAGAAATCTGTTCTTCACAGTTCTGGAGGCCGAGAAGTTGAAGAACATGGCACCGACATCTGCTGAGCATCTGGTGGACTCCTTGCTGCATCAAAACATAACCAAGGGCATTGCACAGTGAAAGAGCAAGCATGCTACTCCTCTTCCCACAAATCCAGTTATGCCCTCACAGGGGTCCCATGCTCATGACCCCGTATAGTCCTCATTATTGTCCAAAGGGTCCATCTCCAAATACCAATAACAGATGAATTTTGAGACTTTTCAACACATGCATTTGGAAAGCCATGTACAAACCATAGCAGTAGACTTATGAATAGAACATTAAAAGATTAAAGAGGACTTCAGAAAGGCACAGTTTGGGAGCAGAAAACAAAGGAAATTCCTGTAATAATAATCAATTATAGTAAGCATTTTGTAGTGACAATCAATGTGCTAATTCCTCATATATGTTTTTCTAATACTGACAAGACCTTATAAATTAGGTTTATTATTACCTTTCTTTTACAAATGAGGAAACGGAGTACAAAGATGTTAATTAACTTGCCCAGGGGTACAAAGCAAGTAAATGGTAGAGGAGGCCTTTGGCGCCAGACAGTGTTAATAGCTCAGACTCTTAACTACAACACTGCCAGTGGGATCAACACAAAGCAGTGGTTCTAGGTGTGGAAAAAGGAGTTCAACTCATTGCACCTTGTGTGGTTCTAGTCAGTGAAAGAAGTGTGTACAAGAAGAGAAGTGATGGAAAGAAAGGGTAGTTACAGAATTTCTACATAAAAAAGGGTTTAAAGTAAAAATTTGGCAAGCAAGTTGTGAAGGAATTTACCTTGATATTTCCTATGCGTAACTGCCACCTTTTTCATAGCATGGTGCATCCTGTTTGAGGAGGCTTGTGTCAGTGGTGCGGGAAGGTAAGGGCTGATGAACAGAAATGGGCAGGAGGCCTTGCGAAGCTGTCTTGGCATCTCCAAATCTGGAGAATTTAGCTGGAACATGAACAGGCTTGGGCTCCAGTGTTGAACTGGATAAAATTAATATGACTAACCTGGGATTTAAGGAAAAGGATAGTGAAGGCTCAGGAGAAGAAGGGGTTTCTTTTGTAGGTGGGAGGGGAATGGAGAAGTCATTGAACTGAACTGAGAGGTATCAGGACCTCGGTTAGGGCAGGGAAAATCTGTACAAAGGAAGAGACAAAAGGCAGCTAAACTTTACCACTGGCATGGGCACGGGGAGTGGGCTCAGTTGATGCTGACTCCAACATTTTCAGAATCAGGGGCTATAGAAGTTTGATGAAGGGACTAATGGAAATGATTGGAAATAATTGGAAAGATTATAGAACCATCCTCTACCTAAACATTTGGAAGAGTGGAGCACTCCCTAGCTTGCCAGGCAGCCTGTTCTACCCCCGGATAATTCATATTATTATTGCTGAAGTAAACTAAAGTTCATATTAGTAAAACAGCTAACCTTGGAATACTGGGGACGTGCTACTACAGAAATATCTGTCTCTATACATTTAGACATTATTTTTAAATACAAGGAGAAATCTGTAAGCAAAAACAAGTAGTGAAAAAGGGGTTTGCAATGATATGTGAAAATTTGTGTCAGATACTTGAAGGAAAAATAAAAATCAGATGAGAGAAAAGTATTTCAAGAGGAGGGAGTAACACTGTGTAAAACCAAAAAAACTTCAGGTGGTAGAGAATGGGAAGTGAGCTCAGAAAATCGCAGGTAGTTTAGATCAGACAGGGTGTGAGTGGAGCCAATTCTATAGGGCTTCGTGGGCCAGGTTAACTGCTCAGATTTCATTCCAAATGCAACAGCTGTGGATAGATATCACTAGTGCTTCCCACTGTCTGATACTCCTCTCCTCCCTGGGCATATGTAAGAATAGATTCCTTGCTGATGTGATTAGAGAATTTGCAATGGAAGGCTATCCTGGATGAGCCAGTTGACCCAGTGTAATATCGAGTGTCTTTATAAGGAGGAGATGTGACGACAGAATGGCAGGGAGGTTAGAGGCAGAGAGATAGAGATAGATAGAGAGATAGAGATGGAGAGAGATTGGCTTGATGATGCTTTTTTGATGATGGAGAAACAGGCCCCAATCCAAGGAATACAGTTAGCTTTTAAATGCTAGAAAAAAGAGAAGAAATGGATTGTCTCCTGTAGTCATCAGAAGAAACCAGTGGGCACCTGGAGTTTTAAGCCAGTGAGACCTATTTGAAATTTCTGATTTCCAAAGCTATAAAATAATACATTTGTATTGTTTTAAACCACTATGCTTGTGGCAATTTGTTATGGCAGCAATAGCAAATCAACACATATACCAATGGATATCTCTGAAAAATTCTGCATTTCTTCCTCCCAGCACTGAACATAGAAGCTCTGTGAGGGAAGGATTATGAAATTAATTCAACAGTTTTTTTTTTTGCAGTGGTAGGAATTGAACTCAGGGCCTCAAGCAGGCTAAGCAAGCATTCTATCACTGACCTACAGCCCTGGTCCCAGAACTATGAAACTGATCTAATCTAGATTGATAATACAGACAGTTGTCTCTGAGAGTTCCTGATCTAAGCATGAGCGAGAGAAGAACTTTGTCTTGAACTGTTAGGATTTTGACTTTGTAATAAAAGCATCAGCCTATTCTATCCTGATGAATAAAGCCATTGGTGGTTTTTAAGTAGACAAGTGACATAGTTAGATTTGCAGTTTTGTTATTATTTAGGGGGTAGTGTGGAGAATGAATTGGAGGGATACAGAGTGGTTAGGTGTTAGAAGACTTTATAAACTGGAAAGACAGGGGCTGGGGATTTAGCTCAGTGGCACAGCACCTGCCTGGCAAGTGTGAGGTCATAAGTTGGATTCCTGGTACCAGAAGGAAAAAAAAAAATAAAAAAAAAAAAGAAAAGAAACTGGAAAGACAAAGATAACCATATGAAATGAGGATGTGGATAAAAAGAGAGGGATGGTTTGAAAAATAGCTTTGAAGTTAAATCACTAAGATTTGCTGATGAGTTGGATATGGGAATTGAAAGATATGCAAAGGGCAAGGATGGTTGAGTTTCTTCATTAGGTGGTGAATAGTATTACTGAAAAAGAGAACCTAAAAGGAGGATGATAAGGGTGCAAGGAGATGTGCTGAATTGTGGTTTGATTATAGATTTCTACTGACTGTACAAATGGAGGTATAGTGCAGGAAATAGCATATATCAATGTAGAAATTAAACTTGGAAGTAATAAGCATATGGATAGTAATTAAAACAATTCATTCACTTAGTACTTGAATATGTACCATGAAATGAGCATTGTTTTAGGCACTGGGTATTTAACAATGACAAATTACTCAATGAAGTTTGTGTCCTTATTGATGATCAAATTATTCCTTTTTTGCTAAAGTTGACTAATTGTAACATGTGCCTACATACCCAGCAACTGAGAGAGAACCAAAGAGGGTATAAAATGATGATTAACAAAGTTTACATAGTTTTATATGCAAATATTGCTCAAATAGGTATAGAACATTTTTTTTTGTACAATTGGAATCAACTGGAATTGCCTCATCTTTTGCCAGTGGGATTTTTTTGGTTGGTTTCTGAATCTTTTTGTTATGACCTTAACAATGTTGGACAACTTCCTGGTTAAGTAATATGACAAAGTGTTCCCAAATTATCTTGTACATTTCCTGGCCCTTGCTTTGCTTTTGTGGGAAACAGTATTTCAGACTGGAACTCTGGATGCTAGGGTGCTTATTGCTCTTGGATTAGTCATTGATTTTAGGCCTTTTGATCAGACCAAGTAAGGGATCATTGTTAAGAGAAACTATATAACAATTCTTATGGCATCTTCTAATTTAAATCCAAGGCTATAAAGTTTTTTTACTTACCCTTTCCTATCTAACATCTGAATGTCCTTTCTCCCACTTTCAATTTGACAATCCTCACTTCAAGGATCAAGAGATAATTGAACTGGACTACCACAGGCTCTTAATAATACCGAAACCAAAAATAAAGCAACTCACCAATAAAATGCACTCGTTGTGTAATGTAGAGAACGTGCTGATTATTTTAAAATTAGTAAAAAACTAGAGAACAGACAGGATTAATCATTTACTCTGCCTAACCTATACTGTACCATTGAACAATTAAGTGATAAATGAAGGAAGTTTCTCTTTACAGAAACATTCTAGGGAATAAGGAAGAATAGAATTGTAATGTTATCTTTCCAATCTCTCTTCACACGACACTGATCTTCATTAAAGGTCAAGACTTTGGTCTTTATCAATTTCATCAATAACAGTTTATAAAATTGGAGTGACAGTGTGCCTGCTGATGGAACAGTGCATCATCTGTAATGTAGTCCTGTAAAAAAAACCGAATCTGATGCCTCTTTAGGTCTGATAACTGACAGGAAAAGCAGGGAATCTAGGAACCTCTTAATGGTAACACAAGGATACATCTAGCGAAATATAGATGGAGAAGAACTCTGAAGATCTCTAAAGATCAAGCAACTTAGTCTTTCTAACCAATAAAAATTAAAAGAATACAGTGGAGGTTTCTATTTATTAAAATTGACTTCAGGCACTCATCAAGCAAATACAGAGAGAGAGCCCAGCATTTAGCTTATGTTCACAATTCAGACTGGGATAACCGAAAGAGTAGACTCTTCAGTGCTTGCCTCTGATCATCTTTTTCAGTGTATGTTTTGGACAATGAAATGAAATACATTTCGGACATTGAATGGACTCCATAGCAATTTGTTTTCAAGTTGGTCAAAGCCTCCTTATGATAATGCTAATTTACTATTGATGATAATAATGATAGTAATAACAATAACATGACTAATTTCTTTAATCTGCCTCATATGCAAGAAACTGTATTATCTCATTTACTCTCCCAGTGATGCTAATGTAGGTTCCTTATTTCCAGCATACAGATGAGAAAACAGAGGATGTGAGAAGCTGAACAAACTGCTCATGATCCCAGAGCCAGTAGGAAGCTAGAGTCTTGCACTTGAGAACAGGATTCCCTTTCCAGGGTTGTGACCTTCCCTACTACTTAATTTACTACAAATATAAAGGAAGAGGTTGCCTTTTTGGTTACATGTTCTCTGACAACATAAACATGGTTACATAACAGGCTCCCTAGCCTCTAAAATGGGTAACAGGAATAGGAAATGCAATGACATTGGTATCCCTTTTATAGCTGAGGGAACCTTGCCTTTGCTTGTGGACTGGAGCTTGCTTTTAATGGATTGCCATTTCAGGATTGCTTCAGGGATCAATGGTGGTAGAGAGGAATGTTTTAGTCTAATAATATTAACCTAAATATATAAAATGTGCTGCCTAGGGACATAATGTACTTTTGCATGAGAGAGTAGGAAAGGAAAAAAATTAAAAACTAGAGCAGAGAAGTAGAAAGGTGAAAAGAAAACTAGGTTATGAAAATGAGAAGTCAGATTGGGAAATATGCTTGATGAATAATTAGTAGTTGGAGGGGGGGTAGGTGTGAGGCTGGGCTCATTTTGCAAACTGCATGATACATGGAACTTGGGAAGACACTATGTACTATGTAAAGTTTTGTTCTTTTAATGACAATACTTCAAATATTGCTAATGTGTCTTTCAAGTCTGGGAGGTTACCACAGACATGAGATAATGTCATGTATTGTATAACTGCTTAGTGCATGATTTCTAAGTTTTTGACATTCAGTTAAGGCTATTAGAGACCAGTTATCTCATACTCTGCTTTATTAAACACACACACACACACACGGATTTGGCAATATTGTATTAAGATCCTATCAAGAACTGTGATTTACAAATCACAGTACAAATCACAATTACAAGTCATTTTGTGAATGGATTGGGATCTTTAATCTCTAATAATTATTCTTGAGACTATGAGCCAGCTCATCCCAGGAGGATGGTTGGCAAATGGGTTCTTAGATTATGTTTCAAAGTGCACCTATGTGTACTTTGATGGAGTACCTATGTGTGCCCTGGACACCATTTTTTGCTTCGCCTTTTATAATATTGAGTATTAAATTTTTAAGTAGTTAATGTGTAAAATATAGTGTAACCATAACAAACTAATGACATCAATATTTTGAGCATGGGAGGTATTACTGAGAGTTAATTTTGATTTTGCCTTTGGCTGGTAGAAAAATATTTAAGGAATTAGTGGAGCATATTTTTGGGTGTGAGTGTGGGAGCACTTCCAAGGATGACTGGCATGTAGATCAGCAAACTGGGTGGAAGATTCACTCCAATTGTGAGTGATACCATCTAATAGGCTTGTAGTTCAGACAGAATAAAAAAGAGAAAGAGAAAGTCGGCCAGCAATTGTAAGCTTAGTTCCACTTGAGTGGTTAATCTTTTGCTGTTGTCATTGTTGTACCTTGCTCAGCTTTTCAGAACAGACTCAAATCACCTACTCCCCAGAACTTCCTGCCTTTGGGTTTAGACTGGTGCTGCATCCTTGGTCTCTCTTGTTTTGAGAATTCCAGCTTCTTGGACAGAGTAGCTCCTGGATCCTCTGCCTCTCCTGCCTGCACAGTCACTAGAAGCCATCTAGCGCAACAACTACCAGTATGTTCTGTCCTTCTTTTTATCATTGAAGGGACCAAAATAAATCTTCCTCCTTTATCCAACATATCTCTGGGATATAAGTTCCATAATTGCCTTTCCAGTCAGTGGAAAATATCGGAGAGTTCTCTCACTTGCCTCACAGGACAGGGACAGGATGAGGTCCCTAGTGTCAGCTGTACAAGAGCAAGTAAGTAGCAATACTCACAATAACATCATGAATAACTGCTGCCCAGGTTAGAGTACTGCTGGAGTTCTACAATTTTCACAGGTGAGGGTGTATAGTATAAACAGATGAAACCCTCTCTCCTTAACTGCTGTACTCAGGTGTCTAACGTGAGTGAAAGGGGGATATTTGATTTATGCACTCATCAAAGTATAAAATCTCAAAAGATAAATACACACAGCCTTGGTGGATGTTATGGTTTTGATCTCAGTGTTTCCCACAAGGCTCATGTGTTCTATGGCAGGGCATTTGGAGGGGATTGAATCATGCTGGTTCATGTAAATCAATGTCCAATGTCCTTGGGTCCTACTCTTCTGTCATATGTTCCAATATTGTCTGATATCTTTGCTTACAAGTCTGACTTCACTTAAAAATTCACAGCACAGATATCATAGAACTGTTTCCCTCACTTCTATCTACTTCTTTACCAATTCCATACTCATTAAGGGCTGATTCCACAAAGAACTCAATTTGTTCTTGTTCTTGAGATCTTCCTAAAAATATGACAGTCTTCTAGAATACTTCCTTTGGTTTTTAGATAGCAGTTTGTATGACTGGTGTGTGAGCCTCGTAGTTTCAGGGAATAACAGAGTGAACTAAATATATCAGATTCTCATAAGTGTATTTTGTGATTTGATTAAATGTTTGTACTCTCAAACTTCTTATCCAAACACATAAAGTTCAAACCAGGTGATTGTTATTTTTGTTTGGCTCTGAATTAAGCTATGTCTAGTTGGCTTATTCCACAGAATAACAGGGCCACACCCTGAAGTCCAAGTACCCCATATAGTATAGGATTTCCTTTTTGCAAGGTCAAAAGGACACTGTATTTGTTATTGTGGTAATTTATTTTATTAAGAACTCCCCACCCTATAAGCAAGATAATTTAAAACACATTGACGTAAATTAAAAACAAAAGTAATCTTGTATAAATAAATTTCCAACAGCTTTTTAAAGGTATTTGCTTATTTGTGAACCTGAGCTTGATTTTTATACAAAGCCTTTACTCTTACTGTCCTTCTCAAAATTACTTAAATATTTAATATTTGAACAGTTCTGACTTTTATATACTAATGTCCCAATGGCTGTATTTTCTTAATTCCCGCTGTATTATAAATAATAGAAACATTTTCCCAACTTATTCATATTTGAATCTTCTAATGTGCTACTAGCTATATGAGTGAATGAACACTCAAAAGGCTATTAGTTTGAATTTATATGTACTGGAAGTATAAAATATATTCTGCATTTAAAATTAGTATAAAACAGTGCAAAATAGCTCATTAATGTTTTTATATTGACTAATGTTTAAGTAATGCTATTGGAATAAGTTCAATTAATTAAACAGATAATTAAATTCATTTCAGTTTTCTCCTTTTTGAAATGTTACTACCAGAATATTTTATGCTTAATATGCATCTCACACATTTCTATTAAAAAAAGACTTTTTATAAACAATATAGATCATTATGAATGTGCCATATCTACAGTAGAAAACTAACAAATTAAGGAATTTTAAATACAGTTACTCTATTCTGTCTGTAGATTTTAAGACATTAAACATTGTGTCTATAACTTGCACATTCCTTAGAGGCATACAGTGATGTTTTTTTCAATCACAGGAGTTTTTACCTAATGTGTGTTCAGAAAATATCTTTTAAATGATTAAGGCAGTTATTGAAGCTATTAACAGTTTGAAAGATATTGCCTATGGTTATTGTCTGACTAACAAGGCTTACATAATGTTACCTTTGCTAGAATGGAAGAAAACCTGTGCAGTCATTTAGGGGAAATCTTACAGAATTGACAAGTGTAAAACACTGTAAGGATCCACCTGTTTTGTCCTAGGAAACTGGTGCCCTTATTGGTAATCTTAGTTGCATTCTTGATGTTATCCATATTTCAATCAGAGAACTTCTGAAGGCTCCCAAACTTGGGGGTACTTACCACCTAGGACATTCTAGCTGGCTTCACCTTTGTTCCTACACTGCTGTGCCTTGCAATGTTGTTGTTCCTGCAGTCTTTATGAGAACATAGGGGCTGACATTCACTCTTCTTCACATTTACTGTCACACTCGTACATAGTAGGTGTTCAAACAACCACTGAGGAAGAACTAGAGAAAGGGTGGGCGAGAAGGAAGAAAGCATAGGAGTGCTTCCTGCCTCTGACTGGAAGCACCTCATTTAAGGTTGGGGAGGGGCAGGATGTGTGAAAGACAAAGGAGAAGCCGTGGGACACCCCTCTTCTGTTCCAGTATGCACATGTGCTTTACACAGGCCAGCGGTCATCCTCACCAGTTTCCTCTGAGGCAAACTCCTCTGCAGTATGCACGGGCAAACATTGCGGAGAACATCTATTATGAATAAATCCCTCTATTGGCAGAGGTTTTCTAGATACCACTTTTGGATGAAGCTTTCCTAGGGGCACATGGGAACATGAAGCTACATGAAGCCTGTTTATTACTCACTCATTTTGGGACAAAAGGGGAGCGAGTTTTCAAGTTTTTTTTTTTTTTAATATGCAGTACATCTTCTACTTGCAAATAAGTTCCCTTCTGGGAGAACTTTCATAAGTTGAATTCGTTCATAAGTCTGACAAAATCACTTTACTGGTATAGCAGAATTCACATGCTCCTTGATCTTGTCCTTGTTATTTCGACCCGTGCCAATGGTTGAACAGTTCATGCTATAAGACTGAACACACTTAACATCTTTTCACCTTGGTCCAATCTCTTAACTATTTTGTTGCCATTGTCATTGCTTTGTACTTCCCAGCCTTCCTCTCCACTTCAGCACTGCTTTTCCTTTTCCTTCTGGACTTCCTGGGCTCTGACAGACCACTGTACTATTGTACAGTATCACACTGAGCTACTGTTCACTATTCCACTGTATGGTGAGCATGCTGCACGGCACCTGTCATATGTCTGGTAGACACGTGAGCTAATTCCGCAGTTTGCTCACATCTACTAATAGTTCTAATATGAGGTCCAAGTACATCTGTGAAAGTTTCTAATGCTAACACTCTTGTTATGGCTTATATCTAGATGTCCCTGAAAAGCCTCATGCAGTCATAGGTGGGGCTTTTCAGAGGTGGCTGGATCTGGGGTGTGTGATACTGATAAGGATGTGATGTGTGATTAAGGGTGCCCCACCCTGGGTGTTAGTGCTACCTACCCTAAAGGTGGGTAGCCTAGATGAAATATAAGGGACAGAAAGAGGCTGCTGTTATTGCTTGCTGCTGCTGCTGCTGCTATTGTTGCTGTTTTGCTGCTTTCCTGCTTTCTGCCTGACATGAATTTTTCTCCTCTGTGACATCCCTCTGCCAGGCCACCCTTCCTTGTAACCAGTCAGCTATGGACTGAAACCTCTACGAACCTTTCCTCCTTTAACTTTGATGTTAGATATTTTGTCTCAGCAGCAAGAAAAGTAACTAATACACCTGGACACAGTCAGAAACACTGAATAAATTTTAAGTTATATAAATGCATCGATGCATCAGTATTCAGTAAAATCAAGAATGCAAAGATAAATGTACAAAAGCTGAGATTTTCCTTAAGACCATTTGAACAAATAAATGAATTTAAATTTCAAGGTCAGATGGAGAAAGAACAGAAATGAAGCAAATATCAAGCTAGTTCCAGGTGGAAAGACTAGCAGAGATTTTCCCTCCTTATTCTTGTTGTGTACAGTTGAAACCCCAAGATGCCATGCCCTCTAGATCAGCTAGAAATAAATCCATCTTGCCTTTTCTCTGCCCCCCCCAAAACACTGTAGGAGTGGGGTCAAGAGAAACATTCTCTTGTGGTAACTTCTGGCCACAATCTAACCCCTTATATATTTTTTTAAAATTGTGTCCGGCAAAAGTCTAAAGCCCAAAATTTATTTTAAAGTGGTGCAAGTTGCTGACTGAAGCAAAAGGAAATGCTGTCTATTAGAACAATTTTAGGCAGGGCTCAAACGAAGTCACAATAATGAGAAGTTCACAGAAGACACGAGGAAGCTAGACACCATGAATAAGAAGCAGGTGAAATAACAGGGTGCAGATTCAGATTTGAAAACATTTTTTGAAATTGCAGTTGTCAGAAAAAAGTGTAAAATACTTATCTTAAGGAGTCTGGCTCCTCATTAAAACTTACCTATGATTTTTCAGGTCTGACCAGAGATAATTACTAAGCCTCTTCACTGATAGACTGCACAGGGAAGGGCTGTCCTCCTCATATCAGATGTGGTACCCAGCCAGTGCACTGTGGCCTCTGAGAAATACAACCAGGACCTCAGGTCCCTTCAGTCAGTAATGTTCTTTCATATATTTACATTCTTAGCCTAGGGGTCTTCATTCACAGATCTCATTACTTGAGGCCTGGGTGGAAGTCTTATTCAGATACCCCTGTGTAAACCACTTTTGTGGAGAGGAGGGGAAATATGGAAGACACTTTCCTCACATTGACTCAGTGCCCAATACTTTCCCACTCTTAGTCCCTTCATCTCTGACAATGAAGTGCATAAAACTGGCAAAGATTTTGGGACTCTTATGGTTTATATCAAGAATGTTCCTCAAGAGCCTCATGTACTAAAGGTTGAGTTTTAGGAAGACGATTGACTTATGGGAGAGACACAGCTCACTTCCTGTTAGAAGGTGGGTTCTGATTAGAGAAGGATCACTGAGCGTGTGACCCGGAAGGGTCTCTGTCCTTCCCTGGCTCTTTGCCTCTGTCTCTGCTTCCCGGCCACCATGACGTGAGCAGCTTTCCTCTGTCAGACCCTACCACCATGTCCTTCCTCCCATGGAGACAGCTGACTACAGGCAGAAAAGGTGAGCGGAAATAAATCTCTCCTCTTTAAGTTGTGGGTGTCAGGTCCTGGGTCTCAGTGAGGAGACAGTAACTAAGTCAGCCCTCTTTGTTCTAGGTTCCCCAAATATTGCACAGGCCTATCTATCATCCTTTGGGGAAAAGAGAACACAGAGTGGATTTCTTCCAGCTTTAGACTTGCTTCTGCCACTCTCTTAAATGCTTAAGGTTTAAATCTTCCATTTCAGGCTGATTTTCTTTAACTGTCCGCTCCACCTGATAGCTCAACTCTGTCTTTGACAACTCAGCCCAATTTCTGATACTTTTTAAATGTTTAAAGAAAAAGAAAATTAAAAAGTACGAGCAAAGCAAAGGAAACGTCTAAGGGGCTGGTTTGGGAAAAAACCACCAAAAGCAACTTGAAATCAAAGATAATAACTGACATTTTAAAAAATGCCACCAATACTTCACAATTAAACCACATAATACTGACTACAAAGAGAAGTCTAAAAACCTCTAGAATGAAGGTAGAATCCCTCCCAAGTAAAAGTGGATGGACAGATGTGTTCTCAAGTATAGTGGAAAGCAAAATATAGTTAAAGTAACTTTTATAAACTTTTAAACAAAAAGAGGCAGAATATTTGGGATTAAAAGGATGATAGAGTTGAAAGTAAAAAACTGAAAAGACATAATAGGGAAGAGATATATAACAATTTTAATGTAAATGAAATAAACCTTAAAGCATAAATATTGCTAGAGAAAAAGAATATTACTAAATTTAAAAATAGCTGTTTTACATAGAGATATTAAAATTTGAAACTGATAGGTTATTAACAGTGGACTTCCAGAATAATTTTGAGATATTGTACAACTACAATGTGAAATTAATGATCTGCTATACAGTAATTGTTGGAGCACAGTAATGATAGATCAAGAACAAAAATTTAAGGTTATGAAAAGATAAAAACACTGCATTACTGTGCTTCATCTAATAAAAATATGTTGACTACAACATACAAAAGTTGAGAACATGCATTTGTTTCTGCTGCACTTGTAACAATTATTGAAATTAACTCTAATTGGGCCCTGATAAAATTTTCAATAAATTTCAGAGGATTGTTATACTCTGGGTCAACTTTCTTACTAAAATACAATCAAATAACAAGTCAATAAAAATAGTTATTTGAACAGTAAGTGTATGTAGTGGGTTGACAACTGGTGGTCAACTTATAACCCCCAGCTGAACTGAGTAAGTGTGGTGCTGGGTGTGGGAGGTCCACCTGGGGACTGTTGCCAGCAGCATAAGAGGCAGAACTGGAGAAGAAGAAGAGAGGCTGTTGGGAGCTAAGAGAGGCTGTTGGGAGCTGATAGAAGCTGTAAGGAGCTGTTGGTTGTTTTCGAGCTTGTCATGCTGGCTTTCCTGATGAACTTGGCTGTTTTCATCCTCTGAGGAGCTCAGGACCTCGTTGGCACTGAGAATGGCTTTGGTTCACTTTTGGGGAGCTCTGGTCCTCATCTTGAGCATTGCTTCCTGTCTCTGGAGGGGAAGGTGGTGCACTGCTGGTCTCCTGGACAAGCTTGCTGCATTGGCTTTCCTGATGGGAACTCGGCCATCTTGATCATCAGAGGAGCTTGGGACCTTGCTGTCACTGAGGATGGCTGTGGTACCTTTTGAGGGAGCTCTAGTTCTTCTGAGCATCACTTTCTGGCTCCAGTGCAGATCCCTCAGCTTGCTAGCACAGATCCTTCAACCTGCTGGCACAGACTTCCTAGATTCCACCACTGACCTTTGGGCCTTCGCAACGCAAATCCACAGATCTGTGAAACAGGCCTGCGTGAGATGTTGTTACGGGCTCTGCACCTCCACTTGGATTTGTGGGAGGCATTGTTATGAGCTCTAGATCTTAAGTGGGACTCATGTAGGACATTATTGCAGGATCCAGGCCCTCAGCTGGATTCTTGGTCTATATTGTGTAGACAGATTTCCTGTACTTTCTTAGATGTCATTTTTTGGGTGACTATTATAAATAATTTTATAAAATGTGTGTCCTGCATTATACTGTTCCCCTTGCAAAAGTAAGCACCCAGCCAACACAGTGTATTAATCACATGGTGCCCCCTGATCCAACCACCTTGCAAAAGCTCCATGTCTGGACACATGAGACATTTGAGTGACATTTTGGATTCAAATTCACTTTAAATTAGGCACAGAGCATGACAAATGAAAACAAAATTATTTGAAACTGAATAGTTGTGAATATATTACACAGCAGTATTGTGATATACAGTTAACAAAACTTTTATAGAAAATGTTATAACCTTAAACTCTCTTATTAGGAAAAAAGGCATGAAAAATAATGAACTGAACATCTTTTCCAGTCAAATTTTCTTTGATAACCATGAAGGTCTGTGTCTTCAAGTGATAAAAATTAATTTTGTTTTCATGTTACATGTACAGATGGTCCCCAACTTACGATTTGACTTATTATTTTTTGACTCTGTTGATGTGAAATCCATCACGATTCAGTAGAAATTTTATTTTGAATTTTGATATTATTGTAGGTTGGCAGTTTGCAATATTATGCTCACTCATGATATTGGGTAGTTGCAGCTCTTGGTCAGAGATGAGGATTGTGATGGATTAACTAATAGTCAGTTTATAACACCCAGCTGAATTGAATCAGTTTGGTTCTGGATGTGGAAGGCCTACCTGTGGATTGTTGCCAACAGCATAATAGTAGAGCTCGAGAGGAAGATGGTGTGCTGTTGATTTTCCTGGAGAAGCTTGTCATGCTGGTTTTCCTGATAGGAACTCAGCTGTTCTCATCATTTGAGGAGCTTGGGTCCTCACCATCACTACGGATAGCTGCACTTTTTTTAGCGGGGAGCTCTGGTCCTCACCTTGTGCATCGATTTCTGGCCCCAGTGCAGATCCCTCACCTGCTGGCACAGATCATTAATCTCGCTGGCAAAGACTTTCTAGCTTCCATCACTGACCTTTGGGCCTTCCCAGTGCAGATCCTTGATACAGACTTGCATGAGACATTGTTGTGGGCTTCAGGCCTCCAGCTGGACTCATAAAGGACATTACTGTGGGATCCAGGCCTTCAGTTGTGATCTTTGGGTCCCTGTACTCTTCTGAATTGACTTTTTGGGTGAATATTATAAAATAATCCCATAAATTATGTGTGCTGTATTAAATCTATTCCCTTGTAAACCCTGACTACAACAAGTTAAACAAGAGAAACTCTCCAGTTTACTACATTCCTCAAGTATGATACTATGTAGGTTAGGTGTATTACATGCAGTTTAGACTAAAAATATTTTCAGATTATGTGCTCATCAGGACCTTCACCTGTAGATGTGAGTCAGCTACCGCTCTGCCTCAGTATTGGTCTGGCTTATGGCTCTGCTCCACAGGTCATCTCATTCCAAGACCCAAACTGAAGGAATTTCCATGGGGAGAAGTCTGTTGTTGGGTGTTCTGGTGTCTGTTCTCGTGGGCAAGGTGAGGAACAAGGCAGCTGACTGAAATTCATTTGAACCTTAAAATTTCTACTCAGAACTAGTACATTGCCAAAATAATTCCATTACTGAACTCACGGTCAATGGGGTAAGATGTACAGAAAGGAATTTGTATCTGCTGTCTTCATAAAAAAGATTCATTTTCTTTTTGCAACCAAAATATAGGAAGAAACCCTCCATATTTGTTAAATCTGATCATCAAACTCAAACCTTGAATTTCATAGTAGTTTTTCCACTTTGTGAATGCCTAGAGATCTATTAAATTAAAACACACTTCCTTCAAATGTACAACCATGGAATGAGAAATAACTACCACCAGCACTCCCATTAGAACAATGATAAGAAACGTTACTGAATTAGACTTATATATTTTTAGCAGTTTACTGTTTCCCATGGTCCTGAGGTCTTGTCCCAGGAAGAGTCTTTATTTCTATTATCCTCCCTGATCATATCATTAAAGGGTGGGGAATAATGTGTATTTTGAATGAAAAACTTGTTAAGCTCACTGCCTTCCAGAAAGCCGGGGCTCCAAAAGTGTTTTATGTTTTAATAGTTATAGTTCCTTTTAATCCAGACTATTAGAACTTTGGCATTACAACTGCCTATAAACAGGTTTTTTAAATGGTTGTATTTCAATCAGAGTATGTATAAACACCCATGCTCATGTCCTTTGAAAGTGTACCTTTCTTTCAGCACTTCCTTATAGGTAGATCTACTAGGATTCCAGGAGATTTTTGGTATCTGTTTCAGCTAAACCAACTAGTATGATTTTCCAGAAGTCATCCTAAGCCATTGAAGGCATTTAGGCATATATCTTAGCCTGAATTTTTGTTTCTCAATGCATTTATTTTCTATTTACTTTTTTACTTTCTTTTTCCAATTCTGCAATCCTGGAAATTTCTGATTACTCTGATTCTCTGACTTCCTTGTGTACCAAGTAACCCAATTCTTTCTTAGCTCTGTAACAATTTAGAGGGAAAGAATATCCAATTACCACGAGCAATGTGCTGTTCTCTTCCAACTAAACCACTCTTTAATAAGTGGATAATCTATTTTCCATGTTGTTGCAGGTAACAGTTTGCTACAGTTTGCATTGTAAACCATGGGCTGACATCTTCCCAGCTTCCAATAATAGTTTATAACTGGTCTCTTACACTCAAAGTCAACACACAGATTTTCAATTGCTTTTTATAGTAGTATTTCACTATAGTAATGAATGAGCTCAAAATTTAGCGTATATAGGAAAAATGAATTTCTTGCTCATTACACAGAATCATGTTATATGTATTGGCTTCAGTTCTGCTACAAGCTTTAAGTAGAGTGTGCTCTGCTCTTCTATCCTCTCCTTCTGTGACCCAGGCCGAAAATCCAGCTTCCGTGCTAGCGATTCTTCATGTCTCCTACAGGTCCTGCTCAGAATTAGGAATAAAAGAACTGGCATTGTGTTCCTTTTGCTCACCTTCCATTACCACAGCCAAATTCCAGTGTTTAGACCAAAAATCTGTAGATAGAGAAGTACAGTCATTTTATGAAGAAGAGTGACATGAACTATCACATATTAGGATAAAATTTAGCACAAAATCCTATCTTAAGCAATTTGAAAAAACCCCAAAAGAATAAACCCTTCTCTAAACATGGAAAGATTTAAAAAATAGAAATAAATTTAATAGAAAATAAACATGTCAAAAACCATTAACTAGAGTAAATCTTCCTAAAGGGAAGTAATAAAAGTGAGAAAACCCTGGTAAACTTGGCTAAGTAAAATGAAAACGAGCAAAACAAACAATGCTAAGAATGAAAAGAGGCTGTAACCAGAGAGCTAGGAAAGATTATCAACAAGGAAATCATATGAACAATTTGATTGGAAAGTTTATATAACACAGAAATCTGTAAAGATAACGTGCTTAAATACAACTATTCCAAAAAACATGTGAATACTTAATAGTACAACAAAGAAATGGAATCAGTAATTTAAAATACCAGATGCAGGAATTTAAAACAGGGCATCATGATAGTCTTGTAGGAAAATTTTATTATTCAAGGAAGAAATGCTTTGATTTTCCACAAAATGTTGTGGCAAATATAAACTAGAAAAAGAGCATATTTCCTCCAATCAACTCACTGAAGTTAAATTAACATTGAATAGCATAACCTAACAATAATGGGAACAGAGAGAAGAATTTATAGAAATATCTTATGTATTAACATTAATGCAAAAAATTCTATACATAATATTAGCTGTGTTGTTTTGTTTTCGTCTTTGTCGTTGTTATTTTGTTATTTTTTTCTCTTTAAAATAAAAAGATGATCATAAAAAATTAGTAAAAAGTACCAGGAAAATATTTAAAGGATAATGTATCTTGAAAATATACTTTAAAAAGGGACAAAATCCTCCAAAGAGTTTGGGTTTATTTTAGCAGTGCAAGACTTAACATTAGAAAGCCAATCACTGTAGTTTTTAATGTATAAAGGTTCAAATGGGAAGAATTAATGATTATTTCAATAGAGATCTCAAAAGATTTTGATAAAATTAAACATTGGTTAGTGATTAAAAAAGGTTATTAATTGAAAAATAAAAAACAGTTTTAAACTGATATACAAAATACACTGAAGTATTTTATTAGTGGTAGGTTATGGAAATTCCCTTTAAGAGAATAAATAAGATAAGGCTGTCTTCTAGTGCCACTTCTATTCAATTTTGTAAATGGCAATATGGCAAAACACACATATAAGGATGGAAATCTAACAAAAATTTACTTTTTGCAGCATAAAGATCAGAAATATGGCTAGGTAAAAAAACCAAATACAGAAATTATTTACTTTTCTAAACAAGGGCAACAAGGAAAAAGAATAAACCTCATCATCAATAATAATATCCCTCTTATCTTCAAGAAATATTAAGTACACAGAAATAAGTACAACATAAAATATATCATACTATACAGAAAAGATAAAGTCTTACTGAAAAACAAACAAAATGGCATGGAGAGATAATAAATTCAATGAATTGAATTTAATAAACTTGAATACAATAAATTTAAGTTCAATAAATTCAAGTCCTCGATATTAGAAATTTCAAAATCTAAAGAGAAATTTTTGTGAAAATTGTAAAGTGGATTTTAACTTTTTTTGGTGCTGGTGACTGAGTCCAGGGTTTGATGTATGCTAAGAAAAGCGCTCTACCATTGAGCCGCATTTTTAGTCCTGATTTTAATATCACATTGATAAGAAAACTGAGAATAGCCAGAAATTTTGGGGGAAAAAGTCAAAGCAATGATTGAACATCTTTATTTAGACATCAGGACTAATAATGCTTAAATAATTAAGGTGATGGGATATTGGTGGAAGGAAAGACAAGTGAACCACTTGAACAGAAGCAGGTGTACAGAAACATATCCTTGACAGAATGGAAAATTGATTTATGACAGTACTACCAACATAGATCCCTAAAAAAAGTGTATGTTTTTTATTGAGTACAGTGGAAATAATTATTTTTTGTGTCTGGAAAAGAAAAAATTAGAAGCTATGTTCATTAAAATGCAGTATAAAGAAATGAAAAGGGCTGGGAATGTTGCTCAGTGGTAGGGAACTTGCCTAGCATGCACAAGGCTCTGGGTTCAACCAAGAAATAAAATAATAAAAGCAGAAGAAAGGGAAATGCAAAAAAACCAGATTTGAGATGTATGCCAAAAATATATTTCTTACCCATTCTATTCCCCCTAAAAATATCAAAAAGAAAAGGAAAATTGGTGAAAGACTTGAAAAGATTTGACTTCATGCCATAGAAGAAGGGTCATCAACGCCAATAATTTAGGAAATAAGGTGCATCCTTGTTTGCAATTGGGGAAATGCAAATTAAAGTCATAGGGAGATATAATTTTATATCGTCTATATTTGTTTTTGTTCTATTGTTAATATCATACTAGTACAGACTAAATTATAAAGGGGATTTATTGTGGCTCATGATTCTGGTACAAGGTCAAGAGGGTGTATCTGATGATGGCTTTCTTGGTGGTAAATGCAGGGGTAACACAAAATATCACGTGGAGTGCGTGTGTGTGTGTGAGTGTGTGTGTGTGTGTGTGTGTGTGTGTGTGTGTATTTTCTGGTGCCTCCCCTTCTCAAAGCGATCAATATTCAGTCATGGGAAGTCAACCTTGATGAGTTTATCTTAATCCTGACTACCTCTCAGAGGTCCTAACTTTAAAAATCACAGTTGGATTAAGTTTCCACCCTCTTAATACTTAACAGTGAGGATTAAACCCAAATATGAGTGTCAGAGGTGACAAACCATATTCAGACACAGCATCCACCAATTAGGGAGAAATTGTTCAACTATCTCAAGTGTTGAAGAAGTTATGGGACAAGTAAAATGCTTATGCAGTAATAGTTGGGCTACTAATGATTATAACAATTTAAGGGGAAATCATTTTCTAGAAAGTTGAAAATTATGTACATTCTAGATATAGCAATTTAAGTCTCTGATAAAAAACTTGAACATGTGCACCAGAAATAAATACAGAAACAACACAAAAACCAAAACTAAAATCTTGACTCTAACCATATGATCATTATTTGTAGAATTGGTCAGAAAAATTCTGATGTCTTTATGTTGCTAAATGTTATATATTTGAGAAAAAATTACAAGGCACATGCAACCACTTGGCTGAATTTAAAAATATAATGGTTACTGAAGAAAATACCAGTTTAAAGCGGCCAACGTATGCGGTAAACCTGTAAGTAAAAGCAAAGAAGTGATAAAACAAAATTCAGAATTATTTTCTTTCTGAACAGAGCGAAAACTGGAGAGTGTGGGCGATATCAACGGGAGATAGCAATGGCCAAAGGAAAGTTCCTTTTATAAAACCAAGTGGTGGGTAAATAAGTCATGGTATCATTTCTTATGTTAATTTATATGTGCACATTCTTCATAAATATTTGATTGTAAAGCAACAATAAAGAATGTAAGATACAGAGGAATTATTAATACCCCAGGAGCACCAGCACGCAAGGCTTGGCAACCTAACAAGATGGCGGACATCTCTTTCAGGATGATGAAGATACGGAGGACAACATGTGGCTAAAAGCTCCACTTGACACTAGGACATTACATTAACATTACGTAAACATAGTGATAGTCCTTTCCCCAAGGTGTCATTTAGGGGAGTAGGAAGTGAGGATAGCGTCCTCCTTTTAAAAAGGCAGTGGCAGATGACCCAGTGAAGAATTTGCACTTTCATTTGCCGGAGAGTTTCACAGGGAAAATACTTTATACCAAATCCTCTTTAATTGACACCATCCTCCCTTCCCATCAGCATTAGAAGTCCTACATGAATAAACTTGGGGTGGTGCTACAGCACGCTAGGAAGCCAACCTCAACCAGCTATGAGTATGTGAGGTGGAAAAAAGGTACTGGGGGAAGGTTTCCTGAAAGAAATTTAGTTGGGGGGAGTTTTTAATCAGAAGAAAGAGCACATTCAGTGGTTACTTTCTTCTCTTCTCCCACTAACCCAGGAAGGTATATATATTAATTTCCATGAGCTAGTGTGACAGTCCTTTACTAAAAGCACATTTTTGCCCAAGACAGAGTTAGGCATCTATGGTAAAAGTGACAGAACACTTAGAACTTTCATCTTCATAGCTTATATCAATATGTATCGTCATTTTCTTTGTCTTCTCTTGTAGATCGAGGGCTGTTGCAGAGCTTAGCACAAAGAAAGTTTAAAAAGTTTTGAAACAGTAAAACAGCATTCAAAGGGAAAAGGTGAATTAAAGAGCTGAAAACATCTAAAAGAAAAGTTATCTGGGATGTGCAAGAAATTGATTCTGATGCAAAGTGGAAAAGGATATGTTTCAATTCCAACACAGTCCTTTAATCTCCATTAACTGCTGGTGTTTAAGCCCTCAAAGAGTGGAGCTTTTCTTTAATAAGTTGCTTCAGTATGTTATTGTCTTCCTGGTTCTGGAATAGAGGCAGGTTTATCCAAGGATAATCAATATTAGATTGAAGTTTGATTATAAGATCTGATTCTGCACAGGTGACAAAGAGATGATAAATTTTCTGTACAGCATAGCATATTAAATGACATTAGGTTACACAACAAAATGAATGATTCCAATAACTGAATTAAAAAGTCAGTGGTAAAGCATTAAGCAATTCCCGTTATTTATTCCAGGTGGCATGACCCTGACAAATTAAATAGCCAAATAAAAAGTATTGCCCTGGGTTCTAGGCCTACAAAGAATGATACAATACAACTCCAGGGAGCTGAGGCGGGTACTGAAATGGGAGCTTATTACTGGCCTCCAGCTTTGAATGGACCTTGGGTTTTCCTTTTAAGTAGAAGCCTGTATTGTAGGACAAAGAGCTTTATCTCTTCTGACGGGAAAGCTAAGAATAACTGTTCTTTATGAGTCATGCAAACACATTCCAACAAGGGCTTTCTTCTATTAAACATCTGTAACTGCTTTTCCTGTCCTCTCCCACCACCTCAGCCCAGGTAGAGTTGACAGGCGAGGGATCATGGGCAGGGGTTATTTTTACTCCATTGAATTTCAGTAAGGGAACAAATAATATTTCAGTTCTCTGTCTTCAGAGACAAAAAGTGGCCAAGAGTGACCTTTGGGGACAGGAACAGTAGAAAAATTTTCTTTTTTCAGCTGTTGTTGGTGCCAATTTCTCTCCAATGGGAAGAATTCTAGCTCTCTGCTTGAGTCCTCATTTCACTGTCTTTTCTGAGGATGATCACTAGAAATTTGGAGAAAATGTTTGGGTGGGTGGTGTTCAGTCTTTCTTGCCTCATAAATGAATCTAATTTCTATACTTTCTAGAAAGCTGACATTTTCACTTGAGATACAACATCAAAATAGTATTTCGCATATGTAAAAATAAAAAGAAATTTATTTCTTTGAAATAAAATTTGTTCCATTAAAATCATTGCACGAGAGCACCCCTCAACTTCTTCATAACTTGGTGAAACTCAGTGGGTGCAGAAGAATAACAAGTTTTTCATCAAGTTTTTGGCTGAAGAATTCTCCTGCCTTTCAATGGGGGGAAGGGAAAAGTTGGCTATGACGAGTTTGGGGGAAACTCATCTCAAACAGGAACTGTGGAGTTGTACTGAATGGATGTTATCTGATTTCACACTTGCAGTGGGCCATTCTTTTTGCTCACATTTGCCTTTCTGCTGAGCAGGCAGAACAGACTTCGTGTGTGGCTCTGCAGTTTGGACTAAAGATTTATCTTTCCTTCTGTCCTTGTTAAAATCTGGAAAGTAAAATGGAAAGAGATGGAATGTGTGAACACAGATTATAAATTTTAAAAAACCAATATTTGCTATCTAGTTTCTATCTCTTTTTCATGGATTCCGGAGGCAATAAAAATTTTACCTTTTCTCTGGCAAAGTGTTCACCATGGAATGGCAAATGCAAGGTAGCACAGTGCTGTTGCAGAGTAGATGCGCAGCAATATTTACTGAGTGAACAAATGGCCTTTTAGGTGTATTCTCTAGCTGGGTGTCTATATGTCTAGTGCTTTGACCTCAAGATAGAACAAATACAAACCAATCTGGCTAGGATATTGTAGTTTTTCTTACCAATCCAGCAAATCCACAAATTTCCAGCAGCTACTGCATCAAATAAGTAACAACAGCTGCTTAATGAATCCTCAAATTAGAGGAGGTTTTTTTTTCCCCTTTGTGTCCCAGCATGGTAGAGCTAATGGAGGGCAAAATTTACAAAAATAATTAAAATGTTGCCAGCTTTTACAACAAAGGGGGCGGCTGTGACTAGCAAAGACGCTGAAGACCAGCAGCTGCAGATGCCAATTGGAAGAAGCAGCAACCTTTCTCTTATTGTTCAGCAGCGGCCCTTTCACTAATGAAAACCCTCTTAGACCTGGAAAATGTGTAGAAAACGTGCCAAAGACGGGGAGAGCCTGTGCACAGCAGTTAGACTGGTTGCTGTGATTTCATAACTGGCTCCAGTTTCTTTTTGTTGTGCTCCTGGGTTGCAGAGCACAGAAGAAACAGGAATATGCCCACAGGGCTTTTGACAGAGTGGGAGTTTTTCCCCCCTGAATGTATTTCTGTTGCCATCTGCAGAAAACAAAAACAAAAACATGTTTTAAATTTAGTTTGAAGGCCCTCTACTCACAGAAATAATGTACATAGATCTCTTCGTGGGTCTCAAGTTTTAGCTACCCTAACTGTCCCCATATTCCCCAACTAAATACATAGTTTCTTTGAATTCTTTGTTCAATTTGCTCCTCTATAGGACTGCCTACTTTCTGCCTCATTCACATGTCAGCCAAAGGAATGGAAAGAATGTTTTTTTTTCTTCAATTACAAGACTTTTAAATTATTTCTTAAGGTATGGTTAACTGGATAGGACACCTTACAAATGTCTCTCAACTTTTGGAAAAACTATAGGATTTAAAAAGTTGGATAAAAGTGAGTTCTTTTATTTTCCTTTCATGCCATTGGTTTCCATTATAAACTTGGGAAAAGGTTGCCTTCAGAGAAAATAACCAGTCCTGAAAGATAGTAAAAAGTGTCACAAAGGAAGTAATTTTAACAGCAGAAGCATGCAGTTCTCCATTGTCAAGGGAGGTATTACCTTGTTTGAAAAATTATTGACATAGTTCTCTGGTCTGATCAGTTAGGTACTTTGTTAAAGAAGCTGCTTGTTTTCTTTTGTAACAGCGATGACATTTCAAATGCACAAGTATTTCTTAGCCAAAGGAAAGTTATGGACTAGCGAAGGAACATATTTTCTGCTCTGCAGCCATCATGTTAGTCTTGCATTTGCATCATTTTGTCCTGAAAGGGTGAGTGAGACAACGAATTACAGATATAGACTGTACCCCCTTATTATCAGAAACAGAGTATTTCCAATTTTGTACAATAGCTCTTTTTTTTTTTTTTTGGTTTTTCTCCGGTACCGGGAACCGAACTCACGACCTCGCGCTTGCCAGGCAGGTGCTTTTGCCGCTGAGCTAAATCCCCAGCTCCTGTACAATAGCTCTTTATTGAGCATTTCCTGATCTCTGCCATGGCCCCAGAATAAGATGTGCAAAATCAGTACTGGGCTGGAGGTCCAGCTCAATATTGTAGTGCGTACTTAGTGGGTGCTAGCCCTGGGTTTGATTTCATGTATGGCAAAAATAAATACATAAGTAAATAAATAAGCAAGCCAACAAAAGAGTTCCTTACCTGAAACAGTGAGCTATGCTGAAACATTATAAATGTTTACAGAGTTTCAGGTGCAAGTGAAAAAATGCAAGGGAGCTTACTGTAACAATAATAAATTTATAGGCAAAAGAGTGAAAGGCTACAAGATCTCAGTCATGGCTGATATAAAAGTTCAGACAAGGTCAGGTGTTTTGAATCAGCTGTGTTTTTTCTGTTGGATTTTCTCCTCATTTGACGAGGTAGCAAGATGGCCCTAGAAGCTTGCTGTATCATGTCCTCTTGGGTAGGAAAGAGACAATATCTCTGATTGATGACTCCTGCATATATCCTGGAATTGCCTGAAAAATTCTGAGTGAAAACAACATGACAAATCCTCTTTGTGAACTAAACAAAGAGGCACAAGCAGTGGGATTATACAGATTACAGAAGTGGAATCACACGGATGTAGAAGAGGATTCATTGATCTGATTGGTCAGGTTTGGGTCACACGCCAGAGAGAGAATTCATGAATGTAATTCACCAGACATGAATCAGGCTTCACCTCTGATGTTGGAGATAAGAGTGTTAAACATCCTAGACTCAGTAGTTATTCTCCAAAAGAAATTCATTATACTTATTAGAAGGAAGAGGAATAAATTAAAAATAGCTACTTGGAGTGTTTCACTGAATAATAAAAAGCATGTTTGAGTACTTACTGTGGTTTACACATAGTGTTAAGCATTTGTATGTTTTACCTCATTTATTTACTGCATCAGCTTAATGAAGTGGTTATAGTTCATGTTTAAGAAGTCAAAGTTTGAAAAATTCAATAACCCGCCTAAAATCACAGAATTAGAAGAAGGTGAAGTCAAGATTTGAGCTGCAGCCTCTGATTTTGGAGGCTGTGTTCTGAGATATTATAATATCCCATCATTCAAAATAACAGTAACATCCACCACAACAGCTAATACTTGGTAGCTAATCCTGTGATTATGAGCAAAATGCTAAAATGTATCAGAGAAAAGCAGTTTGTTTCCAAGAAAAGTAAACTTGTGCCTCCTGTTGGCTGGAAGAAGCAAGGCTACCAAAAGAGTCTGAGTAGTGGTGGTGGTAATCACAGCCCTTTGGGAAGCTGCTGTTCAGTAGCGGGGGGATTTATTTGTACACTGAGAAAGGACCAAGAGAGACAACAATTGATAAAACAAAAGAAAACAGAAGGTTGTTTATGCAGCAGTCTCAGGGGGAGGCGGGAGGGAATGAGATTAAGAGCTCTGGTGGAGGCTTTAGCCTTGGATAGGAGGAACACCTTTTCTTTTAAGGCAGATAGGAAGGAGGATGGGGCGAAGAAAAATAATAGTTTCTTTGCACAAGAAGAGACATCTCTTCACATGTGTGTTAAGGCTACCCAAACCTTACAGGAAATAAATAGAGCCAGACCTTTAGTTCTGCTTTGACTTGTTGCTCAAGGTCAAAAGTCTCTGGACAATACATTTCTGGCTTTTGACTGGCCTCACATAGCACTTTAAAAGCTTTGGTCATGTTCTATTATGGAATTCTTAAGTTTGCTTGCTGATTTATTGACTTGATTAGGTATATAAAAGGTGATTTTCTCCATCTGGCATTTTTACAGTGAATACCCACAAAAAGATTAGTTTTAAAATTTCTTACGGAATGGTGTAGAACCTGTTATTCACGGGGAAATATGAAAATAATGTGTTTCTAAGAAAGAGAGGGTAAGCTAACTAATTAGCTCCAGTTTGCAGTATAGACACACTGGCAGCTGGAAGTAACAACTCATTGCTTCATAATTAATTGGCTTAGATCTTTTAAAAATTAATTAGTTGAGCGGTACAGCTGGGTAAAGATTGATGTACAGGAGGCTCTTGGTACTCCCATCAGCAATCAAGGTCAAGCAAATGATTGTGGCTATTTCACCTTTCAACTCCCTGTTCTGCAGTAATTCAGTCAGCCAATTATTATCGGTATGCTCCTTAATTGTCTTCCATAGGTTCTGTTCAGTCTTTGGGAAAATGCACAGAAACTGTATCTTCTAAATGTTGACTAACTCTAATTATTGCTCTATTATGTATTATGGCGTTTAAAACATTCATACCATTATTGAGTGCCTGGTACATACCAGGTCCCATAATGAGCCACTGATGTGTTCAAAATGGTGGCATGATTTAATGGTGAGAACTAAGATGAAAGGCATCACTTTCTACATTTAGATCCTAGCACTACTGCTACTTGCTGTGTGGCTTTGGGCAGACTTCTTAAGCACTTTATTTCTCAGCAATGAGATTGTGATAATAATAGAACCTTCCTCATAAGCATGTGTGGTTTAAATTAGTCTGTACCACATTTAGCATAAAAATCGGGCTTTTGCATGATGTTATTATTTTTCTGTACATCACTGTCCATAATGAGAAGGATATTTTTTTCTGCATTTATATGTTTCTAAACATTTTGCATGTATCAACTGATTTAAATTTTTCAAGAATCCCCAAAAGTAGATATGACATGAGTTGAATGTTCAACTGGAACAAAGGAAAGACTGAGAGCTTGCATCAAGTTACCTAATCACCGGTGAAAGGATCAGAATTTGCTTTCAGGAGGTCAAATTTCAAAATCCATGCTTTCAACTACTCTGTTGTGTTCTATCCAGTGGTGGCAAACCTATGGCACGTATGCCGCCGTGGGCTGCTTGTTATCATGGAAAACTCTGAGAGGTTCGCCATCCCTGGGAGACATACTGTGTGAAATGCGTTTCCCAAAGAAGCAGTGATCTTTCAGGACGATCTTTACAGATGCTCTCAGCCTTCAGTGCTCTGCTTCACGTGCAAACACGTATTCAGCCTTAGATATTCAAAACAACATCAAAGGGCCTCCTTCTATACTAGAAGGACCAGGAAAGGCAAGGGCCTTTTCACAAGATCAAGTTTCCTTTAGAGGACCGAAAGGGAGTGCAACTAAGAATAACATTCATCTATACATAGACATTATTCATCTCCCTACCTCACCTGTGAATGCTTCAGGGTTAAGACTCTGTTCTTCCATCTTTTTTTCTTTGTTTTGAGGCAGGGTTCCACCATGCAGTTTACGCTGGCCTTGAACTCACTTTGTAGCCCTGGGTGGTCTGGAACATGTGGCAAACCTCCAGCCTCAGCCTCCTGAGTGCACCACCATGACTGGATACTCTTCCATCTTAGATTTTCCGTATAGTTCTTGGACAACCATCTTTTTGGACCAACTGTCTGGGTAAGTTGTTGACATAAGTAAATTGTTTTCCAAGATATCTTTTGTCTCTTTTTCTTCTAGCTTTTCTATCGTGTTACTCTATTGAATGTTTCTTGTGTTTCCTTTGCAAAAAATTCTTTCTCTAGTCCCCTCTCCACATTTTTATTTTCATATGGAACTACTGCTCCCACTTCTACTACTTCTGTTATCCTCTGAATTCTGTGGTTGTTCCAGATCATTCCATCATGAACGGCAGAGTTCTAGCAGTTGGTACAGTTTTGGGGATGGAGTAACTCAGACAGCTCCTACCTCCTTTTACACCCCACCTTCTTTCACAGACCCTCAAGAATTCCTCCTATTTTGGGGTCAGACACCAAAGCTGAATGCATAGCCCAGGGCTGAGATCTATTTTGGCAAATGAACACTGGCTAGGTCTCTTTTAAGCTGTTGTCCTGGATGTTGGCTTTAGAAGAAGAGAGAAGAAGGTGAGACACCTTCATGTTTGCTGCTCACCCAGGGAGAAATTTTATTGCTTGATTGCTTTTAGAGATTGAGGTTAGAGAAGTTACAGCAAAAAGCAAAAAGGAAGCACCAATTTTAATAGTTAACTATAAAGGATTTCTACAGTTTCTTTTCTTCCATCTGATAGAGAAAAGAAGCAACACCTGTGCCTTTGTCTTGCAAGGCAGCTTTCATCTGCTCCCCAGGAGTTTATACTGCTATTCAGAAGGAAAAGATAACCAAGGCTGAGCTGAAACCTCCCCTGGTGCCTGAAAGGCCATCTCTTTTAGTTGCTAATTCACTGAACCTATAAATCTTGGATATATAGAATTTAATCAGCTCCTCTCTTGTCTTTCAGAGTTCCACCTATAAAGGCTTTGAAATCAAATTTAAAAATGTAAGACAATCAGCTCCTTCCTGCCTGCGATTGTTCTTGAGATGCCAGGCAAGGTGACCTAATTCCCCTGCCTTCTGCCAGGCACGGGATTTCTGTACAGCCACCTTCAATCCACGGCTGCACGCAGCCCAGCCCAGTGATCTTTTGTTGCAAAAAGACAACCTGGGGTCCTTTCAGAAGTTAGTTTTTAGTGTTTGCTTTAGACTCTAGAGGTCAAATGTCTGTAATACCTCTAAGTATCCCAAGGTTTTAGTAAAAAGAATCTTGGTATGTAAATATGTTCATCAGTAGGGTATTTTCTAGGAATCCAATGCAGGGAAACAATAATGTGCAAATTTTCCCTGGGATCTGTAATCATGCCACTTGAATCTAATGCCTGCTCTGTCTTTGGGAAGTTGTTTAAGCCTCTTCATATAAATTTTCTCATACTGCATGAGAGCAACAGTTCCATGCTGCAGGGTTGGAGGAAGGAGGGAATGAAATAATATATGGAAAGCAGTAGGGTGGTGTCAAGTCTAAACATGCAGGAAAAGGTGGCAATGACTTTGGCCCATAGAATGGAAGGGTAAAAAGGAAAGAGGTGAGAGTGTGTATTCTCCTGGCTGCAGTCACATTGGTGCAGCTGGACATCCTTGCCTGTGCTGCTGTCCACCATCCCCATTGTGGCTGTTCACAAAATTCTCAAATGGTCCCACAAGGCACAGAAATTCTGACTTAGGCATTGGATCCTCTTATTTGTCGCTACAATGTAGAATAAGACATTTAAAAGGGCCCATGGTCATTGAGATGCAAAAGTCCATCTTACTCTTATATCCTTTAGAGATTGTGGTGTAAAACACAGTGCAGATGATTACAGATGTTCACTGCACTGGTCAGAAGAATGTGGAAGATTCCTAATGTTGAGGAAGGGTGAGTGGCATCTCGCCCAGACAACGGGATGATTACTGAGAAGCAGGGCAGGACATGGGCTCTGGAAACAGAAGGTCTGAACTGCAGTCTAGACTGTCTAGCTTACTATTTCTATGACTTTAGGCAATTCATTTCAAGCTCTATTTGTTTTGATTTCTCATTTCTCATGGGGAACAAGAATAGTCTTCCTGCTGTAGAGTTGTTAAGATTAAGCGAGAAATTACACATAGGCACTAGCTCATAGTATGAGCTCCAGAGGTCGAGGAATAGAAGGTCTTGCTATTACCACCAAAGACTCATTTTAGTGCCATTTTTTCTTTCTTTAGGAAAATCCATTTCTTTTTCCACCAGTTAACAGGTTTGAATGCACCAGCTTTGGCTTTGTCAAACCACTATAAGTTGCTAAGTTGCCTGTTGAGAAGAAGTAGTTAAGATGTGTATGTCTGGAGGAGACTTTCAAAGTTTTTCAATAGAACTTCTTTTTTTAATATGTTTGTTTTAGAAGCATGAATAGATTCATATTATGAAAGTTTAATTCTTGAAATGGACCTCAATAGCAATGTTCTCACTCCTTAAAATGTACAAGTTAGAGATTAATGTGTCCTGCTAGTTAACAACCGATCACTAGGCATCATAAACTTTAAGACAATTTTCTGCCTCTCCACTGACTAGCAAGTCATCTTACCTCAAGTAACCTGCTTCTCCCAGCTCCAAATTAGGATAATAGGACACTGCTTACCCACACAAGGCTTAGTTAATTGATGCTGAAATACGCTGTGAGATAAAAGGCATTATGGAAATATAAAGCATATTAAAGGACAACAAAGTGAAATATTAAAAATGATGGAAGATCCAATAAAACTAATAGATAGATTGGGTAACAGAATCTGGAAGACAATAAAGCTGAGATAGCATTAAAGCATAATATTGATTCTGGGTTTTGAACAGCTCTTTTGATATCTAGCACTTAATTTCTGAGTGTTGTAATACCTTCTTTTCCAAATGAAGGCTGGCTTTCAAACTGGGAAGTGATTAATTTCATCAAAGATAGTCTTTCCTCTATTCTCTGAGTTAATGTAACCTCTGTAATTGTAACCTTTGTGGCATTTAGGTATAGGTCAAAGGCCAGAGACTATCAAAAAAAAAAATTAACTACATACATTTTTTTAAGAAAAATTTTAGTCACTTTTCCAATCCATTTCAATTTAATTTGACTGAAAGAACAGTTTGACATTTTACTGCTCATGGTAATAAAAGTTGACTTGACCAAAGTGACTCTTTTTTTTTCCTGCTTTATCACTAGATCAAATACCTATGCCTGAGCCATCTGGTTTGACAGCCATAATAGTTGAAATACTTTCCCTCACCTTAGAAATGCCCCCCTAGAGGCAAATAAGCATTTGGCAGAACCAATAAATATAAATAGAGAAGGACATTTCCCTCCTGTTCTCTGTAAGGTGGTATGCAGAGGAGAAGAACAAGGGGTAGGAGCACCTGCTGTCTCCCTGGCAGATTTATAGAGCCACTTCAGGTGGGACCTGCATTTTAAAGGCTCCAAAGAAACTCATTTCTGTTCTACAGCAAATTGTGCAATTGCATGTTGATATTCAACTCTGACTGTCAATGACCTTGGACAGTTTTAAAAATTGCAGAATTTGCCCATCACACTGAAATGCAGTCCTAGTACTGATTCTAAGCTCTCTGAGGAATCCCAGTTTGTCCATCCTTTTTATCACCTTTATTGGTGTCTTTTATTGATGAAGGACATCCCAAACATAAGACTTTTGCAGGGCCATAGGCTTAGGTCTGAAAAACAAATAAAACATTCTACTCACTCCAAAATGTAGCTTTGCTTGGCTTAGGGTATGAACATATTCCTTTAGAGTTTACCTGTTGTATTGTGTATGCTCTGCATCGACGATATCTCATTAATCTTTTGCATAAATCTGTTAGCATTACAAAGATCTGACTAAGCTCATAGATGAAGCAAATATCTAGCCTTCTTGATTTTTTGGTTTTGGTTAGAAAACTTGTGAGTTAATTGAGAAGTGAAAGCCAATTCAATTTCATCAAAATCGCCCCAGGTGAATGTGGGAGAAGACCCTGGAGGAAAAACTGCTAGGAAGGAGGAGCTTTTGGTTTGCTACATTTCTCTGGAACACTGTGCAGTCTTGAATTTGTTTTCTAAATTTGCTCCCGTAAAAGAGCCTGCCAAGTTCATGCATGAGATCTTACATTTGCCACAAGGAGTCCAGTCATTTCCAATTTTTTAAAACAATAAGCTATAAATAACAAAAACAATGACAGGATTGTGTTGGTTTCCTCTTGATGTACCCTCCCTGAGGGCCTTGATCATAATCCTTAGGTGGAAAGCAAAAATTCTGTCTAAGCTGCGGGGTGATCCATGGCTTTTTCCGAGAGTAGCCAAAGAGGTAGTTTGCAGGAAGCAGGCCTCCTAGCCAGGCACTCGTTGTGGGGTTTATGAATTATTTATTGTGTAAGAGGGATCCTGGCTTCGAGCGTAGGGAATGTGGTTTCCCAGGCCACAGTTCTTAAAATAGCTGCCTGTCTCTCTCCCATCACACTATTCATATACAGCCAAATTATGCATCCCTCCTTCCCTTCCCCAGACGTGCATGCTTTTTGGTTTTAGTGGCAAGGGACAGTAACACTTAATTTCTGCTTATTAGGAGCTGCTCTCAGGATGGTTCACTTCCCCAGGGGAAGGCTTGTGTAATGGGTAACCCAGAATCACATTCACAAATTCATCATGATTCATCTCAGTACTATTACAAATGGCAGGTCCCCAGAAATTAGTATTGTATTTAAACACATCCACATAACTGGAGGATTGCTTCTGGGCATGCTGCATGGCTCATGATTTTTCCGTGTTTCTAAAAGTGTGTGCCTTGATGACTCATTTGTTAATTATAAGCTTTCATCTGAACCTGTTAGTCCATCATTAATTGACATACACTTTACCCAGCCAAAGGCAATTGCTGTTTTATACTGATTTCTTGGGTGATGACAGTACAGCTTAGACCCTGGTTATCTTCTTCCCTTTGTTACTCTTCATTCTATACAGGATCTATCCATGTCACTAATAGGAGGCTTCCAGGTCCACAGCATAAAGGGAGATCTTAACTGATCTCAAGGGAATCTTGGAGAAAAAAAAATTATATCATGAAAGCAATGGGATTATATCTACTTCTGTTTGCCTTGCACAGAGTATGTGGTCAGAAAATATTTGATCTTTGTATGATTTTATGTTATTAATTAGATTGGAGAGTGATGAGGAAAAATGTGGGCAAGCTATTTATGTTCTTTTTGGACAGAAAGATTTCATTTTTTTTTATGAGCACAGCAACTCAGATGAAGGCAGATGTGTCTGGATATCCCCAACCCCATCTGTTTAGTTCAATTTGACCCAAAAGTATTTACTGAGAATCTATTAGAGGTATATATGTATATGTATATATGTGTGTGTATATATATATATATATATACACACACACACATATATATATATATACTCTGTGCTATGTGACAGAAACACAAAGGCAATTCCTTTGAGGATCCCAGAGCCTTAAGAGTTGGCCATGAACATATACTATTTAAGTATGCCAAGTATACTTCTAGCAGTATCTTCTTTAAGTTGCTGAGGCCATAATTGAAATTAGTCAGACAAAAAAAATAGTTTTTGCCATATAAGCTATTTCCTCCAGTTTTTATAGATTACTGATCACCAGTGCTTAAGAATAAAGTTGGTATTTACTTCCATTGCTCTATTCCGGCAATTCCTTGAGCATGTGGATCTTGGAGATAATGGAGGTCCTTAAAAGAAAGTCTGTTTATTGACCACTGAGTTCATTTCTATTGCAGCCTACCCACTGCAAGGTAGATTCAGTATTATCAAGAGGAAGAATGCTCACAGGTTTAGTACTGTCTTCAGTGTAACACTTGGACCTCATCGAACACACATTCTTGGTACTCAATGTCCAACAGTAGGCGATATCAAGGGTTGGAAAACTTTCTATAAAAAGCCAGATGGTAACTACTGTATTTTAGATTTTGCAGACTGGGTAGACTCTGTTGTATCTACTTGATTTTGCAGTTTTAGTTTGAAAGTGGCAAGCTACAGAGGACACATAAATGAACATGGCTGACTTTGTTCTAATAAACCGTTATAAAAACAAGAAGATGGCTGAAATTGGGCCAGGGACATACCTCGGAAAGGCTGACATTAAACAGATATATCTTGACACTGCCTGAATTTGAAAAGCATTTCAAATTTTTAAGTACATGTCAGAACTTCAGATAATGAATAAACAAAGACTCTAAATTAATTTCAAAGGTTTTCTTATTCAATACCCAATTTATAAGAAAAACTAGACAAAGAATATGAATCTAAAGAAATAAAAATTTTGCTTGCTGTAAATGATTTTCAGTAAAGTAGGAAGGGACATTCTACACATGAAAGGATAGAGATCCTCAAAAATGACTTGTTCCTGGCTCGAAAACAGCCAAGCCAGAATATAAAATCATGTATCTGTGACTTCAGTCTTCTTTCCTCCTCTGCTACATTTGGTCTGATGGGGAGAGATACTTGTGTATAATGCAGTCTGTGAGGAAGAAGAGGGGATGTGTGATTCATCCAGGTTCTCATACCCTTGAAGCTGTGCTTTAGCTACCCGCTAGAAATAACTGAAAAGAGAAATTGAAACTTTTCCTAACAATGCTCAGAGTCATGCTATGGCTCATGCTCAGAAGAGAATTGCCCAACTTCCCTTGTTGCCCAAGTTCAGTGTTTGTTGTACAGTCATAGGAGGCATCTGGTAACCTTCAAAAGACTTTTGTTGTCATTTGGCAAAAGAATATCATATTTTTCCTGAGAGCTTCATAATACTCACAGGCAGAAAAACAAAGATCTATCATTGCTAAAGTGAAGCCACTAGAGGAATTATTCTACAGTATTTTGATTCAAATAATACATAATACAACTGCCACATCCAATGGTCTTTTGTATGTCCTTATTATTGATTTCACCACAGTGTTTGATAGTATTATTTGCCAGTTTCTTTTTGGGAAATTGACATTAGAATTTTCCTAAAATGGAGATATTTCCCTAGGAACAGTCCCAGACTTTCTACATTCTGGGCTCTTTGTCATCTCTTTTAGTCCTTACCTATTTTTAGGGCTTGCACACATAACTTTTAATTGAAGAAAGGAGAAAGAGGAAAGTGAAAGTTATTCAGTACTTGATCTGTGTTGCTAAGGATTTACTGATAGAAATATGAATATCTCACCATCTAAGAGAGAGAAAATATAAAGCATTCCATAGCTCAAGAGACACAGAGAGGCGGGGTGGGGGGAGAGAAGACAGAAGAGGGGAGAGGAGAAGGGAAGGGAAAGGAGGAGAAAGAGAAGAAAAGAGGAGAGGAGAGCAGAGGTGAGGCAAGGGGGAAGGGAAGGGAAGGGAAGGGAAGGGCAGGGAAGGGAAGGGAAGGGCAGAGCACAGAAGGGAAGAGAAGAGAAGAGAAGAGAAGAGAAGAGAAGAGAAGAGAAGAGAAGAGAAGAGAAGGGAAGGGAAGAGAAAAGCATGTGGATTCAGGTAGAGATACGCACATAAGTGGAAAATAGGTGAACACCCCTCAGATTCTGAGATGTGAAGCATTGCTATAAAGAATGGGAACAGGGACAGCTATGCTATATATGGAAATTGAATATGAATTATCAGAGTGAAGAGGGCTGGGTTCAATAACCCTTCTCCAACATCAGTTGTGCTGCTCCTCAGCAATTACAGACCACTCACAGCAGCTAATAATTGCCATTTTTTTAATTTTAAAGAGAGTAGTAAAAGAAAAAAAAAACAATAGCAGCATACCAACATCACAAACATGAACAAAACAAAGCAAGAACGTTAAAAATGATACAGGGTTTCAGAGCAAAATGATAGGAATTAACAGTGCTTGTTATCTTACATATTGTTATCTTCAGCTACGTTGCTCAGAGTACCAGATGTAAGAGTGGAAGATAGTTCAAACCATTAAAGAGAATAAAAAATGATTATTAGATAAAGCATTAGCGATAATGTAGAGTTTCACTAGACAAGATGGTAAGAATTCACCAATAGTTGTTCAATTGCATACTGTTATCTTCAAATCGGTTGCTCAGATTACCAGATATAACCATGCAAAATTGGTCAGAATGTACAAAATTTTAAGCATTAACTGTTCCTTTCAATATACCATCAGACATCAGCAGTACAGTTATCCCACCTATTCATATATTCATATATATATATATTTATTTATATATTGCCTTTCTTCTTTCTTTTTTCTTCTTTCTCTCATCCCAGCTTTCCCTTTCATATCATCTATTATATGTTTTGAGTTTTACTTACTCTTTCAGGTTCCTACACCAGGCAAACAATATGATGTTTACCCATGTGGGTCCTATTTATTTCACTGATGAGTATGATCTCTTGTTGCATCCATTTACCTACAAAAGCCTTGAATTTACCCTTTTTATAGCTGAGTAATACTCCATTGTATAAAAATACCACATCTTGTTTTATCCATTCCTCAATTGTTGGGCATTTGGATTGTTTTCAAGATTTAACTATAACAAATTATGCTGTTATAAACATGGGTGCACATGAATCACTGTGGTATGATGTCTTTAATTCTTCTGGGAAGATACCCAGAAGGGGAATAGCTGGTTAAGTGGGACTTCTAATCCTAATTTTGTGAGGAATCTCCAAACTGATTTCCACAGTGGTTTCACCAGTCTACACTCCCACCAACAGTGGAGTAGGGTTCCTTTCTCCCCACAGCCTCTCCAGCATTTGTTATTGGTTGATTTCTTGATGACAGCCATTCTTTCTGTGGTAAGATGGAATTGCAGTGTTGTTTCAATTTGCATTTCTTGAATGACTAATGATGTTGAACATTTTTTCATGTATTTATTTGCCATTAGTATTTCTTCATTTAAGAAGTATATATTCATCTCAGATGCCCATTTTTGGATTGGGTCTTTGAATTTTGGGGACCTGATTTTTTAAATTATCTATAGGTTCCAAATAGAAGTCCTTTGTTTGAGGGGCAGTTGGCTAAAACTTTTTCCCAATGCATGGGTCTTCGTTTTACTCAATTGGTGATTTCTTTGGATGTGCAAAAACTTTTCAATGAGATGAGATCCCAGTTGTTGATTCTTTGAAGTATTTCCCATGCAGTTTGGTTTTTGTTCATGAACTCTCTGCCTACTCCTATGTCTTCAAGATTTTTACCTAATTTCTCTTCCAATAGAGTTAGTGTTTCTGTTTTAAGATTTAGATTTTTGACCCATTTGACTTTAGTTTAGTGCATGGTGGAAAACATGGATCTAGTTTTAGTCATCATCATGTGGAAAGCCAGTTTTTCCAGCACCATTTATTAAGGAGGCTATCTTTCTTCCAGTGAACATGTTTGGCCCCTTTGTCAAAGATAAGGTGGCTGAGTATGTTTGTAACTGTGTCTGCATCTTCTAATCTGTTCCATTGATCTTCAGATCTAATTTTTTTGCCAGTACCATGCTGATTTTGTCACAAAATGAGATTCTAGTTGTTGATTCTTTGAAGTATTTCCCACGCAGTTTGGTTTTTGTTCACGAACTCTCTGCCTACTCCTATGCAGAGAGCTTTGTAGTATAATTTCAAGTCAGGGATTGTGATGCCTCCTGCCTTTGCTTTGTTTTCCAGGATAGCTTTTGCTATTCTAGGCCTCTTCTGGTTCTAGATGAATTTTAGGGATGTTTTCTCTAGATCTTTGAGGTATACTAATGGTACTTTAATATGGATTAAATTCAATCTTAACAACAATTTTGGGAATGTGGCCATTTACACAATGTTGGTTCTTTCTGTCTATGAGCAAGGAATATCTTTCTGTTTTCTGATATCCTCTTTGATCTCTTTTATCAGAGTACTGTAATTTTCACTGTATAGATCTTTTACTTCTTTTGTTAGATTGATTCTTAAGTATTTCATCTTTTTAGATGCTATTGTGAAAGGTGTGGTTTCCTTAATTTCTCCCTCGGTCTGTTTGTTATTTGTGTACAGTAATGCTATGGATTTTT
>NW_004955405.1:26256235-26268244 GCF_000276665.1 Chinchilla lanigera | reverse complement strand
TTTTTGTGATTTTTTTATAATTAATTTCCAATTTCATTGCACTATGGTCTGATAGTATGTATGGGTTAATTTCAATTCTTTGGATTTACTTAAGCATGTTCTATGTACTAGCATATGGTCTATTTTAGAGACTGTCTTCTGTGCAGCTGAGAAGGATGTGTATTCTGATGCTGTTGGGTAGAATACTCTGTAAAGGTCTACTAAGTCCATTTGTTGACAAGTTTGTTTAAGTTCTGCTATTTCTTTGCTGAGTTTTTGTCTAGTTGATCTATCTCTTTGTGACAATGGTGTGTTATAGTCCCCTGATATGATTGTGTTGCTGCTTATTTCATTTTCAGGTCTGTTAAAATTTGTCTTATACAGGTGGGTGCTCCTAAATTTGGTTCATAGATGTGTATGATTGTTATCTCTTCTTCTTGAAGTTTTCCCCTCACAAGTATGTAGTGACCTTCTTTGTCTCTTTTGATTGTTCTTGGTTTGAAGTTCACGTTGTCTGCAAACAGAATAGCTACACCTGCTTTTTTACTCCTGTCACATGAGTATTGTTTTCCATCCTTTAATTTTCAGTCTATGAATTTCCTTTTGAGTTAAATGTGTTTCTTGTATACAGCATATGCTTGGATTTTGTTTCTTGACCCATTCTACCATCTGCTTCTTTTGTTTGGTGCATTGAGAACATTTACATTGATGGTTATAACTGATATATATTAGCTTATCTTTGTCATGTCATTTTCCTGCTGTTGGATCCTCCTTTTTCCTTCTGTTTAATTGCTTGCTCTGCTTGGTGGTTCCTTTCTGTTTTTCTTGAAGTTGTGGTATGCTTTATCTCTTTCTAGGATATCTTGTAGTACTTTTTGTAGGATTAGTTTGGTGCTCATGAATTTCTTCAGTTGTTCTTTATCATGAAAATATTTTATTTCTCCATTAAATTTGAAAGATAGTTTTGCAGGGTACATCAATCTGGGTTGGCAGTTGTTTTCTTTCAGTACCTGAAATACTTCACTCCAAGCTCTTCTTGCCTTGATGGTTTGTGTTGAGAAGTCTGCTGTGATTCTGATAGGCTCACCTTTCTAGGTGATCTATTTCTTTTCTCTAACAGCTTTTAACGTTCTAATCTTTTTGAGTTTCTGGGATCTTGATCACTATATGTCTGGGTGTAGATTTATTTTGGTTATGATTAATGGGAGTTCTATATGCTCCACTTATCTGGATGTCTGATTCTTTTTCCATGCCTGGGAAATTTTCTGCTATTATTTCTGCAAATAGTCTTTTTATGTCCTTTGTGTTGACACCTGCTGTTTCATTGATACCTATTAATCTGACATTGTTTTTCTTTGCTCTGTCTTGCAGTTGTTGAATTGTTATTTCTTGGTTCCTTGCTGTTTTTAAGAGCTCCCTCCTGTCACGTTCATTAGTGGCAATGCTGTCTTCAAGGTCTGAAAGTCTATCTTCAGCTTCATTCTGGCAGTTTTGCCAGATTCCAATGGAATTTTTCATTTCCTGGATATCTGTTTGCATCTGTTATGAATTCTCATTCTTTTCTATATTGTTCACTCAAGGTTTCTATGAGTTTTCTATGCTCTTGTATTTTCTTGTCAGTGCCATCTTTGGTTATGCTGAACATTTCTTTCATTTTGTTGTCATTTCTTTTTTCACTTGAGACATTATTTCTGATCTGATGTTTTCCATGGCCTGATGGAGTTGTTTCTTTACTTTATTTTCTATCATTTCAGAAATTTCAAGTGTATGACTTCCAGTCTTTTCTGTGTTCATGTCTCCTGGACTTGTTCTGGGTGGTTTGGAGGTCTGGGATTGCATTTTACTCCTTCATTTTGTCAATTTTGAAGATCCAGAGGCTCCCTGGAGTGCAACCTCCCTCTCCTGATTGTGTGTGAGTGGCAGGGTAAGTGTCTGAAGATCCCCAGTGCTCAGTGCAGCTCCTGTGCTGGTAAGTGGTGGCAAGATGGGTCCCAAATACTCCTGAAATTTCTTGCAATCTGTTGGCTCCCAGGTTTGTGTGGGAAGGGTTGAGGAGGCTCACCAGAGTTCCTGAGACTGTCTGGGGTTTTGCCCAGCTTCAAGAGTAGGGGGCATGCATGTCATGGTTACTGAGCCTTCAGATGTTGCCCAGGACTTAGCCCAGTTTCCACACTGGCAGAGGAGTGGTGAAGATGGAGTTCCTGAGGCCACTGACTCTGTCTGGGTTTCAGCTGGGCTCCCATGGGGGTGTGGGTCATGCTGGTAGTGACAACTGAGGCTCCGGAAGGTGTCCATGTCTCCACCTGTGTAACACACTAGTGGGGGAGGAGTGAGGGCTGCTCACTGGGGTTTCTGAAAATGTCCGGAGTTCAGCCCAGCTCTCTCAGGGAACTGGGGGTGTGGAGAGTGACCACTGAGGCTTCAGAAGGTGCTTGGGGCTCTGCCTGTCTTGCACACTGGTCATGGAGGTGCAGAGGTGGCTCACCGGAGTTCCTGAAGATGTCTGGGGTTCAGCCCAGTGCCCACAGGTTCACTAGGGGTGCAGGGAGTGGCCATCCAGGCCCCAGAAGGTTTCCAGTGCTCGGTCTTCCTTGCATGGTGGGTGGAGAGATGCGGGGGTGGCTCACCGGGGTTCCAGGTTTCCTTAAGATGTCCAGGGTTTAGTCCAGTGCCCACAAGCATACTAGAGGCACAGGGAGTGGCCACTGATGCCCCAGAAAGATACTGGGTCCCTCCCTGCCTTGCACACTGGTAGGGGAGGCACAGGGGTGGCTCCCCGGGTTCCAGAAGATGTCTGGGGTTCCAATCATTGATAATTTTATTGTCATCTTCCTTCTTAGAACAAATCTTCTGGAAGGTGTTATTGTTTATCATTGTGTTTCTAGCACGTGAGCAGTATCTGGTCTCTGAAAAAGGCTCAGTAATATGTACTGAAGGATCGAAGTGGTTCTTCCTAGTTTAGTACTATGAAAATGAGTCTTAGCCATTGAAAACAAATTTATTTCTAACCAAATAGGTGGCATTGGGAGATGTGGATGTTTAGACATAGGCTTACATGAGTTCTTCACTTTTTGCTAAAGTTTACCTACTTGATATCTCATATTCTGCCTTCATTCATGAATTTCAGTCCTCTATCTCCAATGTCTCCTTAGATCTTTTCCTTGAAGGTGTTACCTCACACTCAAAACAGTCAAAATAGAATTCTTTTTCTTTCTTCTGAGTGGAGATGAGTCTTTATTTCTATATGATGATTAATAACAATTAATACAATAAGATTGTAGCCTTAGGTTCAGAATATGAGAGTTGATTAAATGAGAATGTAGAAAGCATGGATCTTTTAGTAGATGGAATTTTAGAAAAGTTTGGCATATAGCATCCTCCATTATCATGATAATTATCCTTCAATTCTGAATAACTCTTACATAAGAGTACCATCCAAGAGATTAAAAATGTGAGCTGCAAATATATCACATACATGATTTTGCATTTTCTCATAACTGCACTAAAAATGTTACAAAAGAAAAGGCAATGTAAAATTAATGACAAATTTTATTACACTAATATATCTAAAATAGTATTGTAAAACAATTACTTAAGGTATATTTTATATTTTTTAATGTCAAATCTTTGGAACTTATGTATATTTTATACTAGTTAGCACATCTCAGTTTAGATTAGCTACTTTTCAATTGTCTGATAGTTCTGTCTCGGTAGTAACTATTATATTGGTTAATGCAGTTCTAGAGAGTCTTCAGTAAAGTTTCTATAAAATATAAAGCATCATTAATTTATCAAGTCTGTTTTCATTTTCTTCCTTCTCAGTTTTGTATTTTTACTACTTAGATCACATTGACTGAAAGGCAGGTGGAAGTCAGTAGAGAGGGCTGGCAAAAATGTTAAAAACAAAAGTTTGTCAGGAAATAGATCAGTGTTGCAATTATAGCTCTTTGTCTAGAGCATTTCTAATCTGAAAAACAGCAAATGTATTTAAAAGATATGTTTACACAAGTGACATGTTTACAGGAACGCCATGTTTACAAGACTGCTGCAGCCGAAAAATCTGCAGAATATTTATTTAATAGTTTTCTAAGTCAACTGGGAATGGGAGCCATAATAAAGCACCCAACCATTTAAAGCCACTTTGCTTGGAGCTGCTGTTCAGGAAGGGATTGAAGAGACAGAAGAAAATTAAGCATTTCTTCAGTTTGGAGATTCCTCAGCAAACTAGGACTAGAGGTCCCATTCAACCCATTCGTGTGTGTATTCCCCTTCTGGGTATTTTCCCAGAAGATCTAAAAACATCATATCACAGCGACATATGTGTACTTATGTTCATAGCAGCACAATTTGTAATTGCTAAATTGTGGAAGCAACCCAAATGTCCATACACCAAGGACTGGATAAGAAACTTGTGGTACTTTTATATAATGGAATATATATACTCAGCTATAAAGAAAGATAATGCAAGCACCGCATTGTCTTTACTAGTGTAAAACCTGAAAGAGTTAATATAAACTCGGAGGTATGATAGACATTGTGAAATAATAGGCAAATGCTCAAGGGTAAAGGGTGACTGGGATGTGGGAAAAGAGAAGGGAAAGAAGGAGAAAGTTTATACAGGATAGTTAACGTAGTTGATCTACTGTCTTCTATTTCTTTGCTGAAAGAAACTGTTAACGAGTCCTTGATTGATCAATATTGCATGTCTATATTTGTTTCCATGAGAAACCACTTTGAAAACATCAATATGTAATACAACAAGCACTGTTAATTGCCTACCACTTTGTTTGTAACTCTGTATTATCTGTACTGTTCTTTTGCTATTTTGTAAAAGGTTGTCTGTTAATGTTTTCCTCCTTTTATTTTTAAAATAAAAAAATTTAAAAAAAGAAAATTAAACATTTCTGCTTACTTGTATTTACTACTTCTTCCATTTACCTGTGTATGTTTATTAACAGATAGCTCAATATTAATACAGGTCCTTGTCTTTAAGCTCCTTTGTCTCCTACCCTCAAAACCAGAAAACTCTTTGAATCCTTCCTCTGCTTCCATCTCTAAGTGATACTGCATCCTGTAAAGTATGTATTTGTAGATTTACTTGCATCCTCTTCCTTCTGTCTTGTTTGTAACACAGCCTTTGTAGTCCCCAACTCCATTACTTCTAAGTTTGATCTGTGAAATGATCTCTGAAATTATTTCACTACCTTGAGATTCTTTTCGTGTCTCATCCCTTTTTGTCATTGAATTGATCAATCCAAGGCACTACTTTTTGGACACCTCCTTCCTTCAAATTTCTTTCATTGAAACTTCCAACCCCTTCACTTTATAAATGAAGAAATTCAATTTCAGTCAGTATGTTACATATCAAGGTCCACATGATTTAAAAACACGAGAACTAGATTAAATACAGGCTTCCTAGTTTCTAGTATTATATGTTTTCTACTACACATCTTGCCAGGAGAATAATATCCAAACTCTTTCATCTTTATTCTAGGGTCCTGTTCAGTTTAAATCCCATCTGTCATGTCAGTCTCCTCTCAACTTGCAAACCTGTCAACACATTACTCCTTAAGAGACGACTCATCCCGTCATTCTACAAAAGCTTTTTGGGAATCTCACGTATAAGACAGTTCGTTCAGTGCCTAAAGACATTAACCTGCAAAGGCTGTGTGGCTAAGTAGAGGGAACGTTGAAAAGGTGCGCGGAGCCCACACTGGCAAAGTAGGGGGAGGGCCAAGTGCTGACAGTGTTGAAACTCAGGCCAGGATTTTGAGACGTAATTCATTCAACTGAGTAAAATAACAGACAGCTTTTGAGTAGAGTGCAAGATAGCAAATCTGGCAGAGTATGCAGAACACATTAAAGTCAGCAAGACTTGGAGCAGCCGTGAGGTTGCAAAGTGGTAACTGACGGAAAGAATGAAGCCTAAAGTTGTCTTTGTCTCGTGTGTGTATGTGTGTGTGTGTGTGTATGTGTCTGTGTCTGTGTGTTTATTTGAAAGGAGTTCCTAATGTTTAAAAATTAATTTACTTTAAAAAATCAGTATTTTAACATTCCCTTTAAAAATTAGATAACCTGGTAACGCAAGGCGTGCATTCTCATGTAGCAAGAGCGAGCAGGGATGGATGGATGGATGGGAAGCTGACTCACAGGGCGTGCCCTTGCTGGCCATATTTATGTGTGTGGTACCTGCCTGACACTCTGGGTGTGAGTTCTTCTGCCATGAGTAGTAGTAGGGAGTGAACAAGAGAGTAGTGTCAGAAAACTCAATGATGGATCGAATTAAGGGGTAAAAAGGAAAATAAGACATACTGATGATCTGCATATGCCTACAATGCCATTTGGGGCTCAGTTTGCTGCAGGTTGAATTCAGGATATCTTTTCTGTATGATTCTCCTTTTGCCATTCTAATGGCTGGGTTATATATACTCTCCTCCCAGATTGCTTCCTAAACAGTGCCCCTTTGGCTGTCTCATCTAGAACAAAACTAAGATAAGTACATTGGAGAAGAATTGAAATTTAAGGTAAGAAGTAAATTTATGTGTATTAGGAGAAATTTTAGGAACATATTTATAAAAACTAGTTTTGGGGAACAAAAGACTTTACAGCTGGAGACTTGAAGCCCAGAAAATGAATAAATGAATGAATATATATACATATATATATTCAATATAGAAATATTCCATCAAAGCAACATATATACATTAATATATATTGCACCAAAACAATGTATACACATTTCAGAAAAAGAAAAACTTGTATAAATATTTTAATTCTAAATTTATTGAGACATCATGAGATTAATAGAAGTTACCTTTGTCCTCTGCGATTATTGGAGGTGGTGGCCATTAGCTTCCAGATGTTTATTAGTATGGCAAACTGCTGCTTGGACAACTTGGTCATTGAGATTGCTGTAATGCATTTTTAATTTCTTCTCTAAGGGTCAGCAGTGTAGTGGGTTTTCTGTGTTATCCGACATCCTCTAGCATCCCCCATACAAGGGTAACACAATCTGCTGAAAAAACAACCTACTATTTTTCTTTTCTTGAAGTGTATATATACATTTTTTGGTGGACATAATATATACATACATATTTCATGATATACAAGTAAATATATATAACTATACTTTACTTATTGCTATATAAGTATATACAGGTAAAGTATACTTTCTGCATAAGAAAAATATTTAAGTACTATAATGTAGTATGTGAATAAAGTATATTTTATGTTAAAGAATATAGAAAGCAAAGTAAAAAATCAAATGTTTCAGTAGGAGACAGTTTTTGCAGCACACACAACAGGTAAAGGATTACTACTGTTTCTGAATATAGAAAGAACACCTACAATTCGAATAGAAAAATGATGAGTTCTGCAAATTAAAATCTGGCAAACATCAGATCAGAAGAAACTTAGCTAATACCTATAAAAAGCTGGTATACTTTACTTACAGTCAGTAGAGGTAAAGTAAAGCAATAATCAAATGAAACTTTTACTCTTTGAGGAGCTCCAGTGGTGCAATTGGTTAGTATGCAGTACTTCTATAATTTTTATCCTTTGAATTTTAAAAGCTTTTTAAAAAAGACACAATATGTAAAGATTGAGAAAAATGTCACTTTCACCAATTATTGATGGGACCCTAAATTGCTACAGCTTTTTGGAGAGCAATATGATGATGTGTATTAAAGTAAAAATGAATGTACAGTTGACCCAGAAGTTTTACTTCTGATGACTTATCCTGTAAAACTGAAAACACTTGAGCATAAAGATATAAAACATGTGTCCAAGATGCTTCCTACAACTTTACATGAAATGGTAAACACTGTGAACAACTTGAATGTCTATCAATAGGGGAATGGTAGAATATCCCATTATTCTATCATTAGATTTTGCATATTTCCACTGTGAAATGTTATGCAATATATAAGATGAGAAATATAAGGTTTTATGTAACATATAAAGTGAGAAATATTATGTAATATGTAAGGTGAGAAATATAAGATGTTGAGTAAGATAGACAAGTGACAGTTGGATAGATAGATAAAATGGTAAAATTTTAAAATGATGATAAATTGTATGTATATGTCTATATCCACAACTCAGAAAATATGGAAAAACATGGAGGTAAATAAAGAGAAAATTAACACTTTTGTTAAAATGGAAATGGTGAATTGCTGGAGAGAAGGGAGATTATTTAAATATTTCAAAATCCTTTTCACTTGTTCTAAGAATATACACCTTTATAATTAATACAAATTGAGAAAAAAATGTAAACATTTCACTATATAAAGATCATAAATCATGAGTTTTTAAATTTAGATAGAAATATCTCATGAAATTTACTATACCATGCCTGCTAGTAATTCTTCATACTGTACTTTTCACCCACAAATTACTAAGTATTTTAGAAACACTGCCAGGCAACTCTTGGGATAATATAACATGTGCAGAGATGACAACATAATGTTGTCACCTATGCTTAGTCCTTGCTACCATCCTTCTAGGGGATATGGCTGACCCCTTCCCATGGATTCCATTATCATTTGAATGTTTCCCAACACTGTGAGGCTGCTGCTACCCACCAACCTGAAATGAAGGTAAAATGATACCATTTACCTTTCCTAGTATAGTAGTAATGGCTTGTGTTTGGGTGTGAATCACATATTTATCCCATGTGATTTAGAACAAGTTATTAAGTCTGTCTGAATCTTAGTTTCTAGTAAAGTTGGGCATTATCTCCTGGACATCTGGACGTTTTTCTCATGAAAAATACATAAAGTCTTAACCTAGATTTAAAAGCTCTTCATCATCGCTCTGTAGTTATGTTTACACTTATATTCAGTTAAAACTTTTGGTTTAAAAATGTTTATGTGCTGTCCATTTTGCCCATTGCCTCTGGAGCAAGGGCACCAGGAGCCGCTCAAATGCAAAGCTTGTTGCCCCAAAACTCATGGTCCTCAATCAGGCTTATAAATTGCTATTTTTCCCCTTTTTGGTCAACTGCCATTCAGATGTAATTCTCATATTATGTTTATGTTAAGATTTCTCAGCAGATCCTAATTCTTTAACCCCTTTTGCCTGTACTCTGTACACAAAGTCTTTGGCCTGTTCCTAAAATCCACCATGTATTTTGGGTTACATGGAAAGTACTATATTGGTGTTTATCAGAGATATGAACCAATCTAGAATAGAGCTAGAATTGTCAGGTTCTCATCCATCTTTCCATTTTTCCATTCATGCATCCATCCATGCATCCATCCATGCATGCATCCATCCATCCATCTATCCATCCATTCATTTATCCATCCATCCATCCATCCATCCATCCATCCATCCATCCATCCATCCATACATCCATCCATACATCTATGCATCCATCCATGTATTCATCCTATATTTGCTGAATACACACTATTCAGTGCTAGATCCTGGCACAGACGTTGAGAATTTAACAGTGAACAAGACAGAAAAACTCTTCTCTTTCTCTTGTGAAGTTTCTAGTGAGAAAAGACCAAAAAACAAAACAAAAAACAAAACAAAACAAAAAAAAGAACCAAAAAACAAAAAAAACCTAGTTGACATTAAATTAAAAAATAAATAATGTGATTTTAGTACTAAGAGCTATGAAGAAAACAGAAAAGGTCTGAAAACAAGCAGACTGTCTTGAAGCAAGGAGTTAAAACACACTTACACACTTCAATATAGCACGTCCATAGAGGTCTCGCAAAGAGGAAGCCGGCAAGATCAGGAGGAAGAGTCGGATCTCAGGTGACTGAAAGTAATTTAGTGACCAACAGAATGCACTGAAATGGGCCAGATGCAAAGGAAGGACTGTCTTTGGTGTCCCTTTTAGCTTTTATCTGGGAAGGACTTTCTCTTAGAACTTAATGAGAGTCAGGTAAATGGTGGCATCTAATCAAGAGTAGACTACAGAAGCAGTCGATTTCCAAATTATGCTGGGTCTACTGTGTATTTGGCAAGCTTTTGTAATTCCCTTCATTTCAAAAAAAACTCATCAAAACTAAGATACAATTTTGCACAAAAGTAAAGGAAGAAAAATCCCCTTCCTCTGAGGTGTCACAATGATGCCCCTTACAAATTCTTCTCTTGGGCTACAGTTTCAGCACAATGCTAAAGGCAGATGATTAAACTACAGCAACAAATTAGGTACAATTAAGTGTTTTCAACTCTCCCACATCCCTAAAACCAAAACTGTGAAAAAAGGGCGTATCTCAGGTAATTAATTGCGGAGAAATATTTAATAACTTCTCTGCTACATTTAACATGAGGCATGAGTGCTTCGTTCCAACTTAATCATGAAGTTCCCCGAGGACATGAGCATGTTACTGCAGCACACTAAAGGAAAAAACCCCAAGCAGGGCTTATTTAATTTGCAACTCTTGCCTCACTACTTCATGCCTGAATTCTTTATCCTTTGGACACATAATATAACCACAATGCACTGTAGCAACATCTACTTTATAGGCAGAACTTTCATCTACCCACAGTTTCCTCTTCTTTGTAAAACACTTTGGCTGACTGTTTCAAAATGGCAGTAACAGGGCTTCTCTCTTTGTAGTCAAGGATTCTGCTAAAGTCAAGAAAGAACTTATTTACACCATCATTTTGCTCTAATAACAGAGCAGAATCCACTTTAATGTGAATAGTTAATGAAGAAGGACTTTTTTGGTGGTGGGACTGGAGGTTAGTACCAAGGCCTTGTGCATACTAAGGCTGCATTCTACAATAAGCAATAGCCCAAACAGGAAATGGTTTTAAAAGTACAGATGCTACTTTACTCACTATGGAGTTTTGTCCTAATGAACTTATCCTAAGTGGAAAATATTGTGCATGAGAAATGCATGTAATATACCTAACATCATAGGCCAACCTGATTTACCTAGGTTTACTTAGCTTTTTGGTGGTTCTGGGGATCAAATCCAGGGCCTTACACATGTGAAGAACATGCCCAACCACAGAGCTATACCCCAGCCCAAGGCTAGCATACGTTTACTGCCCAAAGAGCAGTTAATTAATCTGTAGTTGGATAAAATCATTTAACACAAAACCTATTTTGTTAAAAAAGTATAAAATATATTATGTAATTTACTAACTATTGCACTAAAACAAAAACCAGGGTCTGGGGATTTAGCTCAGCGGCATGGCGCCTGCCCAGCAAGCGCAAGGTCGTGAGTTCGATCCCCAGTACCGGAAAAAAACAAAAACCAAAAACCAAAAACCAGAACAGCAGAATGGGTTTGTTTATGTATCAGGAAGTTGAAGAGGAACCATCTTCAGTAATGGGTCCTGTATTAACTAGAGAGGAAAAGGTACCTGGCACCATTGAAAATGTGTAATGCACTGTGCTAGACTTCTTCCCCAGGCCGGTCCCATCTTTTGAGCATATTTATGACAGGAGGTATTAAGACAAAAATCTGTCTTCTAAAAAATTATCTAAAAAGTGTAGCAGATGGGATGGTGGATAAATGTCAATTACTGTTGTCAAAATTTGCAAAGGCAGATCTCATTGGCTTTGCATTTCCCGTGCAGATGATAGTGGAAATGGGTATGATATTTGCATTTAAGGAAGTGTTTGCCAAGCCATTTGGGTTGGGGCTTAAAGGTTCTGCTGGTGAGGAGTTTACATTTCCAGTTTTTAACAAGTGTCAAAGGTGGGAGAAAATTTTAAAAATTGGGGTTTTCTAAACCTCAACTAAACATAATATTGCTTTAAAACTTGTGTTTCAAGATAAATTGGGTTTTTCTATTTGCTGCATTTGTGTTTCACTCTGAGAACTGTTTGTTATCTATCTGACTTGAAAATATGGAAAATACAGTCAGATTGTGTATATTTTGCACCAGTGAAGCTGGGTAGAATGTGAAAAATTCATGTGCTTTGGGGGTGTTATGTTTTCGACTTCATTTACTAATGTTTCATGATTTTTATTTCACCCACCTGCTGTTTTCCTAGCCTGTGCACACTGTATCAGAACCTTCTCTGTTCTCAACAGAGACAAAGATTTTTCTTTT
>NW_004955405.1:26194970-26256135 GCF_000276665.1 Chinchilla lanigera | reverse complement strand
CTTGCCAGGCAGGCGCTTTGCCTCTGAGCTAAATCCCCAGCCCCTGACAAAGATTTTTCATGTGGTTTGGTTTCTCATGATTTTCTTCAGGACCACTCTATTTTTTGTTTGTTTGTTTATTTTTATGTTGGCCAGGGATTTAGCTTTGCATTTGGAATGACTTCAACCATGAAAAACCTTCTGAGTTCTTCAGAGAAGATAACATGTCTCATTTCTCCAGAAGACTATCTGGGTGAATTCAAGGGGAATGATGGCTATGCTCGTAGCAGAACAGTTCAGAGAGCTGAATTTGCAATCAGTGTCCATTTCCTAGGGCAACAACTTTCTTACTTGTGTCTCAGTGTTTGTGGGAAAAGATGAGTACTGCCAGTTACCATTTAAAAATGCCATGAAGTATCCGTGGAAAGAGGCAAGTGGAAGAGCTACTTTTAAGAGGTCAGGCCTGTTCTTTGCATTAATGATGTGAAAGATTCTTAAACTTATGACTTCTCTGAAGAAAACCAGTCCATGGGGTCCGAAGGACAAACTCCCTGGAACTTTCAAGTGTCCTCAATATATAAGGCTTGGTTTTAGAATTGGAGGTTCAAATTGCAAAGACCATCCAGCAGTCATGCTGTGCTCCCTTCCTGCTAGGGACAGATCTTCTGGGGTTATTTATTCCAAAACCTGATTGGCTTATAAATTACCTGAGTATTTCTTTGAAAGTCTTGATTCCTTGGCTCTACCCCCAGAGATTTTTATTGGATTGGTTTGTAATAAGGTCCAGATATATATAAAACAAACAAACATCCCCAGGTGACTCTAATACTTTGCACAAACAGCTTGACCAGGCCATTGCTCTTGTCCAGCTCGCCGGCTTGTTTTGGAACTGAACCCTGACCTCAGCCTCATTAGTACTTCTCACTGGCTATGGCAGCTAACTGTTCCTTTTGGAAATATGTGACCTTGTCTCTGATCTTGCTAGAGGGCATCGGTGTGAGAAAATAACCTTTAACATTATTTGCTAGCATAGCTCAATGTGCGATTTTTAATATTGCCCTTTGGATTCTCCTTACACAATTTCAAAAAATGCTCTAATCTTCAAGAGAATATCTACTTCTGAGGGGAAAAAAGGGGACTCTTAGTTTAAAAAAAAATCAGTGCAATAATCATCTCCCTAAAGTCTTCCTTTGGGAAGAAAGCATTCACACATTTTAATGACCCTCTCAAAAATACGAATTTAAAACTGTTTTTTCTGTGCAGGACTTTCACACCTTTTAATGGTTTACCATAACTGTTAGAAAGAAATATCTCTGTTTTAAAGTTTTTCTTATGTAAGTATGAGGCACAATAGGTCCTAACAAAGGCTGTGTGCAGTGACTGTGTGTGTATGTGTGTGTGTATGTGTGCCTGTGTGCATGTGTGTAAAATCATTGAAAATGTTCGTCATACATACTATCCACCCCAGAGACAAGCAGATTTGACCCAAGTGCAGATCATCTCATTGTTTGTAGTGAAGCATATGGCTGTGTACCAGGCTGGCTTTTGCACCTCTGACGACCATTATTAATGGAGAAAACCAAAGAATATTGCAGTCAGTTTGTGCCAACGGGAGGCTTAAGAAAAACAATAAGGAGTCAAGAAGAAAAAAAGAAAACCAAATCTCAGAACTTTTCCTTCAAAATGGTAAAGAATTTTAATAGGCCAGTTGCTTTCCTTGGTCTACCTGGGACACATTAACCAAAGTGGTTTACTGAGTAATCCCTCTGAGGGAAGACTGCTATAGAAGCACACTAAGAGGAATTTGGGACCTCAGGAAAGCTCTATGCTCAGTGAAGCTGAGAAAAGTCCAAGCTGCAGATGGAAGCAATGCACCCTGATTAGCATCAGTGCAGAAGGAGATAAGGAAATGTTCTTAGGGTTGTGCTGTGTGCTCTGGGTCACTGCTTCACAAACTTCAAGGAGTGTAAGGATCCCCCGACAAGAGCGTTGGAACTGCCCATTTCTGAATGCTATTCACAGAGATCTTTTATCTTCAGTCCTGGAAAAGCTACAACAAGAACAAGATGATAACTTTAATTAGTTAGCTTTGTGACTTAGATCATACTTTGAGGTATAGTGCTCTAGCCAATGTATTTGGTGAAAATACAATAAAATTTGGGAGTAAATGTTTTTCCCATTTATACAAGGAAAGATATGGTAGGTGTAGAAAACATGGAAACTTCAGAAAATTAGGAAGAAATAAACAATTCTTCAGTGGTCATTGATTGAACATTCTGGGATGTCGTTTTCTAAGTTCTTTTTGTTCTTTTCAAATTCCAGTATATTTTTCTTCCATGGGCTTCCCCAGGGTCACCACCTCAGGGGAAGTTATCATTTAGAAACATTCCACTGGTCACTCACTTCAGTCAGACATTTCTAACTTTCTTAGGAGACTCAGATGTCTTCCCATCATCTTGAGTGTAAGGTCTTCTAAAACCAAACCCACTTTTTCACAACCCAAAGTGGTTCCATTTATCATTTTGGTAATAGGAACTACATTTTCCCAAAATACGAAAAGTTTCTTCAGTAGTTTTGCTTTCTAAACCATCACTCTCTACACTGATTACCTTGTCCTTCCACTCCATTTGCTCACGGACTCTGTGGTCCTCACTGACCTGACAGACAGTAAGTGATGGGCATTCATTGACTGCAGGAAGCTTAAAACGTTCAAATACTCTCATCTGACTCCACTCCACACCTTGTGCATCTTGGCCACCAGCTTACCAACCTTGCAGATTCCTCTATGACCTCCCCAACAATCCAATAAGATGCAGCAACTTACAGTTCACACTGGGCCCCGCTTTCAAGACCCCCAATTCTCAGGATCCATTCCTCTCTTCTGATAGTCAGTATCCACATTGCTTTCATATTTAAACTACCATAACTGTGACTCACCCATACTTCGTAGGTCCAGCCTCTCCAAATTTGAATTATTTTATGCATCTTCCTTCCTAAAATTCTGCTTTCTTCCTCAGTCTCCCCTGCTTTAAAACCTTCTTGGAGTACTAGATAAATTATCAAGAGTTTGCTGTGTGCTAAACACTACTCATCTGGAACCCTGGAAAATTAGAAGGGTAAACTAAATCAGACACACAAGCTTAACATCCTATGATTTCTTTTACAGAAGAAATGCAAATTATGAATAAAGAGCACATTAAAAGACAGATAATAGGAAGTAATGAGGTAGATCTTTCTTAAAAGGGAAGGAGATCAAGAGATGGAGTAGGAGGGGAAGGCAAAGGGAAAGGGAATGTAAAAAGGAATTAAGATGTGTTAGGTACATGTACCAACTCCCCCCAAGAAATGTAAACATTATGTACAGCAAACATGTACTGCTAAAAGGAAAAGTAAATTTAGGAGAGGGCATGATGCGACCAGAAAAGAGGCACAGAATATTGCACAATTCAGTTGGAAAATTTTGTTGGGAGTGTCTTGTAAGGAGAGTGAGGGAGATGAACTCTTATTTTATCCTACAGGTTGGAAATTGATTTCTTATCTGCCTTTCATCTCACTAGGCCTCCTTCTAGAAATATCACTGATTTATGACTTCACTCCATAATCTGACCCATTTTTCTTCCATGCAAATGACCACTATTTCAGTAATGATTCAAATTTCTGAGACAAAATGGAAGTGAAATTTTTCTTTATCTTCAAACCTTCCCATTAGTTGCAGTAGATATGCTGCTGTGATACTTTACAGATTGCTTTGTACTAATGAAGATAGGATTTGTACCAGAGAAGTGGGGTTGGTGCTGTGACTATACCTGACCACGTGGCTCAGGAGCCTTGGGAAGGGTTCCTGTAGAATGAATATTTATGTTGAAGGCAAGCAGAAGTTCTCCAGGTAGGGAAATGAGGGGAGTGAATCTGTAGGATGGGGAATGAATAAAAGGCACTAGACGTGAAGGACCAAAGGCCACTGAAAAGTTGGTGTTACACAGATATAGGGAGTAAGAAGGCAGGAATCTGGTTGTAAAGGTCTTTGCGTGTCTTTTTAGAGAATTTTTACTTAATCATAGTCAAATTTAGGCTGAATTATTAATAATACTAACAGGTGAATGTCTACCGAGATATAAGTATCTTTTTTATAGTGTAGCTAATATGAAGATTTTCTCTACTCAAGTGAGAGAGTTGAGAAGAAAGCATGCTTAGCAATGATCTCTGCTTAAATTTAGGAAGCAATTGTTGAGCTCTGATTCAAAACTATCCTTTCTACACATATATATTGATGGCCTACTAAGTACAGGGCCCCGAATCAGGAACTGGCTATAGAAGGAGATCTCTGTGTCTTCTTAGAGATTACATTTGAGTGGAGAAAATAGTTGTTGGACATATAAAAAAGTAACCAGGAACAAAACTGGAAAATTATAATAAATGCTGTGAAGAAGATAAACAGGGATCTCCATTCTTTCAAATAGAGTTTTAATGTCCATGTACTTTTCTAGGTTTGGTAGTGTAGTGATACACAAAACAGTTAAGGTCTCTATTCTCAGAGAACTTACATTTTCCCAGTAAATGATAAATTTACGAGATTTAAGGAGTAGATAAATTTATATAAGGTGGTGCTATAGACTGACTGCTGATATCCTCCTAAAATCTATATGTTAAAACCTAGTGCCCAATGTGATATTCAGAGAAGCCTTAGTGAGGGGGTGAGGTCACGAGAGGAAAATCCCTATGATCTAAAAGAAACCTCTGAAAGACTCCCTTCTTCCTGCCTTGTGAGGAATCACATGCGTGTTCAGTGAGCTCTGAACTTGCTGGTGCCTTGATGTTGAACTTCCCAGCTTCTCAAGCAATGGGAAATAAACGTCTGATGTTCATAAAGCACCCAATTTATGGTATTTTGTTATGGCAGGCCATGCTGATTAAGACAAATACTAAAGGAAGGGCTCTGTGAAGAGTGGCTATACTTAAAGAGAACTGAAAAATGCAGAGCTGAAAAACCTGGAAGAAAAGCCTTGCAGACAGTAGGAAGAGCAAATGCAAAGAATTTGAGAAAAAAATGAAATATGAGTTGACCTATTAGGGACACAGGAAGGAGCATGGCTCTGGCGCAGGGAAAGAGATGAAGTTTAAGGTGACAGTGTGTAGGGGTGTCCCAAAGGTCACCACAGTTTATAGAGTAGAAACGTGGGAAGAGATGAACACAAGCGAGAAGGCTGTTATTTGGGGGCAAAATGGAAGCAAAGAAGTAGAAGCAAAGAAGAAGGATGATGGAAGGATGTGGTTAACATGCACTTTGGAGTTATAAATTGTATAAGCTGACGATGACCTGGGTGTGCAAATTGAAGGAAACATAGGAGGCAGGATGTTTCCGACCATTTGGGATTAAACAGCTAGTGAATGTTGATACCATTTAACAGACATGAGACTGGGGAAAATGATAGGATCCAGGAAAAAACAAAAGCTCCATTTTAAATTTGACATGCTTATAGATAGCCATGTAGAAATTTCAAATAAAAAGTTACAAGGCAAAATGTGTTTCTTAGGGGATGGATTGTTTCTGCAGCCCTATATCAGGTGAGTCATGAACTTTCCAAGGTAGCTATGACTCCAGAAAAGTTCTAGAAAATAAGAGGAAGAGCTCATGAATGCAGAAGGAGGACTTAGAATAAAGAGCAAAGTTGGTTTGAAGCCCGGTGGGGAGACCAAGAAATAACACAGGCAGACAAAAGAAAAAAAGAGTATTATAGAAGCTACATTATGTGTGTCTCCTCTTACTTCTCCTCCTCCTCCTTCTCCTCCTCCTTCTTCTCCTTTCCTTCTCCTCCTTTTCCTTCTCCTTCTTTTCCTCCTCCTCCTCTCCCTCTCCTCCCTCTTTGTCCTCCTCCTCCTCCTCCTCCTCCTCCTTGCTGAATGTATTTCCTTACATTTTAATTCATACAGCTTAGGTGAGACTGATTTTTAACTCACAGACCCAACCCTCTTCCTGCCTAGCTCTGGCTTGGGGTTGGCACCAGACTTGTTCAATTAAAGATTTTCCAATACATTTTGCTGACATCCACAAAAAGATATGTTTTCTCATGTTTAACACCAGTAAAGAAAGGATGATTGATAAAAATCTAGAGCTGCTAATAGCTTTCTTATCATAGAGGTAAACCTACATAAAATAAGATAGCATCAGCAGTGTGAGGTGTGAGAGATAGAGAGAAAAATAGATATCTGATAGTGCTGTTTGAACCGCTACATCTAAGAATGCATCATTCCTTGAGCTGCCTGAATAAAAGAGCCAATAAATTCCTTTCACATTTAAACAAGGTTATTTGAGTTGTGTTCTTATTCCTTGGAGCCAGAGAGAGAGAGAGAGAGAGAGAGAGAGAGAGAGAGAGAGAGAGAGAGAGTATGTTCAAGAAAGATGGAGGGTTTCACTGTGTCAAAAACTGTAGAAGAATTAAGACAATAGAAATAGATAGATATTTCTTGAATTTGGCAATGTGGAGCACTGATAACTGGGGTAGAGAGATGTTTTTGATTTTTAAATGAGAGCAAAAATAGTGTAAGAAAAATCTCCACAGGTGGAAAAATGTAAAAAATAAGGTCATTGTTTTTTAACTCATAATATTTGGTATTTCTGCAAATATTTCCTCAAAAGTGTTCGGCACACGTCAAGGTGTCCCTGGTTTCTTTCAAAGAAAGAGGAGGATTTTTCTTACCCTGGGATAATGCATTTAATGAAGAACAATTTCGAGTAAGAGAGGTCATCTTTCATCATCAGTTTTGGGGTTAATAAATGATAATGAATGACTGAAATGTATCAGTTCAACTATAATAAAAAATTTGATGTTTTTAATGGGCCAGATACTCTTCAAGGTGATGAGAAGGATAAAATTAGAATAAAGCTTTGAGATGTAAGAAATCAGTTTCGAGTATGGAGATAAAGCTAAAAAAAATGATATGAATCATGATAGAAATAGAGGAGTCCAGAGGACGCTTTAGAAGGGGTGTCCATGTTGGAGTGGAGTAAGTGAATTTTTCCAGAAGGAAGGGAAGTTCTAATGAAGTCTGGAATTATGAGTAGGATTAACTGCCTTCTTTTCCTCACAATTTAAGTCATTTCCCCTAGCAGGATCTAGCCCATTTGTATTTATTGTTCTTTGCACAGTAACATAGTACATGCTCAATAAATGTTTGCATAGCTGTTATTATTAGTAGACTCCTACGTCTATATAGATATAAACAATTAAAAAGTTAATATTGATAAAGAAATGGCAGACAATTACTAGTTTGGAAAGAGAAAAGCTTTGGAGTTTTACAAATTAAATTGAAATTCATCTCAGCTATTTAATACTTTTCTTCTGTGACTGTGTTCGTTTGTGAAGGATGTTATAAGAAATTATGAGAGACCCGGTAGTTTAAACAACCCAAATTATTTTTTTATAGTTTTGGAGCCAAGAAATCCAAGATCAAAATTTAGAGCACTGTCTTTTGAAAACAAAGATGGAACTGCAAACCAGTGTGTCCTTGAGCTGCACAGTCCTGTTAGAGACACAGGCTGGAGAGATTTCTCTGGACTCTGGGTACAGATGGTGCTCTTTTGGGACCCAAAGACAACAGTACTGAATACAGTCTTGGGTTCAAAAGAAGCACTCTTTGTACTCAGAGTTCCAGAGAAATCTCTCCAGCCTGTCTCTCTATCAACACTTTTTGGCACTTCAGGGGGACATTGGATTTCAGCTGTTCCCTTCTGAGATGATAGTGCTCAAAAATCCAAAGCAAAATAAGCCAAAAACCTCTCCCGGTTACCACTTGTCAGAAAATGCCAAGGCATACCAGTCTATGCGAGTGGAGGTCAAAAGTGGTCTCCAGCCACCAGTCCTGCCAAGAGCCAAGTTCTGAAACTCATCCAGAGACAAACTGGGACACCCTGCTCTATCCCATTTTTATAGATGAAGAAACCCACTCCCAGGTGACTACTGTGGTAAGTTTCCAAGGTCACTGGGATGGACCGTATTGTGTTCCCTCAAATTTATATGTTAAAACCCTACACATGGTGTGTCAGAATGCAAGTGTATTTGGAAACTGGGTGTGGAGACTTTAAAGGGGTGATTACATGAAAATGAGGGCAGTTAGGAGGAGCCTTAATTCAAGAGATCGGTGCCTTCTTAAGGAAAAATTTGTACACACAAGCAGATAGTAAAGAAAGACCATAGGAGGACGAAGAAAGAAGCAGTCCCTGCAAGCCAAGGGGTGAATCCTCCCCAAAACCTGAACTTGCTACCACTTTAATCGTGGACATCTAGCCTCCAGAACAGAGAGAAAACAAATTTCTGTTGTTTGAATCTTTCAATCTTTGGAATTTTATTATGTTGGCCTTGACAAACTAATAGCCATGGAGTTAGAAAGTAATTGAGGTTAGTTTTACACTTAATCTGCGGAACCCTTAGCTGTGTTCTTTCCACAGTAGTAATTGCCTGCCTCTACCTAATCAATATATATATATATACACACATATATATATGTATACACATGTTTTTTGTGGTGCTGGGCTTCAAATCCACTTCCTCAAGCATGCTAAGCCAGTGTTCCACCACTGAGCTACATCCCCAGCTCCTCTTAGCCAACAGTAGTTTATTACTTGTGCATATTTCTAAAACAGTAAGAGCTTACTGATAGCAAGTTCTACTCACAACTCCAGGCTTTGCTTAAACTCCCCTTTGCTTCAGCAAAAAAACTCACTGATTTACCCCAACGTGGATATCCCTTCTAAAATTTCCTCTGGGGTCCTTGGCTTATTTCTATTATGATTCTTATCAAATTTTTGAATTGTTTAATCTATTGCCATACTGGACACTGATTCCTTTACTATCCAAGTTTTTCTCTTTTTAGTTTATTAGCATATATATGAACTACATACATAATATTTCCATTCCTGGTGGAAATTTGGTACATGGACATCACACATTTTCATTCCTTTTTCATCCTTTTCCCTCCCCTCTGCTCATCTTTTTGATCTCTTCCCCTTTGTAAACCATCTATCTCCCTACCTCCTTGAGAGCGTGTTTGGAGGTCCTAGCAGGGAAGCACAGCTACTCGTATACCCTTGACCTGGGAACGGTCCTCCTCTATAGGGGGTGGTCATCCTCTTCTATTGGGTGTGGTTGTCCTCTTCGACCGAGTGCGCAGCTTCTTGAGGGACGCACATGGAGCGTTGAGGGAGGAAGGGGACACCCGCCTAGCCAGCCAGAAGAGCCGAATCAATCCTGGCGATCAATAGGGTGACATGTTGCAGCCAGCTCACCCTCACATCCTATCTCCCTACCTCCTGTTATATAGCTTTTATTTTGCTCTTTCTTTTCACTCTGGTTTTCTCATATAAAAGAAGCCATGTGATACTTAAGTTGACAGGTCTGGTTTATTTTACTTAACATTATGATCTCAAGGTACATCCCTTTTCCTACAGATGACTCAAGTGCATCTTTCTTTATGGCAGAATAGTACTCTGCCCTGTGTCAATGCCACACTTTCTTTACCCATTTATCTGCTGTTGGAACTACAGTCTGCTTCCAAGACTCACCTATTATGAATTATGCTGCTATAAACATGGATATGCATGTATCCCTGTAATATGATGCAAAGACTTTATTTTCATTTTTTTATTCTCACCACCATGCAGAACATCTGGCATGTTATAAATATTAAACATTTTTATTGAATTAATGCTGTATAAGTGGAAAGTGTGCTAGTCTTGCTTTTGAAAGGAGCTTAACACTGATAGTTTATTTCCATGAAGTTTCTACCTATTGGACAGCTTTGCCATAGCAAGCAACAGCCCCCACTTCTGAGCGGTTCACAGGAACACACTTTTATTTCTTGCACAATGATATGTCAGCATTTATAGGTCACCTGTAGCCACTGTGGCTTTGTTTGGCTCTGCTGGACTCCGCTCCATGTGTCTTCCTATTTCAGCTCCTTTATGGGACACAGCATTTTCATAGCAGCGAGGGAAGAACAAGAGAACTGATGGAAACAAGTGATGTATCCAGAAACTGCCATCCCAATGTGGGGAGCAGCACGTCTTCCCACAGGTCACTGATCAAACGAGTCTCGTGGCCAAGCCTAACTTCAAAAAGGTATAGAAATGTACAATAACTGTGTGGAAAGCCGCAGTGGGATGCTGAGCACATACAATCTTCTTGCAGGGAAAGAGGAGGGAATATTGCAAGTAATAATACAACTCAGGGCATGCTAGTGTTTGCGACTCCTTTGAAACTGCTTAGCCCTCATCTACATACTGTGTTAGGTTACCTGGATAAATCTTGTCATTCTGCTTTGCTAAATTGCTGATTCATTGCTCCAGTGACTCACTGCAGTGTCACTGCCACTTAGTTATGTAAACAGTTGGGATTTCTGTGGTATCGGAAATATCAAGTCAAGATGCAAAACAGTAATTTTCAAAACCAGAACTTGGTCCCATTACCTATTTTAATTGTATAACTGATACCTTCTGCCTTGTTTTCACACTGCCTATGGGAACCTCTCACACACTCACTTGCCAGTCCTTCTTTCTTTCATATATTATCACTTATGCAACACCAAGTGTGCACTGCATTGGCCCTGGAGAGACAAGATGGATTTTCTTTGCTGATCTGGAGGAGCTCATAGGCTAGAGAGAATAGGGATGTGTAAAAAAAAAACTGCACCATTTAAGATGATTACAAAGGTGAGAAAAAGAGATAAGTGAAATGGAAAAGGGTGTATTCTCAAGAGCCACACTGATTTGTGCTTCTTCTCAACAATTACTAGATGTATAACCTCAGGTGCTTTACAGAGGCCCTCTGTGGTCCAGACAGCTCACCTGTCAAATAAAGATTATTGCACCTGCATTACTGGTATTTTTGTTTTATTGAAGATTGGGAATAACAAGCATATAGTAATAGCTACAGTTTTAGAACATAAGTGCTCAGTGGAGGTGATGTGGTTTATTATATTATGATAGTTATTGGAAAGAGTACAGCAGTTCAAAATAGAGTACCTGAGTATGCAGTGAGGAAATATAGCTAGGACAATTTTTTCCAAAGGAGTGACAATTGATAGGGAAATGGATTCAAAACAAAGGCAAGATGGCAAGTGGGCAGGGACAAACATATGTGGTTCTTCTGGGTGTTGCTGAACATAGAATGCCAAGGGGTAGGGCAAAACTGGCAAGAGATAAGAATGTGAACATGGGGTGAGGCAGAGCATGATTTGCTGGTTTACCATATAGGAAAGCACTAGAACTTATGGACTCTTCCCTTATGACTATATATAACTTTATAGCAGTCTGGCTCTTTTCTACCTACTTCTTTCATGTCATCCTGCCATCTATGATTTGTGACAAGTAGTTCCAAAAGTTTTTCTGTAGTCATTAGATCATTTTTCCTGCTGCTTCCCAATTCCTTCCCTGCCTCCCTAACTCACCCCCACCCTACCTCTTAGTTCATTGCTCACCTTTGCTCTGGGAGTTTATGTTTGCTCTCACCAGCTGCCTGGTCTGTGAGATAGTCATCATTTCTCTGCTCTTCTTCATGTTTCTAATTCAAGAAACGAGTTAAGGAACTATTTAATGAGTTCATTCTCAAGAGCAATTATTTTTGTTTTGGAAATACAGACCTCCTTTGAAAGTGCTTTGGAAAATGTTTTCTTGTTTTTCTCTTTATAAACTCTCCCCCACTCTACCATTTACTTCACCATATCCAGTTTGCTGATTTCCATTTTTGAGCGTTTTTTTTTCTTTGACAAAGCATCCATTACTGCAGTCCTTCAACACGAGCAGGTGGAAGTTGAACTTGCTCTTCAGTGACAGTCTCTTGCCCTTAATTCTGAAACAGTTGTTAAGAATCCTTTCAACTGTAAACCAAGAATTGTTCAGTTATTTGTCCCTTACTACTGTTCACAGGTAGAAGGGGCCTTTTGGACTTTTGGCTCTTGTTTCAGGAAAGCACAAGTACTGTCTGGATAAGGATTCTCTGTCCTGTCTGTGGAACTGAACAAGTTAATGTGGAAGAAAATGGCTTTTGAAATTGCTTTGCAAATCTGTTACCGAGTGGCAGTGTCCACGTCCTGCGCATTCTCTATTTTCCCTCTTCACTTGTTTTCTCTATTTCTGTTGTTCAGTTTTGTTCTCTCTATCCTTACTATTATTCTTCTTGTTATTTTTTATTATTATTAGTTTATTAGTGTTAGGGGTCCAACCCAGGGGCCCGAGTGTGCTCCTATAGACCTACACCCTGCCCTCTTTATTATTTTTTTAATTGTCCTATATTTAAAATTTTTTACTTGCATATTTCTTACACAAGCAAATTTTGTCTACTTGTGTATTTCTTATTTGTAACTTTTGGTAATTTCCTTTTATTTTTTGACAATAAAGATTTGCTCTTTATTTTTCCAAAGCCTTTAAAGAATTCTTCACAATATTTTCCTCAGCCTTACATTTCATCTTCAACAATTTTAGGAATCTTTATGTATTATATTTGTTTGTAAAGTCAGCTTTATAGAAGAACAATTGACATGATATAAAAATCCACAATTTTTAAGTGTATAACACCGGTGATCTTTGACAAATATATACATATCCTTGTGTAATCACTGGGCCAATCAAAATGGAAAACATCTTTTTCATCAACCCAGAAACTTCCCTGCTGCCCCTTCAAGCCAGCTCCTGCAAACACTGATCGGTGTCCTGTCACTCACTGTGCCTTTGCCTTTTCAAAGCTTTCATCCAAAATAGAATCACGCAGTGCCTTCAATGTTTTGTGTGTAGCTTCTTTCACTTAACATAGTGCTTTGGAGAATCAACTATTTTGTAGCCTATATCAGCGATTTATTCTTTTTTGTGGCTGAGTAGTATTCTATCATAGGACAGAATTTGCATAGCCATTTACTAGTTCTTGGACATTTAGGTTGTTTTGTGCTCAGGGGTAAATATGAATACAGTTGTTGTGAATATTTGCACTCAAGTTTTTATGTAAGCATCTATTTTCATTTCTGTTAAGTATCTTGGAGAAAGATTGTTGAGTCGTATGGCAAATGGAAGTAACAGTACTATTTTGCATTCCCAGCTGCAGTATATTAGAGTTATCTTCACCAATATGTGGCATTGCCACCTAACACAATTAGCCACTTTACCGAATATGTTTTGATATTGTTTTAATTTATATTTTCTTAGTGACTAATGACTTGGAACATGTTTCATGTATGTATTTCCCATTGCTATACTTCTTTGATTAGACATATGTTTAAATATTTTATTTTTTAATAGGGTTATTTGCCTTCTTGTAGGTTTATAATATACATTTTAAAATTCTGGATGAAAGTCTTTTATTAGTTATATTTTTGTCAAATATTTTCTCCCAAGCTGTGGTTAGCTTTTTATTTTCTTAAAGATGCCTTTTGATGAGAAAATATTAAATTTGGTGTAAAATTTTCAGTTTTTCTTCTATGGTTTGTATTTATAATCGTTAGTCTTGCATTTAGATCTTACACTCCAATTTTAATTATTTTATAATAGCACCAAATAAATGTTGATGCTTTTTTTCCCAATGTGGATATCCAATTGTTGTGACATTATTTGTTGAAAACATTTTCCTTTTCCTCATTAAAGATGCATTAAAATTAATTATTTCTGCATGAGTAGGCACATTCTTAGGTGTGTATTCTTCCCTTGATATGTTTCTTCTTTGTCACTAGTATATTGTCATATTACTTTTGTTAAAAGTAAACTTTGAAATTAAGTATTTCTAAATCTTGAAATTTGGTGTTTTTTCAGATTATTCCAGCTATCTCACTAACTTTTGCATTTCTACATGACTATCAGGATTAACGTCATTTTTGTTAAAGTTGGGATTTTGGTTGAGATTTCATTGACTGTAAAGAACTGCAGGAGGAAACTGACATACTAAAACATCCAAATGTCTGATCCACAAACATATTGGATCTCTCCATTTATTTAGGCATTCTTTCATTTTTCTTGGTAAAAGTTTATGGTTTTCAATGTACATATCTTGTGCATATTCTCATAAGTTTATCCTTAAATATTTAAGATTGTTGTTAGTAGAAATAGAAATCTTGCCATCTTCAATTTCTAATTTTTATTGGAATTATACAGAAATATAATTGTGGTTGTATGTTGATTTTATCTTCTGTAACCTTATTGCACCTGTCTCTTAGTTCTAATTGCTTTTTAGATGCCTTAGGATTGTTCTATGTGGAAGGTGCTGTCATTTGTGAATTTAACTCTGCTTGGCTTTCTCCCCTTTTAATCAGTATTCCTTTCACTTTTAATGCCCTCCTCTCTTTCTTCCTTCCTTCCTTCCTTTTTGCCTTCCTTCCTTCCTTCGTTCCTTCCTTCGTTCCTTCCTTCCTTCCTTCTGTGTCTTCCCTCCCCCCTCTCCCCTCTTGTGAAACAGAGTCTTATTGTGTTGCCTCATTTTGGGGACTTCAGAGATCCTCCTGCCTCATCCTGCTCAGTAGTTGAGAGTACAGGTGTGTGCCAACATGCCCAACTCCCTTTATTATTGATATTGTCAGTATATAACTTTCTTTCTTTTCTTGATTATTTCATTTTGAGTTTATCAACTTTACTGAAGTTGCCACAAATCATTTTTGTTTCACTGATTTTTGTTTAGATTGATTTTGTGCTTCATTTGCTCCCAGTCTTACTTTCACTTAAGCTTTTTTTTTAAAGCTTTTTTTCCCTTAAGCTTTGTTTGATTCTTCTTTCTGTGGGTTTTTAAAGCAGAAGTGAAGTATTTAAGTACATAAATTTTATGCTAGGTTCTTCTCTACACCCAACAGTTTTATGTATTTTATTTTTATTTTCATTCAATTCAAAATGTTTTCTAATTTCCCTTACATTTTCTTCTTTGACACAAAGGCTGCTCATAAATACCTTATATAATGTCCATCTATTTAGGTATAAGATAGAGATATTTCTGTTACTGACTCATTCATTTGAAAGGAAAGCATTGTAGCTATTGTTGGGTTGATTTTTAAAAAATCTCAACTAGGTCAACTTGGTAGAAAGTATGGTTCAAGTCTTCTATAGGCTCACTTATTTCTTATTTCCTTGTCCTATGAGTAGCTGACAGTTGCTCTTGAAATTACCAGCTTTATGTGGTGGTGCTTTCCTCTCCTTTAGTGTTAGTAGTTTTTTGCTCAATTGAAGCTCAGTTTTTACATATGTATACAGCTGGGATTATTATGTTTTTAGATTAATAGACTTATGCAATATCATTCTATAATATTCTTTTCATCCCCAGTAATATTTATTGTTATACTTTGAATTACATTAATATAGAAACACAAGCTTGTTTACTTTTAAACTATATGTATCTACTTAAATATCAGTATCTTTTTGACAGTGTATTGATGAATCTTGCTTATCCAAATCTAAAAATCAATCCACTAAGAGGATGATTAAGTCCTTTACACAGTTGGTATAATCAGTTTAAATCTCACATCTTGCTATTTATTTTTTATTTGCCCATCTGTTTCCTTTTAAATTTCACTGTCCTTTTCTGCCATTTTTTTGATTAATTGGGCTTTTTTCATTGTATCCCCCTTTTTGGTTTACTAACTACATATGTGTTTTAAAGTAATTTTGAGTGTTTATTATAGCCCTAGAATATAAATACTTGATCTGTCATTGTCTGTCTCCAAAGAAAAGTGCATGCCTTTATGCATAGTGTTGGAACAGCCCAACTATAGACATTTCTGATTCTCTCGGTGTGTGCCATAGTTGTCATATACTTTGCAGTCACATGTGCTGTAAATCAGACAATGTATTATTTCCAATTTGAGCAATCAGTTCATATTTAAGGAGATTTTTCAAAAAGAGGGGCAGAATTGTGTTATTTCCTACATGTTTACTGTTTGCATTATTTTTATGGGCATGTGTCCATGTTTCTATCTAGTACTATTTTCCTCCTGTCTGAAAAATTTCCTTTAACACTTCGTGTAGCTCAGTGTTCATTTTACTTACCTTTCTGAAGGACTGTTTTTGAAAGGCTAAGGTATTTTACTCCTCTGCAGCTTGCATAATTTCTTGTGAGAAAACATTGAATTTAATTCTTATCTTTTCCTCTGCATGTAACTTCATTCCCCCAGCTGTTTTTAAATCTTCTTGTTCTAATTTATTTAAAAATTATGTTTGTTATATGCCTTGGAATGATTTTTAAAAATATTTACTAGGTTGGATCTATTGAGATTCTTGAATCTGTGTACTAATTTTCATAATGTCTGAAAAGTTTGGGGTCATTATTTTTTCACAATTATTTTGTGTTTACTTCTTTCTTTCTGGAACTCCACATGCACCTGTATGTTATGCTGCTTGATATTATCCTACAGGTTAATGTGGTTCTGGTGATTCGTTTCTGTTTTTGTTCTTCTGTACTTCATTTTTGACTGTTTCTATTTTTGTGTCTTCGCATATTTTCTTCCTATCTCATTTTCCCCAAGGTATCATAGAAATTTCTTCTAAGCTTTAGCTTTACTAAATGTATTGGAGGTATCAAATTTCTAAATATAATGTCTTTGCAGTTTTCCAGGTGCCATTCATATCTGTAAATGAAATAATTTCCCATCCTGGATTTCTTTTAGATTGATATTTCAGATACTCCACATTTTTAAAATCAAAATTATTGGCAACTGTAGAAAGCAAAAAATTTAGCTAATATAGTATTTTCTTCCTTCTCTTTTAGTTGATTCCTGAATTATGAGGTGGGTTTGGATTAAACAGTTCACATTCTACTTATTTAACCTAACAACATAAATGTTTTTCCTTCTGAAATAAATTTTAATAAGGCATAAAACGTCAATTAATTTTTAAGGTTCCAACAGTTGTGTTAAAATAATCAAGTAGATTTGGCCTGAAATCCAATTCCTGAAATGAGGATGGAGATAAGTCCACCAGCAAATGCTGATACTTTAATCAATTCTAACTAGTTTTGTGGTTTTCGTGTCTATCATGTAGGTTCAGAAGAAATTCAGGGCACAAACACTCTGAAGACACACACGTGTATAAATTGTACATCTGTTTTCATTTGTTCTTACTTGAGGGACTGGATTCATCTTTCAAACCCCAACTCACTTATTTGTGGTAGTGGGATGGGCCTGATTGACAGGTGCAGTATTGTAAAGTGGTAACTAGGGCGCAGAGACTTTTCTTAGCTTTACTTCAGTGAAGTGATTCTAGCAGTCTGAAGATGACAGACATTCGGATCTTCAGGGAATGATAGAAAAGCTGAAAGATATTATTATCACAGAAGAGGTTTGTGTCACTTTTGCTTCTCACTAGAAAGCAAGATGTGAAAATATGGTTTGCTAACTTTAGTGCTTTTAAGCCTCATGCAGCCTATGCTTAAAACCCAAGAGTATTTTGGTATTTATTACACAGACTTTAAAACCGAAGCGAACACTGGGTGAAAACTGCACTTTTATTTTGTTGCTCTATTTTGACAGATTCTTTGGGAAAAGCCACTGACAATGCTTGGCAAGCCACTGATCCAGAATGGTATTTAAATTGTTGCTGAGTACGTTAATATTTTAAAATCAGTTTTATATTGTGGCTGGCAGTAAATCTCAGCAATGTTTGATTGATAGGTCTTTTTTTAAAAACCCACTTTGCTTAAAAATTAACCTATTTTAAAACTGATAACTATATCTCAATCACTTTTAAGAAGCATGAGTGAGTTTTTTAAAAAAACTGTGTCTTCTTAAAAACATGACTTTTGTTCTACAGTAGCAAGATGAAACTCTTTACTTCAGAGAGATATACAATCCTTCCCACACTCATCTATCCTAATTGCATGCTATTCAGTACACCCTTGAAGTAACCTTTGCTTGGGAGGGTGTTCCCAGGAAAAATAATAAAGAAGGGTAGTTCCCAGGAAAAATAATAAAGCTTACCTTGTGTTTTCACAGTGAAGAGTCGGAATTAGTGATGAGTAATCTAATCTAACAAACTTTGAGTGCAACCTTTTCTTTCGTACAAGGAATTGAAATTCAGAACAGTATAACAAACATCTCCATAAATTGATTTTAGGCTGTTTTTCTCAGAAGGTGAGGGTTGGAGGGGATCACCATGACAAGTTCTACAGCCAGGCAGGGCTTTCTGTAGCCACAGCCAGACCGCCTAGCTACATGAGAAGATACTGGTCCTTTGTGCTGTTCAGGGTGTAGAACTTTTCTACCCAGCTGAGTAAAATGGAGTGAAAATTCTACCAACACAGGAAAAAGACAAAGCTGGGGAAGGGCGGAGGTCTGCATCATATTTATCGTTTTATCTTTCTGATAGAGTCAAGTAGAATATCATATTAGAATACTTTTATTTCATAAAAAGTATTTGGGCCTACAAATTTTATTTTTCCTGAACTGGACTATAGAAATATAATTTAAAAATTGCTGGTCATCTAATTTCCAAGTGTTTCACTCTAAGGATGTTCTCTTGTATCTTTCGTCACTGTTTAGTTTTTTGCATAGCTGTGTTTACATGTATAGCTTCCTTTGTGCCTCCAGCATCTTTGTAGTGTAAAGCCAAGTTGTCTTTAATCTCAAAGACACGGCAACCCAGTGAAAAGAATAATGAATGATCAGTTTTTCAAGTGCCCTTGAAAGGCTCTAAACTTGCTAAGCTTTTTATGTTCCTTTGCACTGGCAACCATACCTTGCTTCTGTGACAGAACTGCCCTCTCAGGGCTTGAAAGAGAACAACTTTTCTCTTGGAGTTGTGTATCACTTGAAAATGTTCCTATCTCTGAGATGTGACAGACTAGGGACATGTTTTGGTATACTCCAGAGCAACGTCGGGACTGACTTTTAATGATACTTTCTACCTATCTGCCAGCTTTGTGGCATATCTTCTGTCTCCATTTAAATAAGCCTTCTCTCTGTAGGTGGAGAATGACCTTTCAAAAGCTCATATCTAATAGGGATATCCATTTCTTTTCCCACCATCTCTTCTCCCAAAGTTTAAGACCTTTCACGGTTTGATTGTTTCCATAATTTTGTCCCCATTTTCTGGCATTGAACAACAAGATCTTTATTACTCAACTCCATTCTGACTCAGCTCTGCTGTGTTTAACCCCCACCATGCACACAAACACACACCTATACCCCAAGCCACTATGCTCCAGCCTGTTCACTTACTTCCATAGACACACTCAGGCAGTCCCTGTTCTTTGATACTCCCACTCACTCCAGAGTTCTGCTTTCATGTTGTTTCCCACATGAATCCTTTTGTAATTAGCTAGAACTGAGTTAGGTCCTTTTCTGAGTATCCTCTTAGTTCACAGTACTTCCCTGCTCATGACATTTGCCTATCATAATGTAAGAGTTCATCCTACTGTGTACGGACTGTTTCAGTTGCCATCTTCTAAAGCACATTTTTCCTGAAGGCAGGGATTATGTCTTAATCACCGTTGCATCCTAGAAGCCTAGCACTATTCCTGGTTTGTTGTAAATGCTTAATTTTATATGGCTGAATGCATCACTAGTTTTAAGTGATATGTTTGGAAAATTGTGAGTTTTGTGTTTATATGCTGGCAAAATAAGGAGATAACTTCCAAAGACCATATAGAGTACACAGAAACTATAAATGTGCTTTATTTTGAGAATTATTGTTTGAATACAAATATTTCTGAATCTTTGTATCTCAGAATTCTACAGACATGTTTCAATTCCATAAATGTCAGACATTGTTGAGGTGCATGAAAGTTGCCTTGCCAAGCATTTTAATAGGAATAGTGAACATTTTGCTGAACTAGAAAGTAGCATGGGGTGTTGTAATTCTGAATATAAATGTATTTAATCAGAGTTTTTCACTCTTTTTCTATTCACTTTTGTAGAACTAATAGGGTTTATTAGGAATATTGGCCTGATTCTAGACTTCTAGCACTGCATCATTTGGAACTATTTCAGGTTAAAACATTTCATGTTAAAACTGTGTTTTCCCTATAATTTATAGAGTTATCAAACTGAAAAATATTGTTTCTTAGAAAAAAAATTCATGATCAATACTTCAAGATTCTGGGAGTAGAGCAAATGCATGAGAAAGAGCCTGAAATTATATATAACTGAGTAAATATTAACAAAAATAAAGATAACAAAGCTTTCTGCATGAAACTGATTCAGTTGTAATGACTTGTATTGTGTAAAATCATAAATGTTCAAGAAAATCATAGATTACAGTGGGTTTGTCAACAGTAGCATGAAGTGTTTTTTATAAGACGAGAAGCTGTGTCCGGAAAATGGAATATTTATTGGGAACAGCAACATGAGGCTGAGAATATATTTGCTGTATTTAGTGACAAAATCATATTTTGGTCTTGATTAGAGAAGAAACTTGCTCTGAAAGTTTGGCTTAATCTTCAATTTGCCCATTAAGAGCTTTGGAAGTACATCTTAAGGCTCAGTGTTTTTATTACTGTGGTTATTACCCAGAGACCTCTCCTTTGAGCATGTTCTATACATTCAAGCAAGTGCCAAAAAGTTAGAGTCACACAAGCATATTCTTTCATGGGAAGACCCAGACCACTTTGGTCAAGGGGTAAATTGTCTCCTTGGCTAATTGTGTGCTATTACATTCATTACAATGTTTCCTAACTACCTGTTTGCTCTTAATGACTTACTTGAGAATATAATTGCCCCATAGAACAGCTAAAAAATGTAAAATTTCCTGAATATTGTTAAGGTTGGCCACTGATTGAGAAGATGAGGTTGAGATTATTTTGCAGAAGAAGAGACTGATATAGACTGAGGTAGACTGGTATAGACTGATGGCCAAAGTACGGCGATAATCCTGTGTCACCAGTGTGGGTTATACCCCAGTGAAGGATTGGATGGTGATTTGCCAAGCATCTTGAGTCAGGGATGCAATCATTCTGAATAACTTACAGCAAACAATGTTATAATTAAATCAACAAGCCTATTTTCACCCAAATTCTAAACTTTGCAGTATCCTCATACTCAACCACATTGGCCATATAACAAACTTAACACACATGAAGTTACTCAGGCCACACAGCTTGTGGCATTAAACTTTTTCAAGTGATTGATAGAACTCTTGTTTTTATTGCTTTTTCATTTACAGGGCATCTGAGAAAGATTACTTTTTTGCAGTATGATGAACAGACCCTTGACACTAGTGAGTAGTTTTGGACAAACTTCTGCTTTATTTTCCTTCTTTTTGTCTTCACCATCATCTATGAAGATGGATGAATGGACCCATCCAATTTTGGATGTTCATTTTGTCCATGGTTTATTGGTTCAGATGAACGTGTTCAGAATATTAAGCCAATGGCTTTCTGGTTCCCAGTGAAGGTATATTTAATGTTGTATGGTAGAGCAGATGCACACAAAGTGCTGGACATCATATTGTATAGCTACAAGTACAACATGGGGGCTAATATGCTTATCACCGTGCTTTCTGGCCAGCACACAATAGGATGTTGTACATGACCATCTAATAAACCTACTTCTGGGGTAGCGCAAAGAGCCGTGAGGGGCTGAGGACAGTTGGACAGTGAGAATAAGCAAGAAAACTCCTTTGCTCTGCATCCAAGCATAGAAAATGAACCAGTATCAATTTAATAATGACACCCTTAGTCACAGCAATCACTTGTAGGGCTATCAATGTCAAAGTGTCAAGAACTGTGCTAAGTGATTCAATTATTTCCTCATTTAATTCCCACGACAAACTTCATTAAATATTCACCCTTTGAGAAAAAGAAATGGGTCCAGGCAAGTTTTATAACTTGTCCAAGGTCATAGAGATGATGAAGTGACATTGCCAGGAACATTACTAATCTGGTGCTGTTCTTACACAACACTTTGCTTTCATGTGTGAGAAGTCAGAAATATAGAAAGCTCAAAGAGGAAATACGGCTGCTAAACCTACTATTTCATCTGACTATTTAGTGAGAGCACACAATGTCCTTGACAACTACCTTTGAGAATACTTGTAGAATTATAACTCGAGTGGAAAGGCATCTGAAAATAGTATAGTGATATATAACAAGTCTTAAAGTAATCAGCACCTCATCTACCTAAGGTACTCTTTCCTGTTATTTACTAATAGTTTGTCCTACGTGTGCATATTCCTCACTTTTTCACTGAGCGTACATAGCTCAGTGCACCACTTACTGGTATGTGTGCCAGACACCTTTTTTAGCTTCTAAGGATAAGTTAGTGATCATGCAGAAGAATGTTTTCTCTATGGAATTTTATTATACAGGAGAACACAGGCAATAAAGAGTAAACAAAAGTTAACATGATATTCTTATGTTTTGTGATATAAACAAAATTTAAAAAGTAACAGTAGAGAGTTATAAAATATTAGTTCAACTGATCAGGGAAGGGTTTTCTCAAATGCTGCCATTTGAGTTGATAGCTGCTGAGAGGAGGCTGATCATGCAATATAGAACACAATGCTTGTGTTTTCCCTTGAATAATAGATAGTAAAAGTTCTTTAAATCTTTACAAAACTTACGAGATCCTAAATTTAATAATTAATAAGTATTAAAGAGGTAGGATTTTTTTAAAGCTAAACCTTTGGATCTGAATGTAAGTTTTAATAAGTAAATGTAATAAATGCTGCAATTCATAGCTAAATCTTTGGATCTGAATGTAAGTTTTAATGAGTAAATGTAATAAATGCTACAATTCATAGCTCCTTGTACATACCTTTTTGCTTTTGTTGAATTATTTTATAAGGTTAAGTAAGTGAATATTTTCATGATTTTTATGCTGCTGTGTCTGTTTTTATTTTTTATTAGTAAATGTTTACCTTCCATGATGATTTCTTTGCTCGTGGAGAATTCGCACAAATACATAGCATAGCTCTGTTCTTTTGTACCCTTCCTTTCCCCTCCCGTCCTCTCCCTCTGTCTCTTGACCCCTTCTGTATTTGGAAAGATCTATTTCCCTACTTCCAATTATCTTTTATTGCACTCTTCATTTGTATTTTGGGTTTCTCATATAAGAAAAACTATGATATACTTAAACTTGCATCTTTATGCTAATTTTAAAAAGAATTTTATTATTAATTCTGAAATTATAATTGGCTACCTGAATTACTATGAACTCTTAATTACTACAGGATTTGCCAGACTTCAGCATTGAAATACAGAGGAAAAATTCATCAGGATATGCACAGTTTTATAATACAAATAATAGATGTTCTTTCATAAAGAGAGAAATAAAGGTAGCAACAAAAACTATAATCTCATTGAGATATAATCACTGGTAGGTATTTGTACCTCCTCTTTTGACCCTTTTTCTATGTATGTATAGAAAAGAAATGTTCTATGTTTCTCTGTGCATCTGCTGTCTTTATTTATTAGTGATTATACAAATTTGCCCATAAATTAAATACTCAAATAGGATGTTTGCCATGCAATTTCATTGTTTTACAATGAAATGTAAGCAATTTAAGCACATGAAATATTACATAATTTTTTGCTTCCCAGAGTAAATGCTGTACTTCAGTGCTAAAGAGAAGGCATAATGGAATCATGGTATTTTGAAATCTAATATTAGGTATTATCTGATTTACTCAACTTATTTCATAAATGGGGAAATAGACCAAATACATTTTGATTTTTCCCAAAGTCACATGGATGATTTGTGGTGATTTGAAATTCCAGCACAGGACATGGACCAGTTGATTTAGTATTTGAAAATTTTTCTTTTAAATTTTATTTATTTTGAGACAGGTTCTTTTTTTTGTAGTTCAGGCTGGCTTTGAACTCACTGTGTAGCCCAGGCTGGCCTGGAGCTCACAGTGACCCTCCTGCCTCTGTCTCCTGAGTTCTGGGATTACAAGAGTATGCCACCATGTCCCACTAAAATACCACTTTGAGATGGATTCATGCATATTTTCTAGTCTTTCTAGAACCACCTGTTGAACCAATTGTATACGCTCTCAAAAATTTACAAGTATCGTGTTGGAATTTCTTTAGATTGTTTATTAATTGAGACCCACATAACATGCAATTAACCATTTTTAAAGGTATAGTTCTATAGCATATAATGCCTTTACAATATCATATAGCTATCAACTCTCCTTCAGGTACCAGGAATCAAACTCAGGACCTTGTGCTTGCCAGGCAGGCGCTTGTGCCACTGAGCTATACCCCCAGGCCTTGGCTCTACTTCTTCCTAGAGAACTTTAAAACTTTTCATCTGCAAGGCATGGTAGTGCACGCCTATAATCCCAGTACTTGGGAGGCAGATGCAAGAAGATTGCCATGAATTCAAGGCTGGCCTGGACTATTTAGTGAGACCCTGTCTCAAATAAACAACAACAACAACAACAAAAAAAAAAACAAACAAAAAAGCTTTTAATCATCCCAGAATACCATGTGTCTACTAAGTAATCACATCCTGTATCCCGTCCTCTGGCAATCACTAATACATTTTATACTTCTATAAATTTTCCTGTTGTAGATATTTAATATAAAAGGAATCATACAATATGTGATGCTTTACATCAGGTTTTTTTGACATAGCATACTGATTGTTCAAGACATATCCATGTTATGCTATGTATTTCATTCCTTTGGATGATGGGATGATATTCTAAAGCATAAATATTCCACAATTTATTCCTTCATCTGTTGTTGAACATTTTTTTCTGCAGAACTTTAAAAATCAAATCTGGATTTGCTTACACATCAAATCTGTTCAAATCTTAAAATTATAAGTTCTGTGATTTCCAATTTAATCCAACATCAGATTAATTATGCTTAACATTTCTTTACCACTCATTCTTCTTAAATCAATGAGTTAAATTTACAGCAAGTTTCCCCATCATATGTTTAAGTAATTGCTATTATTACTAATTTGTAGAAAATTGTCCCTTGTGTAACCTTTGGTTTCTTGTTTGTAAGTATCTTAATTGAATTTTATCATCATCTTCCACTAAGTAGACAGGATTTGTGAAATGTAATTGCTGATAAAGGCATTTTACTGTAATAGGCTGAAAATGTCCTCCAAAGATGTCCACATCCTAATCTCCCACACATTTGAACCTTCCAAAGGTACTTTGCAGGTGAGTTATAGATTTCAAAATAGAGAGATTATCCTGAGTTATCTCATGGGCTTGATGTCATCGCATCACTTTATATAAAAAAGACCAGAGATCAGAGGGAGTCAGAAGAGAAGCAACAGATTTAATGTGTTAGGAGACTCATAAAGCAAAGCAGCTTTTAGAAACTGAAAAACTCAAGTAATGGATTTTCCTCTAAAATCTCTAAAAGGAACACAGCTTTGCTGACACTTGGATTATGGATTTCTGACCTCTAGAACCATAATAGAATAAATTCACCTTCTTTTAAACTTCTAAATTTGTGGTACCTTGTGCCAGAACAAAAGGAAACTGATATTTTAAAATTAGCACTGGGTTTTATGGCAATCATATTCATGAACATGTACACATCCATCATATTCAAGCTATATTATCAGCAATATTCATTAATTTGACAACATGTGTGGTACTCAATATCTTCTGAATAAAAATGAAGAGTCAGATGAAGTTTGCTGTGGGAATGAGCCTAATATGAAGAAAATGTTCCTTAAGAATATAATTATCACAATATATATTACAATATTGTGTTTCAAAGTGTTCATTCCTAATATCTCCTCTGTTCTACTTCAACCCTCATGTGGTTTAAAACAAACACAAATTATTTGACCTGAATTTTCACACTGGACTCTAAAGAAAAACTGAACCATTCTTGATCTCAAAGATGTGAATAAAATGGTAACGCATTTTCTTTGCAGAGTGAAAAAACTAAAGTATATTAGGAAACACTTTGCAAAGGTTAAAAGTTGACTGATCATGGAAACAAAACTCCAAGCTCTTTGTCTTTGAGTTCATCTGAATTTTCCCCTAGGTCTTAGTATTTTTATCTTTTAGCCGACTGCATAGTCCCGATTAATGCACCTGTAAACATAGGAACTTCTTGAATCTTCTTTTGACTACTTCAGGGGCAGCTGCTTCTCTGTGATGTAATGTTTCCTTCCTGACCTTGGGCGTGACATTTAACGTAAATCACTTTCAGGGACTAAAAGACTCAGCTCTGAGTCTCAAGTCATGCTACAAAAATAGTCCATTAAACTGTGCTTTTCAGCTTAGTGACATCATAGTGAATCAGTCTCTTCTCCTCTGGACTATGTTGATGACTTTTCCCACCTTTATTAATTTCAGTATAAATGTGTACATGACAAAGGCATTAGGAGGGGCCGAGGAAATCCTATAGGAGAACAATTGTAGGAAATTGACAGAGCTGTTAAGCAGTCTGGAAAAACTAAGAAGAAAGTGGGACTTGGCTCATTGCCATATTTGAATAAGAAAAGAATTACAGGCGGGAATGGCTTTATAAAACTAAATATGAAACTTACAATGAGAATGGCTGTGTGTAAAGTGCACTGAAAGAGAGGTTCACAATTTGAAAAATATAGATAATAGTAGAAAAAAATTAGGGAGGTTATAATTGGTATAAATTGATGCCCAAGTTCTCCTTCTTGTCTTCCTCATTCGTTTGCCTTAAAACAAAGATCTCCTTGCTCTTAAGACTAGTGCTGGCCAAATTTCTCAGCACAGAGCTGATTCCCTGAACTGGAGAGTTAGGGAGGTTTGTTTTCCTTAAACGTTTATAAGGAAATGTTAAATTTTTGTAGGTTTAGGGATCAGTTTATAATCAGGAATCTTAGATAAAGGAAATTGTTAAGATCTGGTAACTTGGAAAAAGTGACCTCATGCAGTTTGTGATACAACAGGAAACAATTTTCACATGTATTTTAAAGGAAATTCAGCAGTGATTACTTTTGACCTTATCCAATGCCTATATCTAAAATCCATTAGGGAAATGAGTAGTAATGAAGCCATACCTTCATGAATGACTAGATGAGGCATGTGAGGCTAGATCAGGCCTAAATTTATCCTTGTTTGTTAAAAGTTCTTCGATTGTAAACTCTTTTCTTTACTTGATATAGAAAATCAGAGATATTAGTAAGTTCATGGACTTTCAAAGTTGGAAAATACATTCAGTACAATCTAACAATTTCTTCATTGTAAAGTTAACAGGAGGATGCTAGGATACTAAAACAAATTATCTGAATTCACACATCACTAGGATAAACAGGCTAAATACTACACTTCCTGATTCTTAACCCAGGGCTTCCATAGAAGGTGTATGGGAACAATAACTTTTCATCTGTATTAAATGAGTTTTGAGTCTTATAATCAAAAAATATGAGCCAAATGATCTACAACTTATGAGTATGAAAGCTATTGCAAAAGTATATGCTTCATATTAAGCAGGCAATTGCTGACTTTCCCTTTGCAGAATAAGAAAATGCTCTGAGAGCTCCATTTTGGAAACATGGCTTGATCAGTGTGTCACTTGAGTGAATGCTGATGATGATCCAGTGTCACTTGGATCCAAAAAGGTTTTGGTTCTTACACTAGTGAGACAATACAGTGTCTACACATGAGGGTCTGATTTATTTCACTTATGAGTATGGTCTCTAGTTATGTCCATTTTCCTATAAAAGCCTCAAGATTATCTTTCTTTATAGCTGAGTAGTATTCCATTATGTAAAAATACCACAACTTTTTTATCCATTCCTCAGTTGATGGGCATTTGTGTTGCTTCCATGATTTAGCTATTACAAATTGCACTGCTATAAACATGGGTGCACATATATCACTGTGATATGATGTTTTCAGTTCTTCTGGGAAAATATCCAAGAGGGGAATAGCTGGATTGAATGGGACCTCTAGTCCTAGTTTACTGAGGAATCTCCAAACTGATTTCCACAGTGGTTTCACCACTCTACACTTCCAGCAGCAGTGCAGAAGCATTCCTGAAAGAGTGAATAAAATCTAGGAGGTACCACAGACATTGTGAAATGAAAGGAAACTGCTCAAAAGGAAAGAACAATGGGGATGAGGGAAAAGAGAAAAGAAAGGGAAAAATATGTATATATGTATATACAGGATATCTAACATAGTTGTACTACTGACTTTTGTTGCTTTATTGAAAAGAACCATTAATGTTTAAGTGTTTGACCAATCTTGCACATCTATATTTGTTTATTTGACTATGAAATTTGAAGATATCAATGGTAATACAACAACCATTGTTAATTTCCCATCACCTTGTCTGAAATTCTGTATTGCTTGTATTGTTTTTATGTTATTTTCTAAATGTATGTTTGTTTGTTAACATGTTTTTGTTTTTTATCTTTAGCATTAAAAAATAAATTAGAAAAATTTAAAAAATAAAGCAAAAAGGTTTTAGGCAGTCAGCTGGTTCTACCAGGTCTACTACTGTCCAAGCTTTTCCTAAGATTTTAAACGTAACAAGTAAGAGAAAAGCCAAGGTTTAGGTTACAGAGAAGGAACCTATATATCCTTAGACTCAACTGTCTTCTCCATGCAAGAGGGCAAAACAAGGGCATTTTTATAATTTTTGGTGAGATCAATAAAACTTCACACAGTTCCTGATACCTGTAGGTACTTTGTGTCCCATATCTAGAGAAGCTTGTCCTTACCTTTACCTGCCAGTCTCAAGAAAAGCTAAATGTAATCATTAGATATCTGATTGCAAACAGTCAAGTATTTATTTAAACATGGATTGAGTGAAATATATTTATTCTCTTAAAGTTTCAGATTGAGTGGTAAGGACGTCTGGGAATAGGAAGAGATAGGAGGAGAGGGAAAGGGAAAGTAAAGAAGATCAATATGCAATATGTATATTCATTATGAATTGCAAATATATACTGATCTTTTTAAATTATGTTGTGTCTTCATCCACTTTATTCTTTGGATCTGGTACCATGTGACTTCTGGTTCTCCCCCAAAGTCAAACTGACCATGAAAGGTAAAGGCTTTACATCATTTCAGGACATAGCGGTAACTACAACAGTGCAACAAAGACAGTTATGAAAGAAGACTTCCAGAAGTGCTTCAGAAAGTGGCAAGAATGACGGGATTAGTTTTTTCAAAGTGAAGGAATGTTCTGAAGGGGATTTGTGGCAATGTGTATTTTACTGTAATAAAATATTGTAAATAAAATAGTTTCAGATTTTTTCTCTTGAATGTTACATTACTGGGACAACTTCAACTTTGCTGTGAGGGTTAAAGATTCCTTGCAAAGCTCCTGGTCCAGTCTCTATCACACAGGAAGTTCTTAATTAACAGGAACAATGTTACTGAAGAAGGGAGTGGGGAATCTCAAAGTTTTGTTCCAGATGCTAAAAGGACCACCAATGATCCTGCACCATAGAGTAATCTTTCATAAATAAAACTCTATGCTATGGAAAGTATGTCTTTGTTTTAAAGCCAGAAGATTTTTAGAAGATTTAACTTAGTCTCCAAACTAACTTATTAAAGATGGTCTTCCAGTAAGTAAAAATAAATGAATACTGAGTTTTTTGAAGAGAGAATCCAGGATAGATTTTGTTATTACAATTCCACTTCCAAGAAAAAGATTTAAAGTAGCCTACAGGAAAAGTCATAGGTTATGCAGCACCATTAAAACCAAACTAAAGAATGAAAACTAAATGATTTGTGAAGATATCTGAACCAGGAAGTCCTGGCTAGGGATGATTACTACAGTAGTATACAAAACTTACTTCACTACCTTCTGGAAGTGATAATTCTTTTTATCAGTGAAATGAAGCATATCAATTTATTTTACATATATTTTCCCTGGCTCTTTTCTCTGTGCTGAAGTTTATCATATACATAGTGTACTCAGTAGTAGTTTTTATTTTATAAAGCTATTCCTTTTATAAATATTCATAAAGTTTGAGGTATCAGTATTTAATTCCAACACAGTTTCATAGGGAATAAAAACAATCAAAATTGGGATAGTCTAGGAGTTTGGTTCTCTGATAATCCAGGAAGAGGCTTAGACTGATTGATGTAAATATTACTTACACAATATAGTCCCTGTTGTAGATGTATAATGCAGATTTTGCCCAAATCTGGAGAACAATGAACTTGAGATAGAGATTATCATATGTATCCAAAATACATTTATTATTATTTTAAATTTTTTAAAAATTATTTTAGAAGTAAAAGAAAGAAAACATATTAACAAACAGAAAACCATTTACAAAGTAGCACAAGAATAGTGCCAGCAGTACTGAATTACAGACAAGGTAACAGGGAATTAATAATGGTTGTTGTATTACATATCGATAACTTCAAAATGGTTACACAAGAAAATAAATAAGAAACATGCAAGATTGATCAAAATAATTAATAATTAACTGTTCCGGGGCTGGGGATTTAGCTCAGCGGCAAAAGCGCCTGCCCGGCAAGCGCAAGGTCGTGAGTTCGGTTCCCGGTACCGGAGAAAAACCAAAAAAAAAAAAAAAAAAAAAAAAAAATTAACTGTTCCTTTCAATAAAGTGATAGAAGTCAGTAGTACAGCTATGCTAGCTATCCTGTATATACATAATTTTCCCCTTCTTTCTTTTTTCTTTTCCCTCATCCCAACGTTTATTATTATTAAAGGTGATCCATCTGCTTTATGTGAAACTCAAGGCCTATCTTAGAGTTATCTGTTTTACTTTAAAAATTAAAAGAACCTGATTTGTATTTTTATACAACTTACAAGGTAACTTTCAAAAGTGGTGTACAGACAGGTGGGCCAGAGGGCAATGAAGCTTCCTGAAAACCTCATGGATCCCAAATGCCCACTCCTTTGAAGCTCCAGAGATCATTATTATCTAGCAGGAATTCTAATGAGGGCCCTAAAACAAAATCACTTGGGGGAGTTTTCACCTCATCACCAAATTTGAATCACTAAGCCAGTGTCCTGGGTATGAATATTTAAAAAATAGTGCTCAAGAGATTTTGACAAAAATCTTGAAGGAATACTCTGGGCAAGATTTTCAAAAAACTTGTGGTCTAAAAGAATATGAATGTAGGAATTAGTTTCTACTGTCTAAAGGCTTGGCCTAATTCTAGAATATTTTGTTTTGAAGAATATGGGATTTATGTAATTACAAAACTTGAGTTAGATGTAAAATGTACTATAAGTCAACTAGAAAAGATTTCTGTGGGAAGGATTTATTTATTTTCCTTCGATGCATCACAGCATGCCAAACTGTGTTTAGGTGGAGATGATATTGAGCTCTGTAGTAAATAATTTCAGGGTCCCATACAGTTGAAAGCCATTCCTATAAAATCTCATTAATATCACATGACCAATGTATAGAGGAATGTTTAACATTCCGTTTGGCAAGAGAAAAAGGCACACATCTTGTAACAGATTATTCATATTATTTACTTAACCTCCATTTCATTCTACAAAGATTTGAAGTGGCATACAAATAAGTCAGGAGGTGGAAGCTGGAATAGAGTTCAGTTTAGTGCCATTTTCTTTTGATATTTGATCCTCCACAGGTGCATTTCTGTTCATTTTAACCCCTGTGCTGGTCTGAGTATGAAAGCCTCTGGGATAGTTACACTCTTTCCTTTGGGATCTCAGCTAGTCTCATGGCTTTATGGAAATGACTTCCAAATTTACATTTTTTTTTGGCTTTAAACTCTCCATTGACTGCTTAAGATTCCCCCTTGCGTGTTTATGGGGGAAAATCAAACTTAATAAGCTAAGAGAGATCTCTCAATTCTTTACACACCCCTCCTAACCTATTCGTTTCATAGTCTTCCACATTTCAATTGCTTATTTTAAAAACATTCATTGTTTTATCTTAATCTTCCTACCACCAGCAATGGAAGACTACTGTCATCTGCCACTTAGATTATCCTAATAGCTCATATGCTATTCTTCCTGCTTTCATTCTTATGCACTGGCATTCATTCTTTACAAAGCAGCCAGAGGGATATTCTTATGAGAGCTCAACTAATTATCTGTATCTCATCAGAGAAGACCCGTGCAAGGTACAAGTCTACACAATTAATATTTATGAGCAACTCACTTAAATTTGGAATTTATACAGGTTGATGAGCAAATGTTAAATGAAAGAGTCAGTGTTAAAAAATGTTGAAATAATCTGCACCATTAGATCACAGTACCACCTAGATTTTCCAGGAAGGGTTCAAGAAGATGGTGCAGGAGAACAGTCATTTGTTGATTCAGTTTGTCAAAAATGTAGATGTTTTCTAAAATTCCTCTTTGCAGGACATAATTTTTTTATCATTCCCCTGAATCCTCTATCATATGTGAGAACCACCTTAATTGCGACGCCCTTATCTGCCAACTGTGATACTTTAAGGAATGCAGATCTTCAGCTGCTGCAAGATTTTTGTAGTTTCATATGAGTAGACCATAAAATATGCAATGCACCTGGTTGTCAGATGAAGCAGAGGTTAGGTCATGTATTTTTCAAATCACATTAAGGTGTTCACAGTTTATCCTGAAAGCAATGAGAGTACAGCTGACCCTCGTGTAGTGAAATCCTGCTAAGTAAAATAATCATTAAATGATAATAACTTAAAAGTCCGTTACTTTTAATAGGAAACAGTATTGTGTGTTCCACCCAAAATCAAGACACAAAAGCAATTTCCGCTAGTGGAAAATATTTATCACTTGGAAATTGAAACAAATTTCAAGAAACCGGCAAGATGTGAAAAGTAATTACAGGGTCTACATATAATATAATGAATGAATGACTTGCTACAAAAAAAGGACTTGCTTGTGAGTGTCAGAGGAAATTGTAAAGAAGAAATGATAAGGAAAGTGTACAAGGTCATCTTGCCCTCTAACCATACTAAAAATATCAAGTACATACTGATGCATGTACATATGCATCAATATAACTTTAATTATTCACTCAGGGCGTATAAGCAAAACAACATGATTTGGATTCATGTGAACACTGCACTAACATAAAATGTGTCGTTTTGTGTCAAGCAAATTGGTAAATATGTTTGCCTAAAATTTTAATGTCTAAGCATTATTCCTTATAGAGTACTAATGTTATCAAAACTGTTATACTGAAAAATATTTTCTGAAGAATAATCTAACTCTTCAAGAGCCATGATGGGAAATATAATGATTAATAGTCATTACACTAGGGGCTGGGGATTTAGCTCAGCGGCAAAAGTGCCTGCCTGGCAAGCGCAAGGTCGTGAGTTCGGTTCCCAGTACCGGAGAAAAACCAAAAAAAAAAAAAAAAAAAAAGTCATTACACTATATAATTATTTAGCAGTGAGGCAGTATATTAAGCACAAGGAAGGCATAATCAGATTTGACTGTTCTGAGTAAAAGCAATGGAAGACAAGGGTTTGCATCACTGAAAGAAGTAAGATAGAGAGTCATTGGCTCATAGACCAGATAGGAGCTAAGTCAGGTAAGACTTGCTGATTGTGTGAATAGAAATATTGAGAGCACATTATCAGTTTAACTAATTCTATAGCTGATAGAGTGCTCACTGAGACTACTAATACAGGAATGGCTTACGGTTAGGGAATTCTGCTTAATACTTACTGGTTTTGAAGTGTCTACAATAAATCTAACCTGATATGTCAAGTAGGTAGAAAAATGAGTTTGCAGATCAGGAGTAAGATCTTGGCTGCAGCTAGAAGTTTGATAGTTGTCATTATCAAATGGTATTTGGAGCCAAATGTATGGGTAGGATTGCCTAAGGAGAGGGCATAGAAGAGAACTGAAAGGCCAGCAAGTTTTAAAGGATGGGCAAAGTAGAGTTGACAAAGGACACTGAAAAGAATCTGCTAGAGATAGGAAAACTAAGAGAATATGAGGGTTGCAGGAGTTAGGGGAGGAGAATTGAGTGTCAAATATTGAGTAGGCTGAAGAAATAAGACTAAAAAAAGTGTATCAGTTCTAGCACCGGGAAGACTAAAGTTATCTTGGAAGTAATATCAACATGGTACTTGGAAGGAATGTGTTGAGCAACACTCTAAGTTGGAAAAAAACTTGAATTACCTGGTATAGTGAACATCCTTCAACATAAAATTCAGAATATTTATACTGAGAAATTCCACTGGGAAAGTTTCATAACACTTGTCTCCATTAATTGCTTAGCAGCACAATGGTGAAGAAAAACAACTCTTACATTCATCACATTTTCTTTTATTTTCTCTCCGAAGGAGTAGCTAAAATGGATTTTCTTTTACTGAAGTTACTTTAGAAAATAAATTCGACTTTTGGTATATTGTAGATTTATATTCTCACTCAGCAAGATATATTGTAGATGACTGGAATAATTTTTCTATGAGCAAATAGTTCCTCTCCTCTGACAGTACTACTTAAGTTGATCCTGGGAGTACAAGAGATTTCTTTTGCATCTAAGCTCATCTTGGTGACCACTTGGACAGAATTGAAACAAGGATGCCAAGTACTTTTTGAAAGCAATTCCAAATAATATCAGGAAAGGCACAAGTTTTAGACAATAATTTTTTATTCAACACTTACTGTTTTTGTTAGTTTTAACATTAGAGATTTTGTTCTTAGGTTTATATTGGCTATTATGACATGTAATATATATGTATATATATATCACTGTATAATATGAAAAATGCTTTTGGTTATACTATTTTATTTAATTTTCTCAACAACCATGGGAAATAAATAATCCTTTCAGTAATTTGTCCATAAGTTGTACTTTCAGTAAGTGGTGTCAAAATGAAAATAAAAAGTTGAGCCTGTGATTCTATCCTTGATGTCAAATTTAGGAACACTGAGCTTTTACTCATACGTTTTAATTCATATGGATTTATTTATAGACTGTGTTCTAAACCAAATTTTAGATAGCTCAGAAGGATGGAAATAATAAGATAAAATAATCAAAAGTAAATAAAAAGCAGAGTGAAAATAAGGACTAAAGGAGTAAAAGACCTTTACAAAACCTACATGAATTTCCTCATATAAATATATGTACAGTCGACTGATCAAGTGACAATATTTCCACCAATGGGATGGCTTGGTCATTGTTTCATTAAGAGTAATTACTGTTCCAATTTTCATCACGTTAATTTTGGTTATTTTTATCTTTATATATATGGCATTATGTAATTTGTGACTGCTCTCTTTTACTCAAAAGTATGTGTGATTAATTTGTATTTTTCTAGCAGGTATTTAGATTTTTCTATCCTTGCTATATGCAGCATTTTGCTACATTAATATGTCATAATGAGTTTATATATTCTACTATTATTGAACATTTTCAAATTTGGGGCTATTATAGTGTTTTTTTCCCCCCTGAGATATTACAAATTAAACTGTAATGAATATTTTTGTTCATAACTTTTGGTGGATAAAAATACTTTTGGTTTGGCATATTTCCAGAAGTAGATTACTGCATAATATTTTGGCTTTATTAGGTCCTGCCAAGTAATTTTCCAAAGTTGTTTTACCAATTTGTACTTTGACCAGCAGTGTAAGAATTCCCATTACCCACATACCCATAAAACTTTGTTTTCAATCTTCTTAATACCCATTTTGATGGGTGGTTTGTTGTATTGTAATCTGCATTTCTCTGATGGCTGATGGTGTTGTGCACATTTTCACATGTTTAGTGGTCATTTTGACATCTTTTATGAGAGGATTTTTAAAAAGACTCCTGTTCATGTTTTCAATGGGTTTCTTATAATCAGACTTGCATGTGCAAGCAGCGCATTGTCTCACTAGTAAAAAAACCGAAAGAGTTAATAAAAACTCAGAAGTATGATAGACATTGTGAAATGATAGGAAAACGCTCAAAGGTAAAGGGCAACTGGGATGTGGGAAAAGAGAAGGTAAAGAAGGAGAAATTTTGTATGTATGTATATACAGGGTCGTTAGCATAGTTGTTCTATTGTCTTTTATTTCTTTGCTGAAAGAAACTGTCAGTGAGTCCTTGATTGATCAATACTTCATGTCTCTATCTGTTTTCATGAGAAACCACTTTGAAGATATCAGTATGTAATACAACAAGCATTGTTAAATTCCTACCACTTTGTCTGTAACTCTGTATTGTCTGTACTGTTCTTTTGCTATTTTGTAAAGGGATGTCAGTCTGTTAATGTTTTCCTCCTTTTATTTTTAAAATAAAAAAAAAATAAATGGGTTTCTTATAAAATGTATTTTCTCCCAGTTTTTGGCTTGCCGCTCTATTCTCTTAATCATATCTCTTGATGAGCACAAAGTTTAATTTTAATAAGGTCCAGTTGCTTTTAGTGCCCCACTTAAGGAGCTTTTCCTGGTATCAATGTTATGCAGACATTCTTTTCATTTGTTTTTAGACAGCGCATTGGACTCAAGAATTATTTAACAGCCAAACACGAAGAGTATGCACAACCAAGTACAAGCTTTGTAATGTCCATAAGTGAAGAATAAATTAGTTCTTTGGGAAATACCTTAATACTAATTACAGAGTAAAACTCCTCCTGTGGGTCTGTATGTAGAATTCAGGATTTCCGAACAGATACTAAAATCATCCATTCAGTGAATAGCCACAATTTGAATATTTTAATTTTTATTTAAAAAATAGAGATAGAGTAATTCCAAAAATTCCTTAGTTTTTTTTTTGTTTTTTGTTTTTACACATGTCCCTTAACTTTTGTCCTGCCCATGGGTCAGAAAGAATAACTTAGTGTTCTATGCAGTCAAATGCTCTACCACTGAGCTATACCCCCAACTTAGTGTTATGTGGTACTTGCCTTTTCTGTTTAAGAAACAAAAGAGAATCCATCTCAACCCTTAGCTTCAATCTCATTTCTAACACTCCATGTCCAAAGGCAACTACGTATAATAAATTTCCTGTGTATAATTATTTATTCCTCATCACAAAAAATACATGTAAAGAAATAGAATATAAAATATTAAAAAAATCACCTATGTTCATAAAGCTGAGACAATTTCTACTCTTTATTTCTTTATAGTAACTTTCTATTCATCCTATATAAAGGTCTATGACAAAACTGTGCAACATTCCTATAGTTAGCATACTTCAGTGGGTAGGAGGAAAAGAAGAAAGATTTGAAATATAATGGTTGCTTTCAGTGCTGCTCCAGTAACTCATAGACTTTTTAAACACACACAGGCACACACACACACACACACACACACACAATGCAAATTCATGCACACACTCAGGGAAACAATATACTACATCTTCCTCAACCTTCTCTTAATTGTGTTTTATGCACACTCTCCCCATGTTAAAGAAAAAAATCAAGAACACAGGATAAGTGTACAGTGTATCCACAGAAAGAAATAGGGAAGAAAGAGAAAGAGGATTGTTATAGGAAGGCAGTCTTCAAGAAAGATAAGACTGGAGGACTGGGGATTTAGCTCAGTGGCAAAGCGCTTGCCTGGCAAGCTCAAGGTCGTGAGTTCGGTTCCCGGTACCGGATAAAAAACAAAAATCAAAACAAAGAAAGATAAGACTGGAAATTTTCTAAAGAGTGAACATTTTCATTTTGTAACAATTTAGTTTACAGAAAAACAACGAACATAATTTGTAGAGTTCCAGTATATCTCTCTTCTAATCTCTCCTGAAGTTTACATGATACATTTGTCAGAACTGAAGCCAACATTGCTATATTACTTTATTGAGACATCTCTGATTTTTCCATGAAAGTCAGTGTTTGCCTTGTGGTCCATTTCAGGACACACTGCACTGGACTAAACTAGATTTTTAAAGAACAATAATAATCAAGCATAACAAGGGTCAAAAATAAAGCCCCAGGCAATGAGGCAGCTGCAAGGTGAGGCCAATAAAGGAACTGAGCAATCCTCAGCAATGAAACGTGGGCCTTAATGAGGGGCTGACCTAGCCCGGGGAAGTGGAGTAGCAGGTACTAAGAAGTAGAATAGCTTGGAGAATTATTAATTATAGACCAACAGTTAAACGGAGCAGTTATGTTGTATGATCATCATGAGGAAGATAGATAAGAAGTCAAGGGTGCTGAAGGGTGGTGGAAAAGAAATGGATTTCTAGCCCTTGTACTCAAATCTGGTCCCGGAGAGAGTTAAGAAACCCATTGGGCAAGGGCAACACTGCCCTTCCTGTGTTGAGTTCTGCTAATCCTCCCCTCTGTGGGAAAATGTTATCTTTTACTTTCTATCATATTATGATCTATTCTATGTGCCAGGCAGAGTGATAATTCTTTCTCTCTTCCTCACCATCTCTTTACACTTACACACACACACATACTCACATACTCACATAATTTACAGTCTAATTCTTTCAAGCAGTCTTTGGGTAGGCATAGTCATAATGTCCATTTCAGGAAAGGAAACAGGTTTACAAAGGTCATGTAATTATCATTAGATCAAAGTGTCAATAAGATGTGTAGCTCAAAATCTAACCAACTCCTTACTGACTCCAAAGCTTGTGCTTTGCTCATTCAATATAAAATTCCCTTAATTATACTTATCACAGTTCATAGTGTAATACTCTGCCTCTTTCAAAGGATTGCTAAGTGTGAGATGATTGTATTTAATCAGTGATTTTCCAGAGGAATCCAGTCGGGACTTTGATGTATTGAAACATTCCTTGAAGGCTCTGAGCACTTTTGCGTCCTTTCATGGATGGCGATTATGTAATGAAGGAGCACTCTAAGAAGAGCAGTCATTGAATAATGGGGTCAGTTGGAAGTTTGTGGCGTAATTATATATTTTCAAAGTTCAATTTACTTAGGGACTTCAATTATGTCCTGTATTACCTTCAAGAGCTTCTGCTGTCTCATTTTGGCCTGCAACCAGAGAGAGACTACAGAAAGATAACCTGAGAAGTGGCAGGAAGAAGGTACTGGCAGCAGTTTCAGGGGTTTTCAACACACAACTGAGAGGAAAAGGAAACTAAATGAACTTTTCCCCTACTTTAAAGCTCTTGGGAAAGTTTGTATCTTGAAAGGGAAATATTTGAGGCAATGTCTTCAAAACATCCCTTCCTGACCCCCACCTTTCTTCTTCTTCTTTCCTTCACAAATCCTTTCCAGAATTCCAGACTTTCTACTAGACTTTGGGGGATGTTAATACTGTATCCACCAGAGACATGTTCCCTTAAGCTGCATAAATAATTAAAAATTCAACATTAGTTCTCTTCAAGATAGATGAGTTGAGATTTTCTCTGCATTCTGTTGGGCTTGTATTCAGCATTTTTATGAGTTGATCTGTCTCTGAACTGTGACTGTCTTTTGTGGTTGCATGGTTTTTCTGCTACCCTAATGCCTCAATACTATATACACTCCTTGAGATCTCTAGTCAACTCTGCCTCTTACGATTGATAAATGTTAGAGCTCCCCAGGGCTGTTCCTGGTCTTCTCTGGCTCTAGTCTTTCCTTAGATGAACTCGTCAAGCTCCATGGTGTTAAAAACCACCTACTTTTTGCCAACCAACCAATATCTAGCTCTGTTCTGGACTGTTCCCCCAAATGCAAGGATCGTGTATCTGATGAACTACTCGCAACTTATTTTCTTACATGTCTCATGGTCATTTCCACCTCTCTACGTCCAAGACTAAATTATGATGACACCACATATTTTCTCATATCTTTTCCATCACACTAAGTGGAAGTGGCAGCAACTTCAAACTATTTGCCAAAGACCTAATTTCAAGAGTCACAATTAGTTTGCCTTCTCTCATTCTCCACATTAATCCATAATCAAGTCCCACTGCCTCTGCCTCAGTCTGACCATCCTCACCTCCACGTGTCTTAGTCACTTTCCTTATCACTGACAGAAAATACCTGACATGTGCAACTTAAAAGAGGAGAGGTTAATTTTGGCACCCGCTTCAGAAGTGTGGGTCTGTGCTTGCAAGCAGGTTTAAACAGAAAGGGTTTTGGTAGAAAGGCCAGGGTACAGGAAATCTGCTCGTGCCATGGTGGTAAGGAAACAGAGATAGGAGGAGTGAGGGTTGGGGTACCCCCTTTCCGGTCACGCCTCCAGTGACCTGCTTCCAGCCAGGCCTCACCTATTAATATCAAGTCAGCTATAACACCCTTTGATTTAATCACCTAAAAGCCTTACCAATAAACCCCTGAAGCTCTTGGGGGCGATCTAGACATAAACCTTAGTACAAGTCACCACCATACTCAGTATTTAATATAGCAATTTGTTCTAACTGGCCTCCTCGCTTCTGTTCTTGCTCACTGGCCATCCCTTCTGTGCACAGCAGCAAGAGTTACCTTTTAAATTAATAAAAGATCTGCCACTCTTCTCAGAATCTACCGATGGCTCTTTCCAAGATGAATACTATAAAATTCAAACTGCCTGGTCTCTCAGACTATATACAATTTGTGCCTGTTTACCTTTCTGAAATTTTAAGCTATCATTTTTTTCTTTTCTGTTCTTGACTGACCTTGTGGTCCTCCAACAGGTCAGGGTTGTTTTTGCCTAATATATTTTTGTTTGCTGCTTTCTGTCTATAAATCTTCCTGCTTTTCTCTATACAACTGCCTTTCCCACGTCTGGATCTGCTTAATGGAACCATAAATAGGTTGCCCTTCCCCTGTCAGTATATACAAGCTCTTTCTTATGAAAAAGGTGCAAATAAAACAGAACAAGGATCAAAATTTCACAAGGATGGGGGGCTCTTCTTAGCACACAGTAAGTGCTCACTACTTTTTTATTATTTGAATTAAATGGTCACCATTTGCCTTTCCAATGTCCCTTCAAATTCTAAAATTATGCAATTCTTGAACTGTGCAAGTCTTCATTTTTCATTTTATACATCGACCTTAGTAGTTTTTACAAAAGGAGATACCCACCCCAAATCCAGATAGATAGATTTAGTTCTTTCAAGGCATCTATTAAAATTAATACCCACGGTTAATTAATTTTTAAATCTTTCATCTCCCATGAGAGGTATCACATGATTATAGAGCATCATAAATTTTTGTTTTCAACACAGTTTTTTTTTTTTTGGTTCTGACACAGTTGATGCAGAGATGGCAGAAGGGCAGAGGTGGGAAGAAGACCAACAGAAAGTGAGGGAAAGTATATAGTGGCCTGTGATGAGGAAAGCATGACATTTTTATTCCTTCTAAAAATGAATAAGATATTCTCTCATTAACTCTATTTTTTTCTAAGAAGAAAATGAGGTTGACTTCCCAGTGATTTATCTGGGGCCAAACTGGTATTTAAGGAGGGCACCAAAGACATTAGCTGCTCATTTCAACTTCTGAAACATCTTGTACTGTTTTACCTCGTGTAACAGAGTTATGATGAATGCTGAAATATTTTATCCCTCTAGAACGACACAATTTTATTGTATCATAAAGTTTCAGAAATGGTACCATCAGTAGTTGGTTTCTGTCTTTTTTATGAGTTACTAAATCCAAGTGCTATTTGATCCAAACTGGTGAAGTGGAATTTCCATAGGTGCAGGTAGCCTAATATCCCAAAACAGCACATAAAACAAGATTCACAGAGAAGAAAAAAACTATTACAGTGAATGAAGATGAGAAAGAAAATTTATTCCCAAGTAGATGTTTAAGTATAGTCTTCAAAGTAGCACCATCTAAATGAGCCCTACAATTAATCTCATAAATGTACTTCTACTGAGAGTCTAATAAATACTTGGGGGAAGCAGAGACAATTATACCTAAAACATTTTAAAAGTCAATCTTCCTTTGTTTCTTATAATTTCTTTGCTTTTATTTTTTTGTTGTTCAGTGGATAGGTAGATGCAAAATAAGCAGTTTGCACCATTGGCAAATTTGTCCCTGTATCTTTAAAACTCATAGTTGGCTTTCTCAAATTTTAGTTAAAATGATAGGATTCATTTATTTTACACATTGTGGTCTGCAAATTATTTTATGTGTAGTATTGCTATTTGTCTTCATAAAAATCTTGAGTTCACGAATAGCAGACAAGATAGGGTGAGGTATCTGATATCGCATATCTAGCTTTGACTCCATCACTTAATACCTCTGTGACCATAAGACTTAATATCTTTGTGTTTCAGTTTCCACAGCTGGGAGCTAGAAATACAAACAGGTAATGATTATTTCATAAGATTTTTAAAAAATGAAGTAGAACTAAATTACTATTAGCATCTGCCAATTCTAATCCACATTTTAGAATATGTTAAGTAGAAGATATAGTTTCTCTTCATGTGGAATATTTCAATTAGGTATAAATAAAGTTCTTTTGAAAAAATATTTAATTGGTTCCTCACTCTGTAGTAGAAATGAGGACAAGATGCCTGAGCACAGGAATTAGTAACTCAGTGTGGTGTGACATTCTTCTTCCATATAGGGTGGAGGCTAAAGGGAGAGGCTTCTCTGAGTAAAACCTGAGCAGTTTATCCTTGTTCTATCCCCTTGTGGGATTCTAGTACATGCCTCTCTAAGAGGTATTAATTCTCATCATTTCCCAGGGAAGTTCACATACCCAACTGAAGCAAAAATGTTTATTCTAAAAACAAGTCAAAAATAATTTTGACTGAGTGTTCTTTGCAAAAATCTAATGATGCTAGGGACATGGATACGTGGTATAGATTAGGATTTAACTTTACACAGATTTATGTATTGTATGTAACTGGACATCTTCTATTCAGAGATTCACTTCTTTCCATAAGTTCTCATAAATTGTTTTAATACCCAATCAGATAGTGGGGGGTTCAGTCATAAGTACTTATTTCTAAGTGTTAACTTTGTTGGCTAACTGTATAATGTAACAAAGAGAAATTGAGGCTATAAACAGAGAATTACCCAGATATGACACAGTAGGAACAATTGTAGGCACATAGTAGTTGTTAAATCAATGTTATGCCTTTAATTCTGGAGAGATTTTTAAAAAAATCCTCTTTCATTTAGATGGAATACTAAATGCATACCATTTATAAATTAAGCTTTTGAAATGCCTAATACATTTTTTGTTTTTATTTAAATAATTCATTGCTGGCTCAATGATGTTTACTTAAGATTTTGTTCTTAATATGCCTTTCTCCAAGTTAGTGTTCAAAATGGTGCCTGCTCTCATAGCTTTCAAGTGATTACTTTGTTAGAATTCAAAACTATCTCCCCAAAGCCGGTTTTGCACTACAGCAACATATGATAAGAATGAATTTATATGAGGTAATTTCCTCTTTGGGGTACACAGTTAAACCACCCCTTCATTAACAGTAGCAAAAATATATCCAGATTGGAAACACACTGCATTTTGAACCTAGTACAAAAAATGTGAAATTTAATTTTGAATCTCCTTGGCAAGATGTCTGGATAATTCCAAGATAAAAGGTATACATGGCTTATAAAATGATTCAAAGTCACTATTGCACATCAAAGAATGATTGTTAAATAAATATTTGATTAAAAATGAATCAGAAACTTTAGGCCTAAATTTTATTTAAGATGCATCTGGGTGTCTTTTTATAAAACAAAAAAGGCAATAGTGAAAAGTGAACATGAAGGGTACTAAAGACTGAGATTTTAAAAAATTCACAATCAAAGATTTTAGTATGCAAATCTAGCTTTAATCCTGCCCTGCAATTTTAGGATGATGTTATCCCTTCGAGGCAGAGGGACTGGGGGAAAGCATAGCACAGAGTAAAAAGGATTGGGTCATGACCTGACTGTGGACTCTGCTACTATGTGTCCTTGTGAGGTTAGGTGCTGTCCCAGGTTGAGTGTCTTCATCCAGATAACAAGGATGGTTACAGCCCCGGCTCTGCCTCCTTTATACAGAGTAGAAATGAAAATTAAAGGAATAGATTTAAAAACATATTGTGAACGTCAAGACCTTCCCAAAATGTTAGAAATGTTTATGGATTTGGTTCAAACAACCACAACAAAAAAGTTGTGATTCTTTGGAAAACTATGTGCCTTATCTATTGGTATGGCTATTATCTATGATCTATGGATATGTCCGACATCATTCCAAATTTGACTGACTTAATAATTACCATGATTGTGAGGGCTAACAGCTTGAGCTTTTCTCACCTGGACTTATTCTTGCACCTGTAGTCATTTGGTGACTCCAGCGGGCTTGGGTCTTGGCAACGGTTTGTGTTGATTGCCAACTGGGTGGTCTGTGGACCTTAATGGAAACAGTACCCCGTAGTAGTTGAAGGCCTTCCCTCCTTCAGGGGTGTGGTCAGGCTTCTTACAAATAGTTTTAACACAGTGTTCTGAGAGGATCAGAACGGAGGGTCTCCTGGGGCCAAAGCTCAGAAGTCTTCCATCATCATTTCTGCAATATGCTATTTATCAACTCAAGTTTATGGATCGGGAAAATAGATTCAATTTATTTACTTTTTACAGTACTGGAGGTTGAACCCTGGCCCTCACACATGCTATACATGAGCCCTACCACTGAGTTATATCGCTAGTCCTAAAAATTTTATTTTGAGACAGTCTCACTAAGTTTCTCAGGCTGGTCTTGAACTTGAAATCCTCCTGCCTCTTCCTCCCTAGTAGTTGAGATTATAGATCTGGGTCACCAAGCCTGGTTAGCTGCTGGTTCTTAAGGAGAAAAGTTTCAAAGTCTTATTACAAAATAAAACACCCACAGAAATTGGATTATACGGCCATAGTCATCTGCAATTTACCACAACATCAATTTGTTGCTTGATTAAGTCTATTACTATAATGCGAATAAGTCCATTGAGAAGATTTACTGAATGGCAAAATCACAAAGAAAAATACCACATTTTTTAGTTAGGACACTTCATTTAAAATGATAAAGTGAATGCACTGAGATTCTCTGAATAAGTTTGTAAAAGGAAAGGGAATAAGTTAGAAGACAAGACAGCAGATGTGATCAAGAAAATCATCACTGAGAAAAATGTGGGCCAAACTCAAGAAAAGGGAGTTATACATAAGAGACAGATGAAGGCATTTCTGGGTTACCTATCAAAACCCAGGAGGAGTTTAGATATAACAGTGAAGGGTATCATTTCAGAGTATTTTGGAGGAACACAACATACATCATAGAGCTCTCAACTTAGTCAAATGGAGCAGGATGAAAATAAGAGTGCAGATAGGAGAATTTTTAGGGATATAACAGTAGTTATTTATTTGGTTGTGTGAGGATACACAGGGTTAAATAACTTGTTAATTGAGAAGTGCCACATAGAGAGACATTGGCCAAAAGTAAAAGCTAGGTTCAGAGATTTGGAAAGCTACACAAGGGTGGAAAAGAATTCCACAAGAAATAGAGTGATTTGAGTAATTCTTTCATTTTGTATATTTCAGTTTGGTGACATTTTATGAGCCAATTATTTATCACCATCCATTCAAAAATACACATTGAGAAATAGTAATATTCTAAGCACCATACTAGTGTTTGAAAATGAAAGGTCAAGATAGACATATTTTACCCTCCAATGATCTGCACGCATTATTAGTACAATGATGATGGTTGTAAAAATCCAAAGTCTAGGAAGCAAAAAACAGGTCTCAGTTTTCTGTGCTCAGGGCACGCTTTCTGGAAGAATAATGTCCATACTGGAAGCAAAATTATCCATCAATGAGCAGAAGAATGGTGGAAAGAGAGCATTGCAGGCAGAATATATGCTATGATTAAAAGAACCTTAGCCTGGGGGAATATTTGGCATGTTTATGGAACTGACAGGATTACTGTTATTACTAACAATGAAATTCCTACTTTATGTGGCATATTGCACCTGGCACTTTATCATTAGTTATCAAAAAATAACATATAGCATTTATTTCATTGCACACACATACACAAATACACAGAGATCTTATTCTAAAGATGAAGAACATTCATGTTGTGGAAAGAATGTACATAGATCATTATCGGGCACACTGATTTGCTGATTGTTTTAGGGAAAGAATGGGGTGGCTGGAGGGAGGACAGCTGGGGACAGAATGTTTAGGGTGAGTGTGAGCCAAGGGTAGATTACTGTTTTCTCTCCAAAGCTTTTCAGTAACTTTATCAAAATTTAACACTGAAAATATGAGGTCTGCTCAAAGTGTTTCAATGAGAAATAAGAAAAAAATGGCAGTAAAGACTCATTGGTATTAATCTGCCTCAAATGACTCCTTGCCCTTCAACTACACTTATCCTATTGCTCTTAACATTTTCTGGAAGCTCTCTTTAGTGAGTATCTTTTTTGTGGTTGCCTCAGTGTCTTGAATTGATTCAGAAAGTTTATGGTAATTTCTGTCAAATAAAAACCTTATTCGATGGATCTGGCAACATGGGAATTCTGGCTCTTCTCTAAAATCAAAATGACCGTACAAGGTAAACATTCTGAATTGATTTAGGACATCAAGCCAGCTATGGCAACACAACTAAACACACAACTGAAATGGACTTTCAGAACTGCTTCAGAAAGTGACAAAAACATTGGGATAAATGTGTTCATAAAGGTACATTTACGTGCTCTTGATCTTTTATAAGTTGGATAGACTTCAGTCTTAATTTGTAAGGCTGTAATTGAGGAAATTTTAATGCAGGCTCTTTTATCTCTGAGACCCTGAACATACTTGACAAAGACTGAAAAATCTGTACAGTTCACTCGTCAAAGGAAAGAATGAGAATTAGAATTCTGTATCCTGGAAATAACATCAGAAAATTTTGCCTCCATGTTGGTGGATTGTGAAACCACCTACTCTTCTGCTGAGAAGCTCCCTCCTTTGCTCCTGATGAAAAGCATCACTTTTACCATGCTACCCAATATAGACCATTAGGTCTCTCTCTAGCTTCTGAATCACCAACAAATGTAGTGGGCTCTGCATCAAGGTTTATTGTAAGAGACGAGGTTAACAATCTGAAAATATCAAATATTGTGAAGAAAACTGTGGGCTCATTTCTATGTTGCCAAAATAGTACATTAAAAAAATTACAGACTCTCTGCTTATTTACTTTTTACTGAAGGAAACTTAGGCATAAGATGGGGTTTCTGAATTTTAAAAGCTTGTTGTCATTACAATATACTGTTCATTTAAGATAATATGTAAAATATAATAATTTATATGAAATTTCCATAAATGTTAATATTATTTTTGTCAATGATACAATATGAACATAGACTTTTTTGTAGGGTTATTTTGCAAAATCTACTTCTGTATTTGAGGAAAAATCTTATTAAGAGAAATGAAGAGTAGTTTTCTTTATATTCAGTAGCAACTTTTCACTTGTATCCTATGAGACAACCACAGATAGTGATATTTTAGATACTGACTAAATCTTTCTTGTTGCACTGTAATATCTTGGAGTGAATATTATTAGGAACCAATAATTCATAGTGTATGGATTCATTTTGCACATTTATTAGCTGTGCTACAATCTCTGGAACTAAAATGGATAGAAGAAAGGAAATTTGGCCACTGGAGATAAAGTATGGACTCAGAACATTTTGAAAATCTCCCACTCAAGGAGAAAATACAGGTTTGCAGAAAAAACAATAGTCTTCCACAGTCAGCAGCATACCCAAATCTTCACCTCCCACTTCCCCAGTTATCTTCATCTCTCTATATGTCACATGTACCTGGTTGTACAAGTATTTAGCTGCCAAGGGTTCACACCTGTGTCTTTCTCCAGGCTACCCCTGATTTGTGGGAGTCACCAGAGAGAGATACCAGGGAGGCCAGCAGACAGAGACACTGATTGAGGGGAAGGGAATGCAGTCCCCTTCCCATTAAGCCGGATGGTCTCAGTGATGAAATAAAAGCTCCAGAACCCCTATGAGACTAGGAAACTAGATTCAACCTAAAAGCTCAGTTTTGCTTAGCTACTCCCCTACCTTCTCCTGGTCTCTTCATACTCCTCTAGAGAATGAGGATAATTCCTCCAATAATTACTTGTCTAAAAGTCCTTATCTCATGCTCCACTTCTAAAACCAGAACAACCGAGCAATAACACTACTTGTCTTAAATTTGAAATATTAGTATTAAGGTCATATTTTCTAGCACTAGCAACCTGCCTTGACATTACTAAAGAAGGATTCCCAGCCATTTGTTAGCATTTACTGGTTGCTTTCTTCTTTCAATTTTAACACTTTTCTTGTAGATATTTTATCATATAGAAGCTCTGTGGTTTAGAGAAGCATATTTGTATGAGGAAAACCTAACACTGAAGCTGCACATTTTTTCCTTGCAAACGATCTAAATATAGAAGATAGAGCAAAGTATTTGAAGGCAGGCAGACTTATGCATTAATCCTGGCTTGATTATTTATTAGCCTTGTGATCTTGGTCAAATTATATAAATTTTCCGAGCCTCCAACTAAACTCATTTAAAATCAGAATAATGATGCAATGACACTTTATTTTAATGATGACTAGCATCATGATAGCATAGATTGAAGACTTGGACTATTTATTGTATCACACTCAGCAGTTGCTCTGTGAATATTTTCAGCAATAGAGGATAATTTAAATGGAGATATCAGCAAATCAATGAAATTTACCTCTCACTGTACTTTTAGTCGACTGGTCAATTTTCTTAACTAACAATGGATGCCCCTTTGCAAGCATTCAAGCCAGACCTATTTAACTTGGCCTGTAGTGAACACATGAATATCCCAAGTAAAGCCAGACATTCAAATGATGGAGCAGAAAAGACAATGGCTGTATAGTAGCCCCCAAATTGTAGAATTTCCAGGTCAAAAGAAGATGTATATTAGTAGCATGTGAGGGAATCTGTGATTCAGACAAGTTTTAACCTAAGAAATGAATTCAGAGGAAGAAGCAGACAGTTGAAGTAACACTGAATACTAGAGGATTATATCTAAAATCCAAATTTGACTTCCCTGGTGGAGATGCAGATCTTTATTGCTACATGACTACCACTAGCCAAAACAAAGTAGAAGCTGTCTTCTTCAGGTAGAACATGTACCCTTCTGGAGTGCAGAGTTAGCACAATCATATAATTTCCTACCAAACCAGGGTACATTGAGAATGATGGTGTAGTACTTATAATTACACCAGAATAACAGGCATAAGTCAGACCTGTACAATGCAAACTAGGATAAATGCTATCATCATCAGAGTACAGTCTCTTCCACTCCCAACTGATTCTAACATAGTTGCCATACTATATAGCTCGCTTTACACCTGTAGGTATCATGGGATTCTCCTCGAGAGCATCTGGCCTTTTGATTGAGTCTGAGACTCAGTTAATTAATTTCTTGGCTTCAGCAGTCTTAGAAGTGAATTCCTATTAAGGAAGAAATTCCTCTAATAATGTCTGACTCGTATGTCCCAAGATTATACACAGTGTTTTAAGTAGCAATGTTTTTCTGCATAGCTTCCTTTAAATTCAAAACACATCATAACTTAAAATATACTGAAATTTTCTTTACAGATTTTGACATAAGGAAAATAGTCAGAAAAATGGCACAATTTTCCTATTGTTGGGATGTCAATAATTTCTATGCGTCAACTGGGTCTTTGGATTTTGTTCGGGCCACATATTTGGTGTGAAAGGCAGAACATCTTTTGCAAGGGAGAATCAGTGGTGGATAACCATAGGAAAATGACATGCATGTAAGAAAGAGCTGGAGATAAGAGAAGGGTTTAGGAGAGAAATAATGCATGCGTATTTGGAATGGACAGCAGGCTTCGCAATCTGTTGCACTGGAGTTTTAGGGACTTACCACAGACAGTGTTTGTTATTGTGGAGCGTTTTGTTTCCCAGGAGGAAGAAAGATTAACCAAAAGAAATACAACAGTAAAACATACACAGATGATACAGCAAAATAAAACCCTACACTTTAAACCTCAAATGGCCCAGTGTGTTTGCTTTGGGATTACTGGAGAGGCCCACCATCAAATGCCTCAGTCCTTAGGATGTTTATGAAGGAAAATTGAGTAATGCTTGCACTGGATTTTCAGCAAAGCTTGCCCTAATACCCTTCACCACCCCAACTCTTTGTGGCTCCTTAGCCTTCTATAATTTCCTTTTGGCGTAATTTGATTTTTTGTGTCCTCAAGTCTGGTTTGCCTGTGGAATGTGTGTCAAGAAGCAGGCCTTGTTTACTCATTGAGAAACTGATCACTAGTGAGGAGCCGGGCATACCTGATGGGAAGGGAAGAAGAAGGGCCACGTGCTTACCCTCCCACTACACAGAGCCTCAGCTCTGGGCAATGAGCCATCTTGCTCTAACATCACAGTGCAAACCGCATGGCAGGCTGGTGGGCATCCCAGGCCGGCTTGTATGTGCATGCTGGCTAGTTGATTCTTTAACCAATCGCTTTCTGTAAATTCCAGAAATTCCTTCTTTATATTCAGAGATGTGCAAAATTCTCCCTTGAGTGAACCATGGATTAATACATTTTTGTCTTTATTTCAGTCATAATCGAGATACTTCATTTAGGGTAAACAGTGTTGTCCATGACTTTAACCTATTTCTTAAGTCTGATTATTTTCATTCTAATTCTTCTGGGTATAGCAATTCTAGGAAAGGATAAAATATAGAACTTTCAAACAACCTTATTTTATGTAGATGTTGTTTTCAGACAGAAGGATTTAGTAGGTGTTTTTGCTTCAGGTCTATACGTTATAGCTTTGAAACTATTACGCTGAAACCTTGGAGGGACCTGTCAGTTACCATTCTCCTATGTGTTTAGGGACCACTTTCAGATATACTTCTTATTGACTCTCCATAAAAGTGACAATAACTGCAAGGATAAAATATATTTTAGATGAAAATGATGCTGAAAATTCCAAATAGAAAATTTAGAATTTTACACTGAAGAGCTTATTATCGATCGCTATTATGTTACTGTGCAATTATTTTGATAACTATTGATTGTTTGTGGGTTTTTTTTGGTACCAGGAATCAAACTCAGGACCTTGCGCTTGCCAGGCAGGTGCTGTGCTACTGAACTATATCCCCATCCCATAATTGATTCCTATTTGGAGCTCACTTTATATCAGATGGCATATTGAGTATGTTATATGTATTTTCACATGTAAAGCACATCATATTGCTTAGAAGTAATAAAAAGGATATCTTTATTTCGAAGATTTTAAAATGAACTTCGCAGAAATAAGGCATTTATTTGGGGTCATGTGGCTGACTAGTGGAAGATCAGGGATTGCAAGTCTTGCAACTATCTTACTCTAAAGTTCAGGTTCCTTAATCATCACTATATTGCCCCTGATGCCCTTTGGTTCTTAAAACAGACCTTAAGTATTTATTTGTTTTTATTTTAAATTCAATTAAATTCAGCCATTCAATTGTTGTTACCTTATACAGTCCAAAGTATGTGATCAAGATGGTTTTCTTGTGACTTGGTGTCTTTGCCTCTATTCTCTGCAATTTCCTTGGTAGATTTTCACAGCATAGAACTGTTGAGTATACTATCATTAAAAGACAGACAGAAGATATCATTATCATCATCATTACTACCATTATTCAAAATATCTTATTTCCTGGAATAAGGAGGATGATCCTTATATATTAAATGAATGGGTGAATGAATGAATGAATGATTGAGAGAATAAAATATAAGTAAAACAAAGTCTTGTCTACAAGATGCTAGTAGTCTGGTACTAAGACCACATTCTGGATTGTAGAAATACTTGGCTGTCTGTGCTTCAGTGGCTTAAGTCCTATATTAATGCTGTGAAATGAATAATCTTGAGCAGGAATACCAGGGCAGAACAGGAAATCTTCTGAGAAGGAGAAAAGAAAGGAAAGAAAACGAAAGTCAGGACATGTCAGAGTGGTACAGAAATTAGAATGGAAAAGATAAATAGAAAAATCAATTAGGAGATTATTATCCTTAGGACAATGAGAGTGAAAAATTTGAGTTTAGCAGTGGCAGTACATGAAAATAAAAGCACAAATTTCAGAAATATTTGAGAGTTTGACTGGCTTAGTAGCCGATTCAGCGAACAGGGTTGGGGAAAATAGGACTGGGTCTCTGGCTCCGTCAGCTGATGACACAAGGTGTGATTGAGATGGAAATCCCATGTTCCACAGTGTAATTCTAGGCAAGTTCTTTCTTAATCTTCATTGTCTTTATCTGTAAGCTTAACATAGCAGTAGTCCTTATCACATGTAATTGTAAGGAGGATAAAGTGTAAAACGTTGAAAGAATTTGACACAATGTCTGGAATTTTGTTAGTGCCAATGACACTCATGCATGGTGCTTTCAAGTTTAGTGCGAGATCGGCCGTAAGGGTGAAACAGCAAAGAGCAAACATGGTTAGTGTTAGAGTATTTGAGTTTGTTACTTATAAGTCATCTAACTCGTAAAATGACCGTTGTCACCTTCTGAGGCCAGGTCACAAAGTCATTAAGCATAGCATGATTGAGGAGCAGTCTGTTGCTTCCACTAAAGGATTAATTTAGGACCCTCACGATCATCTCTAACTCTCCATCTTCCAAAGATAAATGTGACTCCTTGCTTTCTGAATGGAATAGTCACCACCCAAATCCTCCAAAGTGCATGTATATAGTTATGATCAATTTTGAATTGCTGAATAGGAAAAAAATGTTTTACTGTCTTGATCAAGAATTAATGTAGTGTTGTAGGCATATTCAGCTAATTGCTGTATTGTATCTGAGCAGTACTTTTTAATCTATAATTTCTATCTATCATTTCTCCCTAGGTATGTATTTTTGAATATTTGGACTTAGCTTCTTAGTTTAATGTTAGGATTTGAAAGTTTCTGGTGATACTAGTTTTCAAACATGTACAAGTACAAATTCTCTATGATGAATGTGATCATTATGTATATCTAAATACAATAAACAATAAAATAACTCATGGTATTCAGATCTTTAATAATAAAATAAAAATGTATCTAACTTATTTCTTAGTGGAACTCATCCTCTAATTAGTAATAGTAGGATGAGGATACTCCTTGCAGTTTGTGAAAGTTTTGTTGATGGAACGTATTTTAACAGTTAATGAATGGGGAAGACAAACTGATTTTTTTATTCATCAACTCATATTGAGTTAGCACTCAGATTCTTTTTTTTTTTTTTGTCTTTGTGAGACAGGGTCTCGCTATGCAGTTCAGGCTGGCCTTGAGGTCACTTTGTAGCCCAGGCTGGTCTCGAACTCTTGATGGTCCTCCTGCCTCAGACTCCCAAGTAGTACTCATCTTCTTATGAAAAGAAAATCTCTGATATCTAATAGCAGACTATCTACCAAATCAATGAAGTGTTTGGGTCTAGAATTTAGGCTCTAGGTCACTTTCTGAAAACAAATATTTAACTGTGAATTGCCTTTAATTTTAAAATATCCTGCAGGCATGTAAATATATTTTAAAATCATTATGCAAGCCGGGCGTGGTGGCGTACGCCTATAATCCCAGCATTTGGGAGGCTGAAGCAGGAGGATCGTTCAGAGTTCGAGACCAGCCTGAGCTATAAAGTGAGCTTAAGGCCAACCTGAACTGCATAGTGAGACCCTGTCTCAAAAAGAAAAAAAAATCATTATGCAGACTAAGTCAAACCATAAAAAGTATAATTTCTTTTCCTTAAGACAAAGTGAAGCGCAGTTTAAAAATATGGACCTCCTGAAGAAAATGAAACAGAAATATTTCCATGTTAACAAAACAAACACAAAAAATGATTTGAAGAACATCTTCAGCTAAGGAATTTTGGGCAGCAGATTAAGAGCACAGCTTGTTGAATCTTTGCCTGTCATATATTGTTTATGCAAAATGCTGCCAGTAGATTCATATCTTAATTCACCCAGTATCAAATTCAGCAAAAATTGTTTATGTAATCCAAGCATGCACTCTATAAGGGACTGCATCTCCTGAATTAGCACTTAACTATTCACAGTAAATAAGTCAACAGATATGGTAAACCTTTCTGTGATACTGAACCTTACTTATAGATTCAAACTTCAAATTCCTTTATGGGAAAATGAGCATCATTGAATTTACATGCATTTTGTATAGAGGCACAATACCAGATTTCTGATTAGATTTCACAGAATTAGAAGACATTAGAGTATGTGTTCTTTTCTATTTTCCAAAAATATCAGTCCTTTTGTTATATCATAGGAGATTTCACTGAAAATTTATCATATGGATTTCTTTCCTTGCCTATTCCATAAATATAAAGGCATCTTGTTGTTTTTAACAAGGTTAAAAAAAGTCTTAAGTTATTTGTTCTCCAACTGTCTACCTGTGATTTGTATGTGTGAGTGCACGCATATGAATGCACACACAGAAAGGAAGGAGAAATGATAAAGCTTCCCCAAAGCCATCAGAATTAGCACCTTAGATAAACATGCATGTTACCTCATAGACACACACACACAGACACACTGAGTGTGCAGTACATGTCTTTATGTTTTCAGGATAGAAAAACAGCAGCTCCCTGAAATTTTGTGGCATGATATCCCAGACAAATAAATGGCAGCATGCCTTTAGTTTGTAAATCACTTGAATAAATTCTGACATTGTCCAGACAGCTGACATTGTAAAGGGTTGGCCTGAAAGAATGACCAGTTGGGAAACCAACCTAAGGAGTCAGAGAAGATCTTAGGCTTAGGTTGGCTTGTTAGAAAAATCTATTCTTCTAAGCAGGGAGACACAGGCCACCAGTATCATCTCTGAGATTTTAAGCAATTAAAATTAAAGTCAGTCTAATTTCCTCACTCTAGGGTGTGAATCAGGCTTCCCATCCTTCACACTCCTTCTTGGACGTGGACCATGGGCCATGGGGAATAAGAATATTGAATTCTCCATTGACCTGTCAGGTGAGGACTTGGGCTGGTTCTGTGTTTTTATTCCCCTCTCCATTTGCCTTTTTGTTCCTGTTCTTCCCTTCTCCCTCCGTCTCTTGCTCCTCTTCCCAAGTAATTTTTTTTTAATGGTCAAACTTCTCCTGGTTTAAATTTGGCATAGCAGTTAATGGCAGCTTTTTAAAAAGAAGTTTTCACCATTTTGCATTCTTTTCCAACTTATTCCAGCATTAAAACACTCTTCTGCCCTGTAGTTCCAGCCAATCGTACTTTCAGAGAATGTTCATGAACTACTTGGTAGATTCTACTACAGAGTGTGAACTTAATCAGAGCTGATCTGGAGGTGAGAGAGGACTGTCAAGGCAAGGAATTAATCAAGAGAACACAAAACTCTCACACTCTTGATAACGGAGTAGTTAAATGGGAAGAAGAAACAAACATGAACTAATTCAAATTTGCTAAAGAGTATTAACTTCTGCTTTGATTTCAGGCAACTGCCTAAAGGAACAGTGCAAGCAATTCTCAGGCTTTATATTAATTTTTGAAAAAGTAAGAAAAAATAACAGAACTGAACTTCTTTATGGAGAATGAATGAGGATACAGTCTGTCACAAAACCCTGGAATCTTCAGTGCTTGGGTAGCAGGAGCACTCTTATTAACCCACAACAGGAAAGCTATCAGAGAATGCACACTCTGTGAGAAAACAGGGCTGGGAATACTATAGAAGAAGCAAAGTAAAGAACAGAAAGTGAGGACATTTTCTTGGATACAAATTTCTCAGCTGAAGACACATCTTTCCTCTGGGTATTTCAGACTACTGAGTTGTCTGCTGAGTGGCAAATAGAATGCAATAAAGACAACTAATTAATGGTGTCTGTCCTTGTTCTCTGGAAGTGACTGGGCTCTGAGAGAAGAGGTCACAAGCACCACAACAGGAAGTCTCAAAGAACAGAAACTTGGAATACTGATGGGCCATGATGGCTAAATTTCTTAACCATTGTCAGACCAGAATATTCTAAAATTTAAATTTAAGTACATATATATTTGTCTAGCATTTCTATGGCAAATTTATTCTAAAGAAGTAAAGGCATTAGTCAGTTAGAGGAGATGTAAATGTAGGGAAAGATGGAAATAGAGATTTTGATTCATGAAAATATAGATAATTTAGTATATGTGCTGCTGAAGTGAGCACAATATAGAGAAATTATAACATCATTAGTAGTAGATTAAAAATCTTATAAAATTAAGAACATTCATTAGTAGGATAACCACTGTACAAATTTGACACATTCACACAAAGCAACATTACATAAAAATTTAAACTTTATTCTATATTTATTATTAAGTTAAACAAATTGTATTTTTTGTATTAAAAAACTTTATTCTACATTTATTATTAAATGTAGAATAAAGTATTAAAAACTTTATTCTACATTTATTATTAAGTTAAACAAGTACTATTTTTTATATTAAAATCAAAGTCACAACTCTGTGTGTGTGTGCATGTACACATTTGAAAAGGCATAGAGAATGCCATGGAAGGATAGAAGAGTCTGTCCTTACTGGTTACCTCAGTAGAGTATGGAGGAGAGAGGATAGGTGAGATCTATAAAATGAAGCACTTATATTAAGTAATTCAGACACATAGGTTGAATATCACATGGGTTCTCTTATATGAGAAGCCCAATATACAAATAAAGTATGAAATAAAAGACAATAGGAAAAAAGAGGAAAAAATTGTTATTGTAATCCAGGATGGACAGTTTATCTAAGTGTGCCTCGATTTAGTGTAGTTGTCTTACGTGATTTTTTTTTGTGTTTTTGGTCTGTTCATCTGGCTGTCAATTGTAGTTATGATGATTAACTTGATAAGGCCTTATAAGATAAAGAAATTGCTGGCAATCAAAGTTTTCCAAAAGGGCAATGGAGGGAAAAGGGAAAAATAAAAAGAATTGCAGTGGGCTAGGTCCATGTACCAATTTCCCACGGTGAATGTAATCACTATGTACTGCGAATGTGTACCAATAAAAATTTAAAAACTTATTTTCCTCATTTAAATACAAGCCAGTGCTGAAGGACTAAGATTATGATCCACTTACTTACTGGAAAGTAGTGCTGTCAGTGTCAGGAACCTTAAGTGCCAACCCAAATACTTGCTATGAGAAGTTGACATTGTTAACATTAGGAATGCAGGCATGAATGGGAGAAGGCCAGAGTCTCCTTTCAAAGTTTTCATTTTCTAGGGGAGACACCAACAAGCAAGCGAATGAGTAGGTGAAAAAAGTACTACAGATTGTAGGAAGTGTGAGAAAGGAAGTAAACAGGCTGATTTGATGGAGAGTGAGTGTGGGTGGGTAGGGAGAAATATCTAGAGCTGAGTATCCATGGAAAGTCTGTCTGAAGGTTTGGGATGAAACCTGAAAGTGAGGAAACATCAGCTGCATGAAGAATATCCCACACAGAGTGGAGAGTGAGCACCATGTTTATGCACTGGGAAAGGACTGAATTACTGCAAGGACGGGAAGATCAGTGAGGCTGGAGTACCATGAGGAAAAGGAGGAGTGAGGATGAAAAAGGATGGGGAGGTGAGCATCCCAGTGAGGAAGGACATGGGATACATTTGAATTTTCATAGAAATGCAGTGGGAAGGTATCAAAAGCTTCTAAGCCATGGGAGAACTTGTCTTGTTTGGTGTTTTGGGATGACTCCTGGCCGCTATGTGGCCAGAGGATTAAGAAGTGAAGGGAATAAGGAAAACAATTTGGAAGCCGCGATATCATCCAGAAAATGTGATGCTGTTTTGGACTTGATTGTGATGAAAAGAATGGAGAGAAATGGAATAACCAAATAAATGTTTTGAACATAAAATAAGCTAAGGGGAGGAGAGAAGGCCGGGGGGGGGAGTAGAGGAAGGAAAGAACTAAGGCCATTCTAGTTTTTGAGTTGGGAGTATATAGAAGGTGGTACCATTCAGTGAGATGGAGAGGGCGCAGAATGTAACTGAAGTGTCTTCTCTCTTGTTTTAGAGGTTGGAAATCAGGAAATTGAAATCAAGAAATTTATTTTAGCCAGAAAGAGTGGGAGAGGCTGATCAGCCATCCCATTGGAAATGGTAACTGGTAATTAAACTGAGACTCTGGGGGTCAGGGGAGAATCAGAGCCAGAGATAGATATTTTGAGAATCATCACCTGATGGTAATGATTGAGGTGTTTGAAGTCACTGAAACAGAGAAGAGAATTTAAGGTTCATCCCTGAGCAACTAAACATCCACAGCTGATTTCAGACCTGTCAACAAAGCTAATGAAGAAACAGTGGCCAGGGAGTTTAGGGAAAAAAATCAAAGGGGGACTGGGGTGCTTCTTGTTGGACACTGTGATATGAAATGTGTGTCATCTGTCCCCTCCCACAAGAGTCCACAGGGAGGAGTAGGAGGCTTAACCTTCAATCAGGAGTGTCACACTGGATGAGATCTTTATACTGTGGTGATATGAGAGGTTTTACTAATGTTGGAAGCAATATTTCATGGGTAAAATTAGCTTTTAAATTAGCATAAAGCATATTTCTAAATGGGGTTTCATTATTGAAAGTATTTTTATCTAAAATATGTGAGATGCTTCCCAGACACAGGTTTGTAAGGAATATATAATTTTGCATGTGGCACTTTGTAGGTTTGCAGTGATTGTTGTTTTCATTTCAACGAATCCAAGATTTCTCTAAAATGCCTAATTTTCATAGAATGTCTAAAATTTTTCTTTTGGTTTAATATTCTTTCTATGCTATTTGCTGTGTTTAAGTCATTTTTTTTAAAACTTATTTTCTCAGATCCTGGTACAGGAAATAATTAATAGTGGATCTTAATGTATAAATCATCAGGATTTACCGATTTTCAAAGATATATAATGGTATTCTTCCCAGGGACCCATTATTAAACTTAAATACAGAGCAAATATTTGATATTGCTTATGGGAGGAAAAATGTAACAAAAATTAAGAAATAATAAAGTTCAGGAATGGAAAAAAGAAAAAATGGTCTGAAGAAGAGAGTGTAAAAGAGGACACAGCCCATGTCCATGCAAACATGAAATATTTCTGTCAGTTGTCGTTTTTGTTGCTGGCCCACAAAATGGACCACATGTCCCTTGGAGATCTCTAGCTCGGGTAAGAAGGATGGCTGCTGGTATTTAGCCATACTAAAATATTACCCCAGGAGAGTTTCTTCTGATATTTGTAAGAGAGCCAATCACATGTGGTTTTCAATTTGTACAAACTGCCCTGGCTCTGAAATAGCCCAAATATTGTAGCCTGATTTATGTTCTAGCCCAAACTACTGAGCAAAGTACCCCAAATACCACAGAGCACACTCTGCAGATAACTCTATTTTACTGGTGGAAAATATAAACACGTTTTTTGTCCAAATTTCCGTTGTGAATAAGGAACATTTGCTGAGGAAACAGAGTTAATCCATGGAGAATTGTGAAACTGATGAGGGATTCAAATTACCTGCAATTTGCCCTTGAGTCAAAACAAATGCAATATTTAGAAGTTTCTTTCCCATAGATATCTAAGGAAAAAGGAGAATTTTTGTAGTGATCCAACTGCTTCATATAAGAAAAGGATGCAATGATCCTGATAAGAAAACCATGTTCTTAATCTGGGTTGCTAGAATACTTACATGAGATGAGCATACTAATGAGTTTGAGGTTTTTCTTTTTTTAACTAAAATAGCTCTTCACCTCCTACCAACTGTTGGCATATTTTCCAGTTTAGTAAAGTGCTAACTTAAGTGGACTCACTCCTCAAATCTTTTTGTTGGATTTATTAACAGGAATTTCTGTGCAATAGCTCATTTGAAAAGAATTATGTTAGAATTTTAGGCCATAAAATAAAGCTATGAAGACTACAAGGACATCCTTTGTACACATATAAAGCTGTCTGCTTCTCTTTGAAATAACCTTATGATGAGTTTTATAGGACTATTGTAGTGGTGCAATGTATGTAAAGTAACAGAATCGTTCCCCAAGGAAAAAGCATAGTTTCATTTGTTGACATTGGAAGAATTCGGTGGGGTGAGATTAATGCTCATGACAAACCCAAAGGCAAATAAAAAATAAATGGTCTTTTGCAATGTAGACTTCCAGGAATAAGGCTTAGAATAAATGCCTATGGACAATTTAAAGGTTTACAGATATTGTAATCCCTGCACATACACGCTTTGCAAAATAATCACTTTTCACATTCCTAAAGAGATATACAGTCTGTGTGCAATACTATGTCCGTGTGGAATTTTGCTGAGCAGATTCTTCTGTGGTGCTTTTGGGTAGCAATACTCAGCAGTAGTTAGAAAGACAGAACCAAGACTTGGATTTGTAGTTAAGGAAGGATAATGGCAGTACACAGCAATGGAGATGCAATTAACAACAGAAGAAAGAAAGGAAAAATGCATATTCAAGAATAGAACTGTAATAAAAGTTGTACTTCAAATATTGCAAAGTTGTATTTGCAAATGTGTTCATAAGTAAATAGCACTGGGAAAATAGGATATCTACTGAAAGAAAATTTGCCTTGAATAAATACATTACAGATAGATTATTAAAGAGTGGAATAATTTTAATTAAATAAGTACAGTATGTTGAAAGAAATATTAAGAAAATATTATGACCTGTAGAGATGATAAAGTTTCCCTAAGGGAGACAAAAGTCCAGAAGCCAGAAAGGAAAATAGAAATATCTACACAGGAATATCTCTTACTTTTTGCCTGAATAAAAATATTTCCTGAACTAATTATATTTTTAATTAAAGACAGTATAAATAGTTGCGCAATAAGCAGCAGTCTGTACATGATACGGACCAATCTGAAGATGATATACATAATATGGAAAGAATTCCCACAAACCAATAAGAAAAAGAAAAACAGTTTATAGAAAGCTTTGCAAAGGATAGAAGAAGAAAACATTTGACTAAAAATGATATGAAGAACAAGAATCATCAGAATTATTTCTAATCAGCATTATGTCTATCAAAGTCTACTCAATGAGAACAAATTTAAAATTAGTAAAAACATAACATTTTTCTCTGTACTGAGAACAGAGAAAAATAATCCCCCTTCTGACCCCTTTATGGAAGTATAAAAACTTTTTATAGAGCAATTAGGAAGTATTTTTTAAAATGAAAACAGCACACATCACTTCCTTAAGAATTCTTCTTGTAGGCTTCTATGCTAAAAAATAATGCTTGTAGTATGTTTCAAATATATTTTTATAAAGATACAATTTATTAAAGCAATTTCTGGTAATGTTAAAGTTTAGAAAACATTTGTACCAAGACAAGGGTCATTTCAGTAATAATTGACAGTAAAATCCAAAATAAAGTTGGCTTCCTGCCAAAGACTGAAAATAGACCCAAGCCTATCACCATGCACCAAACTCAAATCAAAATGGATCACAAACCTCAATATTAAAACAGAAACACTAAATCTATTGGAAGAGAAAGTAGGTAAAAACCTTGAAGACATAGGGGTAGGCAGAGAGTTCATGAACAAAAACTAAACTGCACTTGAAACACTTCAAAGAATCAACAACTGGGATCTCACCCTACTGAA
>NW_004955405.1:26109517-26193921 GCF_000276665.1 Chinchilla lanigera | reverse complement strand
ACCACTTTGTAACTCTATATTGTTTGTATCATTCTTTTGCTATTTTGTAAATGGTTGTCTGTTAATGTTTTCCTTCTTTTATTTTTAAAATAAAAAAAGAATAAAATAAAGGTGGCTTAAGTATGGTAGCAGTTTTATTCTCCTTCTTGTAAATGCCTGATGTGAGATCCCGTGACTACCTGACATCTTTCTTGCAGCTCTGCCATCCTTGATGTGTGACTTCCACTTGGAGTTCAGGGTAACTGCTCCAGTAGCAGTCCCCTCCTCCGTATATGAGGGAGCAGGTGGGGAAGGAAGAGAGGAACATGCTCTTCCGTATGAGGACACTAACTTTACTGTTCCTGACATATCCACTTACATGAGGTGTGATCAAGATATACAGTGAATGTGTAAATGAAAAAGAATTTACTATAAGACAAATTGCCATTAAGTCCTTTCAAAGTATCTCCCCCTCACTTTGCACCCACTTATAGATTGTTGTTGCCACTTTTCAAAGCAGTTCTAGAGGCCCTCTTTCATGAGTGTCTTTATAGGATGTGACAAAAATATGGTGAACGGTGCTGCTGAATGCCATCCAGGGGAAAGGTAGGCTTTTAAAAAGATAACTGTGTGCCTTATTCTTTCTTATTCACTGGATCGGCACCGTATAACTTCTGACTCTTTCCCCAAATCAAAATGAACATGACACTTAAATGTGCAAAATCAATTGAGGACATGGAGGCCGCTATCATACTGTAAATAAAGGCACAAAAGAGGATTTTCAGAACAGCTCTAAAAAATGGCAATAACTATTGGATAAGTGTATTCAATGCAAGGGGAAAGATTTTCAGGGAGATTACTGTGAACATTTAAAAAAGAATTGAGTATTCACCATATTTTTGATCACTCTTTGTAAGTCCTTGGTCAGAGCTCATCCCTACTCACATATTTACATCTGGACTGAAGGAAAACTGTAAAATTTACTTCTTGGATTCCATGTGTCCAAATAAAAATTTTACATCTAGTCCTAATGAAAAACATCAGTATTCTGGGAAAAGTGGTGATCTTACCCAACGGTCTGGTCATGTATCCCATAAATATCCCCACCACACTTCTACCCTTCTTTTGATGTGTAGGACAGAAGACAGTTCCAAGACAGACAGTTCCAAAGCCTCATACAGTGAACACTGCATTATTTCTAGACTGTGTGATGTCTTGCAATCTAGCAGCTGCTAAATAAAACTGGTAAATAAAAATAAAAAGCTACTTACCTACCTCAAACCATGCCCCCGGCACAGGAAAAACTCAACTGTAGCTCTCATTCAACTAAAGAAAGAACAAGAATCAGAGTTGCTGGCCCATGGCAGTGTGAAAAATCCTTGTCAATGCAGGCTCTCCGCCCCTGCTGTCACTTGTGTTATTGTTACCTTTTGGGTTTGCTGTCCTTGTGGATCCCCATTAATAACAGAGTAAGCCTTTTCAACTCTTCAAGAAACTGTGCTTTCAGTTAACCCAGATTGCAAAACAAGGCTGACAGCAACTCATGAACGGAATATTTATTTCTATCTCTGCACGCAGACTGACTGGTTGGCTCTGCACTGTGTATCAAAGCATTGCTGGAGAACTTTGTTTAAAAGCAAAGGAAGCAGTCAACACACCCCAAACTTGTAATTGTCCCTGCTATGTTCCCCAGTGCTATAGACATGGTTAGTACATACTTGTAATGGGTGGTACACTATGTCAATTTGGGAAGTTTAACTAAACGACTCAGCAGGGAGCCAGGGTCCTCACTTTGTAATCATCCTCACCCCGTGGAAGTGGAGGACAGGGAGATTGTATGAGTGCTAACCCACCCTAGGGTAGACAGCCTGCTTGCAGTATAAGGGAAGAAAAGTGACTGTTCTCCCTACTTTTTTGCTCTTGCTTTTGCTGTCTTCTGCTGCCTTGAACTGTTGCCCATGTGCCATGCCCTCCTGCCATGGAGTCAGCTGATGAGGGACTGAAATCTCCACAAACTGTGAGCTAAATAAACCTTCCCTCCTTTAATTTTGGGTGTTTGGTATTTTGTCTCAGCAATCATAGAAAAGTAGCCAGTGCAAAGCTTTTTCTTCTATGGTATCACAGGGGAAATTATGTCAATCTACATCATTAAACACCAAATTTTATCATCTTTTGAGAATGTAACAGCTGAGTTTTCCCATCCTCTACTTGTTTGTTAAGGCAATGCCAATTATATGCTTTCTGTCATATGTAGCATTTCCCATTCAAAATTCCTTTTCACCCGGTGTTTAGTAACAGGTGACAGAAACTACTCTAGCCAATTTCAAGTAAAAATGATTTAGCCAGGGAATCATATGCTTCAAAATCACTGCAACAGCTAAAAGGGAAGCTTTTTGCTGAGTCTCTGGAAGAGAGACTGTTTTACAGCTAGGCATGAAATGAGAGGAATTTGGATGTTAGGCACCATGCATTAACCTGGTAACTGCTGTTGCTTAAAAACCAAATACTGCTATAACCTATCTCACTAGCAGAAGCAGCAGAACTACCAGGCTGTATTCCCAACACATGGCCATTTCTTCTCTTTGAAAGCTAAGACTGTTGGAAATCAAAGGTATAGGGGCATCTGAGAAAGTAGGCAGTGATTTTTTTCAGTCTGTCATGTGGTCAAATATTTTCCAATGAACTTGACATAGATTGCAGTGAACCAATGTGTAATGTCTGCCACAGGATGTAAAAGTCCATTTACAATGAAATAGTGAATTATGGGATATTCTTGCAAAGAAATATTACACTGCTGGTAAAAACAGTGTATGAAATGATATGAACAAACATAATGCATACATCAAGATTAAAAATAAAATCAATGGTCAGGTAAAACAGGTGGAAAACTTTAGGACAGAATTTATAAAAGAAGGAGCTGTTAAGAAAAATGCTTCAGATATTGTCATAGGTCTGTTGAGCTTTTGCTAAGTACCAAAATACATATGTATAAGTTAAAACTCAATGAAGCCAGGCCAGCGTGAACCAATTTCAGATCTTGGACAAGATAGAGCGATATTTGAGTTCTGACCAACCAGTATAAAGATTCTTTACTCATCCCTGGACATTTAGTACAGACTTCAGAGAGGGATTGTCTTGGAAAAGGGTTTGAAGTTTGTCTGGAATGGAAACTAGTCCAGACATGCCACAGAAATCCTCACAACTGATATCAAGTGAATCAAACTAATGTTCAAGTAGGTTATTGACCTATCAGAACAAAGCACAACACTTTTTAAAGCAAGATGTCAAATTGCAGAATATTCAGCTATTTAACTTCACAGTGTGAAACTTATGATAAAAAATTACTACAGCTGCAAAGAAGCACAAAATTATCCTTCAAATTCAAGGAAAATCAATAAATAGAAAGAGATCAAGGAATATATGAGAGGGCAGTTTAGGAAATTAGAACATTAAAACAATTATAATAAATATGCATAATTTGCTCCAGGCATTCAAAGAAAACAAGAAAGGCTAAAGAGATAAATGTAAAATACATTAAAAATTAAATGAAATATCTAAAGATAAATTCACAACATAGGGTAAGCAATAAATTCAACTGTACAAACATAATGAAAGAAGTAATACAAATGGAAGCACAGAAGGAAAAAAAAGACTAAAAACCAATGGACAGAACATTTGTAACCCGGCCGGGGATAAAGCTCAGTGGCATAAGAGCTTGCCTGGCAAGTGCAAGGTCCTGAGTTCGATTCCAGATACAAAAAAAAAAAAACAAAAAAAACAAAAAAACTTTTGTAACCTATGGGACAATATTAAGCAGTATAACATATCTGTATTTGGAATTCCAAAAGAAGTAACTAATGAAATTAGCAAGACCATGGAATATAGGATAAAAACAGTTGATTATAGCTTTTTATACTATGGAACAAATAATTTGATTTTGCAATCAAAGAACCTTTATAATAGAATAAAATGTGAAGTAATTCAAAATATACTTAGAAGCTGATATGCAAGGTCTGTACATTGAAAATTACTAAATACTACTGAAAGAAATTTAAGAAATAAATGAAGATAAAGGTCATATCTGTGCACTGGAAGGTTTTTGTTAAGGCCTCAATTTTCTCCCAGTGGTCTTTAGATTCACTTCCACTTATGTGAAATTGTACAGAAGAAATATCTTATTTAAAATAAAGACAGTATATCCGTGATTATCAGGCACTGGCAGAATGATTAACTCTTAAAGGTCACAAGAGCCTATTGTGTTTACATGGGTGGGTATATTTGTCAAAACATATAGAAATGCATACTTAAAAGAAGTGCATCTTTATAATATATAAACTATCCCTTAAGATAGTTGATATAAAAGTGATTACATTTTAATACTCTAGTCAGATTTACAAACCATACATTTTAACTAAAGCTAAAAAGTATTTAGGACTAAGTCTACCAAAAGTGTGAAACTCCTGTGTGTGTATGTGTATATGTGTAAATGCATGTGTATGTGTGTGTGTGTGTGTGTGTGTGTGTGTGTTTTCCCTCACTGTGTCAACCTAAGGCTGATTACATTTTTCTATTATTAATATTCTGAGTTTGTTATATCCTCCGTAGTATAAAGGGATTCTTTTCTGTAATGGATTTATTTCTCCTTCTGATTTCTTTTTCATGACTTATGAGTCTTCTTTTTAATTTATTGTTATAATCTGATCATATTTTGACTCTTCTCTTCTTTGAGACTCTGTTGACCAGTTGCTATGTTATTTTAGTATCTTTGAAAATGTGAGAAATGATGTATGTGGACTGAATTGCTCTATTTCTTTAGTAACATCATATAATGTAGATCTTTTATTCATTGTTAATTTGTGTATACCCTCTTCAAATAACTACATGTTTACATTTAAGTAGTATTTGTAATAGTATAACATGTGAAGTAATTCAGAATATATTTAGTAAAAGATGTACAAGAGCTAACAGCAGATTGTTGAAATTTGAGAAGACCTAAATAAAAGAAGCAACAGACCATATCTGTTGATGTATTTTATTTCTGTTCTACATTGTATGTTTTGTTTTGTTGTGGATTAGTATTCCTTCTTAAATGAAACTTTTAAAATGTTACAATGTGGTGTATAGGGAGAGAAAGCTGGGAGTGATTTAAGCTTTACATCTGAAATATTGATTTTTTGGCTTTTCTTTCACAGAAAAAAGAAAAAACAAAACTTCATAACAAGATTATAGGAGAGTAACAACAGTTAATATATGGATATTACTATCTTTAAAGTAATTACTCAGAGTACAGGATATGGGCATAAAAATTCTCCAATTGATATAAGGGCAAATATTTCTTTTCTGTGAACTAAGAGACACTAACAGTATAATTAACTTGCATTTTTTCTTTCTTTTTCCTTTCTTCCTTTTCCTCATCCTAGTTCCTTTTTCATTTAAACATTTCTTTTCATTGCACAATATCTATTGTATATTTTAGACCTTATTTATTCTTTCAGTTTCTCACACAAGGGAGACAATATGATGTTTGCATATGTGAGTCTGATTTATTTCACTTATGAGTATGTTCCCAAGTTACATCCATTTACGTATAAAGTTCTCAAGTTTATCCTTCTTTATGGCTGAGTAGTACTCCACTGAATAAAAATACCACATTGATTGTTCACATCCTTTGATAGGAAAAGGATTGTTCCATCCTTTTCCTATCATCATCTATTTTATATCTATCTCTGCTCTAGCTTTGCTGAGCAATTCCCTTCTGAATGTCGACATTTCTTTTTTTACCTGAGAGATTATTTCTGATCTGATTTCCTCTATTGCCTCCTGGATTTGTTTCTTTACTTCAATTGCTATCATTTCAGAAAATTTGTGTTCATTTTCCTGTATCTCACTGTTACCTGGACTTGTTCTTGGTGGGCTGGAGGTCTGAGACTGCACCTTGTCATTTTCTGTTTCAAAGATTTTTATTTTGTTTTCTGTGTTAACCCTTGTAAGTTTTTGCAGTAGGTACCTATTTCACTAGTATCAAACTCTCTCTAGGAAAAATCTCTTCCTCAGGGATGTCTTCTGTGTGCAGGAGTTTCTTGTCTTCTTTCTGTTCCAAGATCCTACCTTCCCACTTAATTAAGAGCGAGATGTTGGTATCTGTTTGTGTTAGTCCTTAGTTCTTTGTAGTTGGGTTGTGGTGAGGTAATTACCCCAGGGCTTCCCAGTATTGCTCCAGAAGGGAGAACAGCTCATTACAACAGATGTGACATCCTAGCTAAGGTAGTATAATTAGGAATAACAATAGCATTAAGCACAGTTTAGAAACTGACAACTGTGGTAGTTATTAATTTTGTACCTTAAATCATACAAGCAAAATCCACTACTATATAACACAACTGATTGTGAATTTGGAGCTTGTATTCAAAGTGCTTCCCCTTGATAGAATGGTTTTACACTGCAGTGGGGAGATTTTAAAAAGATAGTGGATAAAACAAACACAAATGAAGAGAGAGCAGAATCAGGCTAGAACACAAAAGGTGATCATGCAAACTTTGGGAAACTAGAGAAGAGGGCAGAAGAAAAAGAAAGAGGGAGTAAGCAAGGGATTGTCTGAACTTGGTCTCTAGGTTTGGGGCATGGGAATAGTATTGTGTGGCTGGAGTTCTCCCCAGCCATTTAGAAAGAAGCAAAAAAGATAAGAAAAAAGAAAGAAAAGAAAAAGAAGAAAGAGAACATGGATGACCCCACCTGTCTGCTTCTATTTGTGTGTCTTTGTCCCCAGGCACAGTGCTGGTTCACCTAACTCACCACCTTTGGCTTGTATTGTCATTGTTGCTTTGGACTCTTCACGTCACTAGTCTTGCCTGTCCATCCTGTGTGCCCTAGTTGGGATGCTGCTGCGTCTGTGGTGCTCCTTTTGGTCTCTGGGCCTTCCTGAGCAGTTCATCCCAGTCGTGGCAGCAGCGAGGGGAGGGACCATTCTCTGGGCCTTGGTGCAGTTTACGTGGGCAGCTGGGAGGGGCTGCTCTCCACGCTGTTCATCTGGGTCCCAGCACGTCGGCAATGGCCTCTGAAATATTGTTTTGGAAGCCTTTCATCAAATGTTTTGTTTCTTTTCCCCAAGCAGTCATTTCTCTTAAAACAATTTATTTTAGATTTTGATTATTAAAGATATTGAAATAATATTGAACAAATCCTTTAATTTATTCTTTAATGATAACACAGAATTTCCTTGCACTTTTCATGTCTTTTTTTTGGTGGGTTCTAAGCAAGAGAATTTGAATAAAAGTATCTCTGCCAATTTCCATATGCAAATTTAAAAATTAACAGATTTCTGTTAAAAATCCCATACACAGTACAGAGCACACCAGAAAATATTTACTCACTAAGTATACAGGTATTCAATAATTCCTCAATAAGTTTTTTTATTTTAAAGAGAAAAAAATAATAATGAAACAGAATTTCAAAGCAGGTTAGTAAGAGAGTTGCAGTAATTAATACATTGTGTATTATTGTCTTTATAGTAGTTAATCAGAGTACAAGATATAGGCGTGATATCTTGTCCAAACAATATTAGCACAGACCTTTCTTTTCAATGAACTCAGAGAAACTAGCTGTTTAACTATCTTAACTATCTTGTGCATAGATATTTTTTTTCTTTTTCCCTTCTTTTCTTTCCCCTTTCCCCCAGCTGTTTGTCTTTTCTTTTGAACAGTTTCTGCCCAGTTCACTATGTTTATTGTACATTTTGGACTTTATTTGCTTCTTCAATTTCTCACACTAGTGAGACAATATGTTGTTTACGTATATGGTTCTGAGTATGATCTCAAGTTGCGTCCATTTACCTATAAAAGTCTCAAATTTATCTTCTTTATGACTGAGTAGTACTCTATTATATAAAAATTCACATCTTTTTTATCCATTCCTTGGGTGTTGGGCATTTTTTTTGTTCCCAAGTTTAGCTATTACAAATCATGCTGTTATAAACACGGGTGCAAAGATATCACTGTGGTATGATGTTTTTAATTCTGGAAAGATGTCCAGAAGGGGAATAGGTGGATCAAATGGGACCTGTAATCCTAGTTTTTAAAGGAATCTGCACTGGTTGCACCAGTATATGCTCACCCCCAAATTAGTTTAGTTCTTCTCAACTATATCCATCCCAAAATATGTTGCTTTGATACATAGGCCTTCTTTATATAGGCTTTAATCCAAAGGTTCTTGGAGTAAACCATCCCTTACAATGGTCAAGAACAACAGCTAGGTTACCTCCAGAGCGTAGTTCCAGCAGAAACTCCATTGTTCACATGAATAAAATAAATGTTAAACTTCAATTTTTACATGAATGATAAACCAGCTCTACTGTTTCATTTTATTTTATCTTATACTGTTAGATTGAGTACAATCCTTAAGAAACAAATTTTTCAATATGCACCAAGATAAGTGATACAGTTGAAATGAAGATGTAGTTCATGTATTTGAGCAGTGGATCAAACAATCTGATTTAGTTATTTTCAAATCTAGATAACTCATAAGAACTGAATGCATTCATTTTAGTTTAAAAAATAACTGAACATTTCTAACATCTCTTTAGTGTATGTGTGGTGGGGGATAACATTTCCACTGTAGCCACTCAAGGACCCAGGCTAAAAAAGCATCCTTCCTATGAGGATGTTGCGATGACTTGTCATTTTTGTTAAATGTTAAAAAAAGTTTAGTTGGCAGAAACAAAGGGTAGTTAATAATAATTATTAACAAAGTTTTGATCAAGAGCAAATAATTCTGGACAGGGACTATTGATTCCCTCAGCATCTTTCTTTCCTTTGCTTTAAACCTTTTGTTCAGTGGAACATGCTTTTCCCCAGAGAAACTGAGACCAGGTATTGGCTCTGTTAACATCTGTTTTATTCTAATGATCTCAAATCGCATGCTTTTAAATTTGATGGCAAGCATCTTGGAAGGGTTTTTCCATCTTGAAGCCAATGAACATTTCTTTTTATTGTCATTTTAAGATTTTATAGGTTTTGATTTTTGGCCAGTTAATTTTTGCTTCACTAATATTTTCATAAATGGAACTTTTCTTCTGCAGAGCTTCTAGGCAATATCAACATAATTTAGATTTTTAATAATGTTTGCTATAATGTACCATTTTTAAAAATGACCTAATTTTTTTGAACTCTCTGGTAATAAATAGTTTTACACATATAAAGATAGTTCTGAAGACTCTGTTCCTCAGAAGCCTTTCTTCATTCTCTGGGTGTTGATTTGCTTCTTATTAAGTAATTCATCAATTCTCAAGAGTAATTTGTGCAACTGTGTTTCTTTTTATTTCTGATGGTCAATAATTAAAACACTCACTCTGAGGTCCTCAACCTCTTCTCAAGTTATTATTTCCAGTGCAGTAAAATTACACACAAAATTAGGTGGGCAAGCTCTCATGAAAAAAATAGAATAAGAATTTCTGATTCTTCCAAATATTTTCTCTAGCTTTTTTTAATGGGATCTCCCAAAGTGGGAACAGTCATGATATTTATGTAGACCCTAACAAAGCCATAATGTTTTTATGATATAAACAATGTCACAGCAAGGTTTTGATTTGCTTATTCAAAATTCCTGTACCCATTCTGGAGTAGACAAAATGAAAATAATTGAGTGTTTTAATATTTCAGCATTATTTAGTATTAGTTATCTTTTTGTAGGCATCATAAAAGAAACTCTATGCATCATATGTATTTTAATTAGATTATAGAGTAAAACTGTCTTCAATATCAATAATGATTGAACTATTAACATTTGCTATATAGCATAGTGAATCTGTAGTCACATTTTAAATATTTCTAGTTATGGTTTTTGTCTTGACATCATATTTCTAAAATTTTCAGTCATTATACTATAAAAGAGCATCTCCTTAAAAATTTGTCTTAAGAACAAAAAAAAAAAATGCAAAAGTAAGAATTAATGAGAAGGCGCTGGGGATTTAGCTCAGTGGCACAGCGCCTGCCTGGCAAGTGCAAGGTCATGAGTTCGATTCCTGGTACCAGAAAAAAACCAAAAAACAAAACAAAACAAAAAAAGAATTAATGAGAAGATTCCTAAAGTAAGTCAAGCTCTGAAAGTGTATGATTATCCTAGTTCGCATACACACACCTTACCAACTTTCATTTATTGTGATCTTTTGATCATTGTCTCAAAATGAGCATGATCTGATTTTCTTTGCTCACAGCAAGCCGCCATCCTCTGGTGGGCTACTGGGAATTTGCCCACTGTTCATAAAATTTCCAAGGAAAAAAATATCATGAAACTTGTTAGATGTGTTAGTGCATATAGCATCACTTTTGCTACTTCTTTAAAAACAATCCAAACATGTAAAAAGAAATATGTTTAGACATAGTTATAATAACACTAAGACAGTAATGGAAATATTCACAGAGACAAAGTTCATGAACCACTTTACATACCATGTTGATGCATAGTAGGCATTCAATAAATACGTGTTCACTAGATAAATTATTGAAATGTCCAATGTAGAATGATAGTTAAATAAATTACTGACTAACTCATTCAGTTAACTATCAATTTTTTTTATTAGGACATGAATTTGTATACCATAATGGTGTTATATAAACTAACCCATTATGATGAGTAGGATGATTTTACTGTATGTGTCAAAAATCTTTTTAAATGGACACATTTATTGCTATAATCTTATTTCTAGAATTTATTATAATAAAATAATTACATGTACAATCATTTGGTTACAAAGAGGTGTATTAAATTATTCAAATTAGCCAAAATGTGTGGAACTGTGATCATTGTATTCTTTTTTCTTGTTTTCCATATTTTCTGTGATGCACTTTGTTATTTTACATCACTTTAAATTTAAAAATTATTTCAGAAGAAAAGGCACAACCACAGCAATGTAATTTCAATGACCTGTGGAGTTTTGAGCCAAAAAATGGGTAACATTCTAAAAATTTGGTGATTAATAAAGTGATAAAATTTTGACAATCATTAAAAACATTGCAATAATATATAAGTGATGCCGTTGAAGGCTTGGCTGTTTTGGAAAAGTTGGTCCAACTTTACTTAGCCTTACCACCTGGCGATATCATTTCCCCCTTCACTCTCAATACTTGACTTTTTGTGTAATTGTCTTATAATTCTGAATAGTGAAGTATTGCACTCTTCATCTATCAGTCTACTCGTCCCTTTGATGCTGCTTGCTTATTTTTCATGTGTCTTGTGGATCTGTTCCTAAGTGCATATATTTATAATTATTATATTTTCCTGAAGAATTGACCCTCCTGTAAACATTTTAAAATATACTTCCCTGTCATTACTCATATACTTTTTCCTAAAGTTTATTTTCTCTGATATTGTTATGGTAACTCTACCTTCATATAAACTAACTTTTCTTTAAATTAAATATCACTTTTAGATAGCACATGTTTGGGTTCTGCTTTAAAATCCAGTCTATATCACAAAGATTATAATATTACCTACTGAAAACAACACACGCTGGTGAATACAAATGTGTTTTTCTTGCAAGAGAGATAACACTTTAAGAAATGGTGAGTGACTTGGCTCTGATTGTCCCACTACTGTCTTAATTCTCTGGTCATCTCTATTTGACAGGTTAAATAAGGCACAGCAAAAGTCATCCTCTTGGATCTTACCGGGGAACAGATGAGTTGGATTACTTAAAATTTTCACCACACTGAACTTTCGCATTTATGTGACTGATTGTGAAGATACTTCAAGTCCTGATTGTAGTACTTCAAGTCCTGAGACAGCAGATAAATTAAAAACTATAGAATCTATGGATAATGGAAATCATTTGTATATTATAGTAAATGTAGAATCAGATTTGCCTTCCTAGATTTGTTCTTGCCATTTTGCTGTTGCTGCTGCCAGTTTGGTGACTTCCCAGGATGAATTTCATAAGGAATCTATTCCCTGCAGTGCACAGCTGCTGACATTGTTTGGTATTTATTTACTTATCAAATATTTCTATCAATTTTATATCTATCCATGTGAGCATTTGTATTTTTAATTGAGTTTTTTGAAAGATATCTTAGTGGCTTTCCTAATAGCTGGCATAGAATATCCAACACCCACAACTTAAAGAGGGAAAGGTTTATTTTGGCTTATATTTTCAGTTTATAGTCTTCTGGTTCTAAGTTAGGAAGGAATAGCACAGGGAAATAATGGAGGAAAAGCTGCTCATGTCATGGCAGATGGGAGAGAGAGAAGTGGGGGAATTCAGGGAGGGCGACATATCCTTCCAGGTAATGACCCCAGTGATCCACCTCTTCTAAGCGGAACCTTCCTCCTTACAGCAAGTCAGGTATAGTGCCCCCACATGCTTCAGTCACTTTCCAAAAGCCCTATACATGAGCACATGAGGCCCTTGGGGAGCATGTACATATAAGCCATGGTAAAGTTTTGCTTTTGGTCAGCACAGCTTAGCGGTCAGTGAAGATTGGCCAGATTTCCTTGAGTCAATGTTCGTTTTTTTCTCAGAGAATCAGTGTGCCTGAGAGCGCACATTAACAGTTCAGTTTGTGTGTGTGTACCAGCCTTCATTTATTGCTGCATAGATTGCTGAGTCAGATAGAAGTGAACAGTTGGGGTTCCCTCCAGTCTTTCCTTGGCACGTATAGCTACTTTGACTTGTGTAGTGCTGGGAATACATCAAGGATTTTCCAAATCCTTTAGAACTGTGTCATTCCCCAATTCCTCTTTTGCAATTCTGGGATCATCTCTTATTTCTTTCAACTATGATTGCATCCATAGGTAGCTATGATGTTAACTATTGCAGTTGAAACTATTGTAGTTAATTATATTTATTTGTGACAGTGATCTGAGGACAAAGCTTGTCTAGTCAGCTGAATTGTAAGACAAGCTGAATACCAACAATGTCCTGGAAATGGAACACTTTCGGAAGATTGTAAGTCTCACCAAATAATGATAACCTTCTGAAGAAGCAGAGTCACAGTGTCTGCAGTGTCACAGTCACTGCTGTGGAGCAAAGGCTGTGCACACGGGAGTGTCCTCAAAATAAAATGTCACAGACCCATCTTCTTTTTTTTTTTTTTAATTTTTGCTTTTTGAGACAGGGTATCATTATATAGTTCAGGCTAGCCTTGAACTCATTTTGTAACCCAGGCTGGCCTCAAACTCTCAGTGATCCTCTTGTCTCAGCCTCCTGGGTGCTGGGATTACAGATGTGTGCCACCATGCCCAGCCACAGGTCCGACTTCCATAGCTTTGTTTAATTTCAAATGTTCTGACATAATTACTAAGATAATTTTCCTGGTATGTTCTTTGACTTTAATGGAAACAATTTAGCAAGGTCTTTATTCTGCTATTGTGAAGGGATCACTCTGATTACTTTTATCACTTTGATTAGAGTCTAATGTTTGTAAAAGCAATCTGTATCTTTCTTTACCATATATGCCTAGGTCATTTACTGTCCCTAGCTAAACTTGAAGCTAATCAATTCTAATACAGTCATTTTTTAATTTACTCAATTCTTTTGTTATTTAATGTGGAAGATGTTACAGAAAGCTTCAGGCACTCCCCTCACCCTCGAGGACCATCCAGTCAAATTGAACAAGACAAATACAATACAGATAAATTCACAAAAGTATGTAATGAATTTCCCGAAATGATAGGTGTAGGTAACTCCAAGAATTCTAAGGATTAAGTATGATACTTTGCCTGGAGACACTGTAGAATGCCTTGCGTGTGAAGTTGTGTTATAAAACTGTATTAGTGGGTGATAATATTACCCCAGTCTAGTTTCTGAATCGCTAGTTTTTACATGTCAACTTGCCCAAAATATTATGTAAAGGGTAGATGTTTTAAGTGCTGACAAAGGTTCTTTGGAAGACATGTTACAGCAGGTTTTCAGTAACCTAGAAATCTTGAAGCATCAGTCACACCATATTCGAGCTGTTATATCATCATTATTATCACCAGGCATTAGTGTATTACTTAAGGTAACAAACTCATTTCCTACTCGCCGTTGTCTAATATCATCACACATTTAAAAGTTACAACGAGAAGCACAGTTTTACTGATGGGCAAGGAAAGCGTTCCATACAGTTGGATAAAAGTAAAATCAGAACCTCACATATTAACACACTAACACTGCAGCTATTTTCATGATAAGAACGTGTTAACTCTCACCGCGACTGCGAGCAAGCTGATCATGACCGTATTTGGTGCACTAGACGATGTTAAATGAACAAATGGGGTATCTGTAGAAGCCCAGAGAACTAACATCTTCCAAATAAATGTCTGGGCAAAAATAAACAATCAAAGAACAGGTCTGTTCAAGTCCACTGTTGAAGCTAAAAATAGCTATACATGAAAATAAAGTCAAGTGTTTCACAAAGTACCTTGGCAATATGAAGTGCTATTCCAGTGAGGTCTAGGAATTCAGAGTTAGGCAGAGTAACGAAATGGCTAAGTTATAAACACAGGTTGCTAAAGGGAGAAGCATTAGTAATAATGACATGCACAGTGGGAACCCCTGCACACAGCACCATAAATCTGAATAATTGACGTCAGCAAGACACAAAACAGCAACTGAAACAAAACATCTAAAAAACTTGCTGAAAAAAAGGTCAGTGGAGAACTGTGAATAACTTCCCAGGAGTAGTAATGGACAGTGCCAGCCAGTCTTTGTATGTGGCCAAAGCATTACAATTTGAAAGTACTCAAGTAAAGACAAAATACTAGATGTTAAAGTGCGTTTTGTGTGTTCACTGGAAGGTGGTTGATGTAAATCCCTTTAAATTTCTGCCCAGCACTAAAGCTTACAGAACCCTTCATATGGCAGCAAAGAGCTGTTTCTCTCTTATAGGAAGTATAATTCTAACATTTGTTACTTGATTTTGATCCTCATTCAACATGTGAAATTGGGACTTGCTTTGCAGGTTGATTAAGAAACATTATAAATCTCAAAATTTAGCCAAAACGTACACAAGAGTGAGTTCCCAGTTATCCATCGTGTGACGTAGAGGAATTGGGATGGTGAAGACAGACAAGCTCAGATTCGATGTTGCCATTTTCTGTCATGTGCTACTTTCCAAAATTCTAAGTGTATTTATTAAGTAGAATAATTCTAGACACAACAAAGACCTGAACTTCGGAACTGCTTCCTTGGGGTCACTTTACACAGTACAAATTAGTTCAGCAGTCTCTTGTTCACTCAGTGTGGTACAGAACTTGAATTTAAAGCTAGGTGTATTGATGAAAAGCCATAATTCTCCTAAATTAGAAGTGGTGGCTAATTTTATGTGTTGACTCAGCCTGTGGAACTCAGGTTTTTGGTAAACATCACTCTAGAAGTTACTGTGGATATATTTTTATATGATGAATACCAGTTAGTAGACTTTGACTGAAGCAGATTACCCTCCATATAGTGATGAACATTAGCCAATCATACAAAGATCTTAAGGGAGAAGATGACAGTCATTCAAAGAAGAAGGAATGTAATCTCTAGGCTCTCTTCAATCTATAGAACTAAATGTCAACTTTTATCTCCTACTTTCCCTGCAGATTTTGGACTTACTATCCCTTCCATTTTTAAAAATAAATCAGTCTCTGTTACTACTTCTCTCTCTCTTTCTGCACACATATGTATACCCACAGCCACCTACACACACACACACACACACATACACACAAATAGATTCTACATAACATCATATTGGTTCTGTTCTTCTGTAGAACTCTAATACACCATTCAAAAGAGTCACTCTCCCCTTTCTTCCACATTTGACCATTAATGTGTCTGAATCATCTACAAACATAAGTGAGTTGTCACTGTCAGAAGTACGGGACATGGTGGTGTAGATATATATAAATACATGCTGAATTGAATTGACATTCTGTAGCTGTTGAACTAAGTGGGAGGTTTTAATTTAAGATTGGAGTGGATAATATACCTCTTATTCTTCTTGTTTGCAAATCATCTAGTAGAAGTGAAATAAATGTATTATAAAAACTGGAAATTGCATTACAAAACAAATCTGCTCGCTGTGTGTACTAAAAATGATGACCCAAAATCTTTTGCATGGCTTTCTAGCATTAGTGATATTTTGAGATGTATTATACCTCCTTATGGTATACTATATCTTCATATTTGCTTATTTCTCTTATGACCAACCATGAATGATAAAACATATGAAAATTCAATTAATCTTAAATTAAAATTATTTGTTGAAGGGTCACTATGTTCAGCACTGTAGAGTAAAAAAATAAGAATAACCTTGTCTACACAAATATATATACACATATTTTAAAATGTAGAAGTGTTACTTAAGATAATGAATAGATGCAATTTGACTCAAAATTTATCTTAAAACCCATCAAAAAATAATAAAACTAAAAGTCAAGAAAAAAGAAAATCTTCATACCAAGAAGTTGCATTAACTCCTAACCTCACACTATGAATACTGGCAGAAAAGAACATGTTTAGTACCCCCATATCCTAAGTAAATCATCCCACCTTCTAAAAGATTGTGTCAACCCAAAGGATATAGGTGATATTTTTATTAGAATGTTCTGTTAGAACTAACCCAAAGTTATGAAAAGGCTAACATTGATGGAGAAAATCATTGTGGTGCACATGTCCCATATAGTGTCCATGATCCAGACAGGAGGACTGAAAAACTAAAAGATTCTTACAGCCAGGTTGATGAATTTAAGTCTAAGGGGGACTCTGCTCCCAGGATGAAGGAAAAACTTGTTTTGTGAGAGTAGTGCTTCATGTAAGTTAAATTTTAAAATTATTCAACAGAAGGTCCACCACTATTCAGGGTTCAGTATTCAAAAAGCCATCATGAGGATGAAGCCTGAAAAAAGAGAGGAGGGGAAAAACAGACAATGCAAACAAGAAAGAAGAAACAAGTGAATCAAAAACTGCAGGAAGACATGATACTAATAAAATCTTATACTTCTACACAGTAATGACTAGTCAAACAAATGAGAAAAGCTTAGAAGTGTTACGCAAGTACACAACAAAATGGTACAACCATAGAAAGGAACACAAAGGGTGCTTATAACATTGAAGAAATTGAAGAAAAACAAAAGAGTTATCATGATAGAAAATATTCTAGCAAAAACAAAAATGAGGGAGGGATAAATGCAACTGATAAAGGCAGAAATAGTATAAACAATATATTAGAGAAGATACCACCAAGTAAAAGAAAAATAATTACATATATATATATATATATATATATATATATATATATATATATATATATATATATATATATATTTTAACAAAGGTGTTCTGAAACATGCATGATGGTTATTTCTCAGTAAAATAAAGAGTTTAAAAACAATTAAGAATATATGCTGAATTTTTGCAGTCCAGGAATGTGACATGATTACAATCTTTATTTTGTTTGGTAGGCATGGGCCGCCTGACTGGATTGAGTCAGTGAAATATGAAAAGTACATACTTTAGCAGTTCATATTCAGTTTACTGCATTCTCTTTTGTCCCTGTTTGGTCAACTATGGAAACATGTGTCCAGTAGAAGTTTCTAGTAGCTTGGGTCCCTGAATGACCATATTCAGTAAAGCACCTGATGACCAACTTTGGACTTGTAGTATGAGCAGGAAACAAATTTTTAATTGGGTTAAATTACTAAGATTCACTTACTGCAGCATAGCTTAGACTAAGGTAAAAGTAATATGAGAAAATATTGCAACTTATCCAGCTGTCCCAAAATTCTTAGTACAGTTTTATGTTTAATACAATCAAATGACACCAATTTATAAAAAAGTTGAAAGTTTAATTACATTTCTTTTATATGTATTTTGTAAGTTTTATTACTGCATTTTAAATTCTGTTGTATTCTTGTTATATAAAAGGAGAGGTTCCAAAAAACTTAAAATTTTCTGTTTAAAATTCACAAAATTAAATAAGCACAAAAACACAGAAATGACTCTCAAATGATGGAGTTGATGAGCTATTATTATTTATTTTACTCATCACAGTACTTTTGGAACTTCTTAGAGGCTGTTTCTTTTATTGCTTCTTTTTATAGCCAAGTATGATACAAGGCATTATATTGATGTTAAATACATTTCTACTGTACAAAATTAGATTATTAATCCTTTTAATGTTCTCATGCAAATCAATCAGACTTATTTTTCTAAGCATTATGATGGGAGCCATTTGAGCTCTGCATATATACACAAGTAGGAGCTTATATACTCCAAATAGCATGACTTTTATTTGAATCAACTTAGTTGCATAGACTACTGAATGTATTGTAAGTTTGAGTCCCAACAATTATAAAAATGATGATGGATAGAAGCCATTATATATCAAAGTGATTCTTTATAAACTGGTTTGAAAATGACATAACAGTACTTTACAATTAAAATGAAGCTCAAATTGAGAAATGTGAAGATGTAACTGACAGAGTTTTACTCTGGCTTTGAAAGCAGTGATCAGTCATATTCTGGGAAATGGATTATATACATGAGACTGAGTGCTTAACTATCTCTGTCTAAATCATCTCTTAAAACAATATAACTCTTCTCCTACATTACACACTCAACTCTATCCAAATAATACAGTATGTAGTCCTCAAAAATCTAAAGATATTTCTCCTTCATTTATAATACAAAAGGGTAATGTGTAAAGGAATTATTTTCAGGTAAATGATGCAAGCTCAAGCAATCTAATCATCTTTGACTTGCAGTTTAGCACCTGTCTTTAGTTAAATACATTATTGTAGTGTTCTGAGTGCCCCCCACTTCTCTTAATACTGTTATTCTTACTTTGCTGACTCATTGTTTTCTTCCCATTTTTTAATTGCAAATAATTTATTGGACCTGAAATTCAGCTGTATTCTTTTGCTTTTTTTGATGATCTCTTCAGCTTCTATAACTGAAAATATAATACCAGTATTCCTTAATTACTCTTTAAAATCATCAATCTTAGCTAATTTCCAGAGGTCTAGATCTTAATTTTCAACTTCTTGCCAAATTATGATGTAGAGCTTTCTCTATGTCCTCTGAAAACTCAAACATGTCTAATAGCTGATATTATTTTCTCACCTGGACATTTTTATCAGCTTTTTATACCACGGTTCTCAACTCAAGGTTTGGAGAAGGAAGTCGAGGTTGTTAGGGAAGTAAGGCTGGATCAGTATCATTGGGCTTTTGAATGAAACTCTTTCCACATAATCTGTACTTGAATTTCTTGGAGCGGAAAGTAAAACACAAAAATATGAACAAATAAAAAGATATAAACAAACAAATGCCAAACAGAATCAAACCAAACCAGACAAAATAAAAAAGAAATAAAACTTGTGAGTGATGTGGTCCAATCTTCATTCTTCCATGATCGCAAAACAGGAATGGTCCATGATAGGCTCGTTGATATTGAAACTCCTCCCTTTTCCATTCTTTGCAGCTGCCACTGACATGTGATATCAGTGTACCTGAGTAAAAAGCTGAAAGATTTCTGATTTACAGCAGAAGGAAAAGAGGAAAGGAGTCTATGAATGGTTCTAATTCTGAAACATCTCTAAAATCTGTCTCATGTTCTTCACTCATATTCCACTAACAGCTGCTTCATTTCAGGATTACCAGGATTATCTTGACTTCTGCAAAAGCTTAGGTAGTGATTTATCTGCTTTTAGTCATTTTTTCCAGTTCTATCCATTCTACATATTGCTATCAGAAGTATAAATATAAATACATTACAAAATTGAATTATAATTTAAATGCAGTGTAATGAATCAATATTTAATGTAACATCTGATGAATTTTGAAATTGTATAAGTCATATAACCACCATGAATATCATTGACTAGAATATTTCCACCAACTAAAAAACTTCTCTAATGGCCTTTTTACAGTGTATACTATTTCTCTCAATTTCCAGATTCTGGGTAGCTCTAATTTATATCCCCCCCGCCCCGTCACCCATATCTCTATCTCAATCTCATCTCTTCATCTGTAATTTTGGGATTTTTACCTAGATATTCAAGTAAATGGAAACATATGAGGTATTTTACATATATATATATATATATATATATATATATATATAGTGAATGTTTGAATTAAAAATATTTATTATAGTAAAAGACATATTTCCATTAATTCTCATCAAAATACTCCCTCTTCCTTAGCTCACTTATGTCATAGTTCTTGTCACTTCTTGAAACAATTCTGAAAGCCCTCTTTTGAGTGTCACTGGTTTTGTTATCAGAGTAATATTGGCCTCATAAAGTAAATTATAAATTATGCCTCCTTGCATTAGTCTGATTTCCCAGTGCTGGACACAGTATACAACACTCACAACTTAAAGGAAGAAGGTTTAAATTGGCTCACAGTTTCAGGGTTTAAGTCCATTGTCAGCTGGGAGAAATATTATGCCAGAAGGGTGTGGTAGAGCAAAGATTTTTATTTCATGGTGGCACTAAGGTAACTGCTAAAAAGAAAGGACACAGGGACTAGATATGGTACTGAAGACCACATCTCCTTGACACCCCCAAATATATCCATAAGTATACCTCACCAATCCCCTATGTGGCTCTCAAGCCAGTCAAGTTGACACAGGAAGTTATCTCACCCTTGTCAATTTGACAACAAAACACATTTCTTTAAGTCATACTTAACCCTTAAATAAATAGAAAGTCACGACTCTATCTGACAAGGATAATTGCATACATCTGGCAACATACTACTGTGCATACAGTAATTCCTTCCTACTGGAAACACAGTAATTCCTTCCCTAAAGTCTCAACAGTTCCAGCATTTTTCAAAAGTCCAACTAAAGTCTCTTCTGAGAATTAAGGAAAACTCTCAGCTGTGAACCTCTGCAATTTTATTAAAATTTACCTAATCCTGAAATACAATGGCAGAAGGTAAACATTCTCATTCCAAAAGGGAGAAATAGGGGGATAGAAAAGAATGGCACAAAGCAAGACTGAAACTTATCAGTGTAAAATTATATCCTGAAGTTTCATATCTGGCATCTCAGGCACAAAATGGTAAGATATGTGTTCCAGAGAGCCTTGGCAACCTCACCCCTAGGGTCTTATTGATTCTAGCCCTCATGGTTGCCCCTCATAGCCTGCAGCTTTGTGAAGCCAATGTTCTATGTTCTTGGAAACTTCCCCGGGTCTCCACTGCACCTTTGATTTTAATCCCCACAGCATGATACATTGCCCTTTCCACAGCTCCTTGACTAATTTCCCAAGACTTTCTTTGAAATCTGGGTGGAATCATCCCTCGCCTCACAACTCTTACATTCTACATGCCAGTAAACCAGCATCTTGCATGTGATGCCACAGTTTGCTGTCAACAGGAGCAGTACCCAATCCCCTTCACCACAGCAGTCTCTGAGTGCCTGAATTGGTGAACACAGTAAAATGACTCTTGGGGAGCCAATTCCTCGGCAGCCCTTCTTGAGCAGACGTCTCAGAGACTTGCTTCTCAAATGAAACATTTGCACATTTTTACTCCTAAATATGCAATAGCTAGGGTCCTGCTAGCTTCTAAATGCTTTTAAGCAATATTTCTTCTTGTTCATGTATAAAGTATATGGTTTTGTTTGATGAAGCTAATCTCTATGGTAGCCACATTTCCTTTAGTCCCTACTTTAGGGATTTTTGTGTCAAAATGCAAGGTTTCCAAAATTTTTTGTTCTGCTCTTTGCCCCTAGTTCTTACTATAAAACTGACTGAAAGAAGTCAGCAGTACCTATGGCACAGCCTGACTTTTGGGCTACCTTTGATTCCTCCAACAGATTAATTAGTCCACTGTCTTTATTCTCAGTCTCCTGGGAAGTGCCAGTCTTAGGACATGGGGAGAGTTTAGACAAATTTCATGCCAGTGTGTAACACAAGTGGCCTCTATTCCAGTTGCCAGTGGAGTTCTTGTTCCTAACTAAAACCTCCTATGCTTGACCTCTACTGTTTGCATTTCCATCAACATTCTAGTCTTCTGAGTTCTGACCAGAATCATTTTGTAAACTCTGTTTATAGCATCCCCAGAACTTCCCAAACACCTCCTGTAAACCCATTCCAAGGACTTCTGTATCACCTGGCTAGGTAGTTATAGCACTGACACTACTCCTCTAGTACCAGTTTTCTGTACTAGTCAGCTTTATCATTGCTGGACGTAATGCTTGATGCCTGAAATATAAGGGAGGGATGGTTTAAGTTGGCTCACAGTTTCAGTGCCAGAGCAGAAGGAGCCAGGGACCTGATATAGCACAAAGGCCATGGCTTTGTGACCTACCCAGGCACACTCAAAACTATGCCAACCCCTTAGATATCTTCCAAGCCAATCAAAATGAGATGGTGAAGCTGAACGATCACAGCCCTCTTCTATTTTTGGAAAGATATTGCATACAGTGGGTTATGTCTTCCTTAAATGCTTGGAGAAATTCCCTAGTGAAAGCATCTGGGCCTAGAAATGTATGTTGGAGTGAGGTGGGTTTAAATTAAAATACAAATTCCTTCACTGTTATAGGGATATTCAAATGATCTGTTTCCTATTGGATTCAATCTGTGATTTTGAATAACATATTTCAAATAATTTATATAGTGTTGCTTGTAAGATTCCTTTTGTATCTTTTTGATGCCGGTGGGGTTTATAATGATAATTATATTTCATTCCTAATGTTAGAGATGTCTTTAATATTTTCTTTATCAGTCTTGTCTGGGTTTTATTAGTTTTATTGTTCTTTTCACTTTCCAAAAAGATAGCTTTTGATTTCTTTCATTTTCCCTGTTGAGCAGTCTTCAGGTCCACTGGTTTTTGGTGCATTAGTTATTTAATCATGTTATTGGTAAGAAATGTAGCTCAACAATGTTTGAGGACAGATTTCATTTGTTAAAGCAGAAAATGATTGAATGTAGCTTCGGAGCTTATGTATGCTTTCAATTTTTGGTAAAAATTTGTGAATCCACAGCTTTCTGATCAAACATGCTTCACCATGATCTCATATTTCTCTTTTTCTGTATTGAGGATCTCACCTTCATTGTCTCTGGTCTTTCAGCGCTGCTTCTTGAAGTAAGCATAGATGGGATATTTAGGGATTTTCACAGTGCTGATAATAATTGCCGTGGAGGTGGTGGTGAGAAATTTCTGATAGGTTCTGTGCAGAGAACTTCATTGTGAATAAGAGGCCCATTCATAAGGACCACACTGCTGCTCAGCTGCATTAGACGCCCCAGTCAGGATGCCCAGGAAGATGCCAGGCATGATAGTAGCTTGTAGTGTTTTCATAGACTGGAGGTTTTAAGCCATAGCTCAGTTTCCAAAGCATATCTGCAGTAGGGTTGATTATATCTTGGCATTTTGTGAAGGTAGGCACCATTCTTGTCACCACAATCTAATTTTTGGACAGTAGCAGAATCTTTTCTTTTTTCTTTTTAATCAATATATTTAGTAGCTGAGTATATCCTCTTCCATATATGGTCTTTCTTGAATACACAGCAGATGGGGGAATATCTGCCAGTTGGTCTGAAGAGGACAGGTTGTAGTTGTGGTGGAACTTTCCTTCCTGGGCTTTTTAGTCTTGCAGTTACCCTTTTTAACTTTGCCCTTGGCATCAGTCTTTTTGGCTTCGGGTTTCTTCTCCTTCGTGTCTAACTTCTCACCTTTTTCATCTGTCATCCTGTGATATGGGGAAAGCCAATTTCAGTGCTTATATTTATTACACTTTTCCATCTGTTCAATTTGGATTTATCTTGCTCTTCTTTTCCTAATTTTCTGAATGGGAAGTTTAGATTGTTAATTTGAGAATTTTCTTCTTTTCCAATGCAAGAATTCAATGTTAGAATTTTCCTTTTCAGGCCAGGAGATGGCTCAGTGGCACAGTGCCGGGCCTGGCAAGTGCAAGGACCTGAGTTCAATTCCCAGTACCGAAACAACAACAGCAACAATTTTCCTTTTCAGCATTATTTCAATACCATCGGATTGATTATGATATATTGTACATTCATTTTTGTGTAATTTGATACATTTTAAAAAATTTCCCTTGAAATTACTCCTTTCACTAGCAGGTATTTTAGAAAAATGTATTTTGCTTCTAGATGTCTTAGGCATGATGTTGGGAAACAATGCTGACCTAGACAAACTGTGATAGAGCTATAAAGTCTGTTACTTAGAGGAAAATATTGAAAATAATCACGAGGTTGTACTTACTGAGGACAATTGTCCTTACTTTTTGCAATCAGAATACTTTAAAAGAAACTTGGTACACAAAGAATTAAGCAAATTTATTGGCATATGAAAGTCTACTATAAAGAATCACTTTACAAAGTTCTCATTGCACAATATAGACTGAATGAGAACTCCTGTGTTTTCTCTGAAATGATACTAATGGAATCATAAAAGGAATTTGAATGTTAAAAACTAGTAAGGAGAAATTGCACAGGAGAAAAGTGATAAATGTAGTCAAACAACTAAGTAACTGATGACTGATTTAACAAATCAGAGGAAGGCAGATCTTCACCCAGCACAGTGGGAACTTCTGATGCGAGCTCCTCACCATGTGGAGGTCCAGCAAAGCACAAGAACCACAAACACCTGCTACACTGAAGTGGACTGGGGAGCAAGTGGTATTGAAAGATGAATTGCTTAAAAGTCTATGATATACAATAATATACAATATGTATGCATAAAATGTACAGTATATAAAATGCATATAATAACAGTTTAATCCCTAGATCTACTCCTATGTTTCACATAGGAGATTTTGTGTAAAGAAGAAACTCCCCAAGAAAGTGTTAATTTATTCTCTAGAAGGGTTGGAAGTGAAGCACGCCATAGAAAGATGAAGGCTATTTATCACAATAAATATAGGAGAGCAAAGTAAAGGTCTAAGTACACATTGGGCCTCCTTGATTAATTTAATTATGAATAAGTAGCCTGTAGCCAGTCTCTCATTTCTTCTAGGCAGGGCATTGTGAGATCCCTCTCAGGATAACAAAATGAATTTGCAGATATCGATAGATTAAAAATTTGTCCTTTAATAAAATATCCCGGCCAGACCATGCTATGAGACCCGGAAGTTGAGCAGTCTGCTTTTAAACCCTAAGCTCCCGATCAGATTTTCAGCTTCTTCAAAGATGAAAGAGAAACCAACAAACACCAACACAAGAAGAAATATTCAACAGAGATGAAAAATCAGCAATAACAAAATAGAAACATAGATGAGAAAATGAACAGAATTGTTTGCATTACAAGTATAATTTAAGAGAATATAAAGGAAATTGCACTACATAGACTAGGAGACAATACAATTTAGCAAACAAAAGGTAGCCTTGGAAATTTAAAAAAAGGAGCAAAAGTAAAAAATTTAAAAGAAAAGTTAAGGGATAAATTTTAAGAAGGAAAATAAAGAAGCTATAGGAAAGAACAGATGAATTCACAATGTCCTGAAAAGGGAACAATGCGGGGAAGGGGGTCTCATGAACACAGAACATTAGACAGGAATTGAGTAACACAGGATGAACAGGCATATTACTGATTAGGGGCTTTACCCCAAACATGATCAGCTTTGAATTCTTGAATTATCCTTCTGGAAAACACATTGGAAGGAAGGAAAAAAGAATTTTAAGAAAGATAGATATAAAGATTTTCAGTTTGTTAATTTGTTTTAGAATTATTCTCTTCTTTATATTTGGTTCTTTGTTTTGCCAAGAAACCCAAATGCTACAATAATATGCAACCACTCTGGTTTGGATAGTGTTTGACCCTTCTGACACTCATGTTGGGATTTCCTTATCCTAGTGGAGCAATTTTTGAAAGTGAGGTCTGGTAACATCCTTGGGCCCTAGGGTAGGGCCTTCAGGAAAGGAGTGCTTCATTTCCTGAAAGGACAGATTCACTTTTGAATGAGTGTGGATACCTTTTCCCTCTTCTACAGGTGCTCACTTGTCCTTTCACCTTCTGCTATGAGTTCATGTACCAGAAGGCCTTTGCCAGATCTTGAACTTTTCAAACTGCTGAAACATGAGCTAAAATAAATCCCTTTTCTTTATAAACTATCCAGTCTCAGGTATTATGTTAAAGCAACAGAGAAAAGGCTAAAACACTACGATAGTATGCAAGGAGTAAGGATTTGGACAGGGTGTGTGTGTGTGTGTGTGTTGTGTCTGTGTGTAAGGTGGGGTAAGGAGAAGACATGAAAGCCAAAGGGATTATGTTACCGTGGTGTGAAAACTGAGTTCTCTCCAAAGTGTTTTATTTCTCTTCTTTCCTTGTTTTGATGCCTTGCCTCTTCAGGGATCTCTTGCTGGTGGCACCAGGCTTGTCAGAGCGGCCTTTTCAGCTGTGATGTTCTGTGTAAAACACCTAGTTACTTATCATACAGCCGCGTAATTTGCATCATGAACTATCAACCTAGCTCTTTTGTAATTTTATTACTTTAACCTTAAAATGAATATATAAATGGAGCTAAAAAGGTCTGTGTTTTGATAAAAAAATGAAATTTGGAAAGTTAAGGGCATGCCCTCATTTTCCCGATATAAACTTTCCCCAAATTTCAAGTGTAATATCAAACGAGTGAGTTTGGGAGCTAAAGAAGCTTAAAGAAAGATAGCAAATTATCAGAAATTCTATTTAAAGTTTTTCCTTGTCTGAGTTGTTTAGAGAACTGGAAAGAGGCTTAAATGATTATATAAGCAGAAGACTCAATCTATCCCAACTCTATGGTGTGATTTTTCAGTGAGTGCTCGTGTACTCTTTCACAGAAGTAGTAACAGAACAGCAGTGTTCTAGGTGTTGAGACCCTTGCTTTCACCTGGTTTGCATTCAGGGAAGGTGAAATAAATTGGCAGTTATCATGTAAACTGACCATTAAATTTGCTTGGATGAATATGGTCTTGAGGATACAGATGTACAAAGAGGGCATTCCACTCAGATATGGTGGAAATCCAAAGAGGAGAATTTTTCATATAGAAGTGTAAAGAACAACCTAGAAAAGTAGAAAAGAATAACCTAAAGCAGAGGAAACAACATAGACAGGCCCCAAAGACAGTGAAATCATGGCTCACTTAAGTATTTTGGTATTTGTAAGAAGACTCTGTGCGTGGAGAGAACAACAGAAGATGAAGCTGAAGAGGTAAGGAAGGGTCGGGTGCTGAACAGTCCATGAGCCACACTGAAGAACTTGGATTCAAAGTTCTCTGTACACAAATAGGATGCATATAAAGTCTTAAGTAGAATACTTTTGTCAATGTACATTTTGAACAGATCACTATGACTGTAATGCAAAGGATAAGCTAGAAAAGGGTAAATTAACTAGATGGAATAAGGGTCAGGGTAGCAATTGTTTTGGATATGAATGGATAAGCTAAGGAGACAGAAAGGCCAAAGATCACACTCAAGTTTTTGGTTGGGAAATTGGGTGAATAAAAGTGGACTAGTTGAGATCAAAAACTGTATCATTAAGCAAGAATTATACTCACAGATGAAGAGTGAGGGTTATGGAGATATGTCTATTCTTGCACATGTGGGGACAGGTGAGTATAGGGCAGGGAGTATTTTATCATCAAAATTTGTCTGCTAGTGACTTAAAACTTCATTCAAACAGTGAGGGAAACATTAGTGCATGTTATAGAAAACTCTGTAAGTAGATATGTCAGGTTTCAGATGCACTCAGCTTTAGGAACATAAGTGAATTGATCAAGACAGATTCTATATGTTGTTCAGTGTGATGGCCTCACACCCTCTACCCAGCAGCACTGCACTGATATAATTTAGCTGTCAACAACCTCAGCAGAAAGAGTAAAATTCTTCTTGGTTAGTTTCAATATAAATCCTCTAAGAAATTTTATTGACTCTGTTTGACCCTGATTTGAGTCATGTAGTTATAATTAATTCAACCTCCTCTGGTGAGACTGAAGGTATGAAAATGTCCCCTTCAGGAATGTAACACATATATTTATTAGTATGGGAAGATTGTCGCAGATGGAGAAGAAGATAATGGGACATTATTATGATGAAGTATACTATTCTCCTTATTGTCAGTGGGACAATCTTCTTGACCTACACAATTTATTGGAGAGAGGGTTTATTTTGGCTGATGATTTCAGAGAGTTCAGTCCATGGTTACCTTGTTCCAAAGCAAAATGGACATGATGGGAGGGCCTGGTGGAGGAAAGCTGCTCACTTCCTAGTAACTAGGAAAGAGAGCGGGATAGAGACACAGAGACAGAGAGACCGATAGAGAAGGGGAGGCTAAGAATACATTCGTCTATACCCTCACTGACTACTTTCTCCATCTAGGCCCCACCTACTAACAGCACATTCAGCTATGAACTCATCAATGGATTAAGCCATGGTGAATATAGCACTTCCTCCTCCAATCACCTTCCAAAAGCCCCATCTCTGAGAACATGAGGCTTTTGCAGTCCACTTTGATCTAAATCCTAATACATATCAAGACACCAAGATAGTATATTGAAGGAGAAAACAGCCAATTATAGCTAATGATGGCATTAAATCAACTGAGCAAAGAATGTACAATATTCATTTGCTTTAGCAAAAAAGAACAAAAGGAAATACAAATGCTTGAACACTTTGAATCACATAATATTTTTTATTAACTTAGAGCTTAATGTCTTAAAGTAATTACAGCATTTATGCAGTGTTAACTGAGTTTTAGCACTTTCATTAAACCAAAGTCCAAAGTGAATCCTACATTTGCACTGGAGTTTGGTATCAATTTAGTAAATGTCTCACAGCACTTTATTTTGCTGTGAAATGGCAACTGAAATATTTACCAAACCTTAAAGGTAACAACCAGATTCCTATTCTTACTTATACTATAATTATCTCCTAATCAGTTTTAGAAAAAAATTTTAGATTGTATTAAACTGAATTCTGGTTCAGATTGATAGATTGATGAATTTACGATGTAGTCACATCTCATTTGGGAATAAGTTTAAAATCAGGGATTAAAGGAAAAATAGAATAAAATAATGCTCTTGAAAATGATCTTTATGCACAGTGTGGTGCTATCTTTAATCAGTGCAACAAAGTTTTCCTTCTAGCCTTAGAATAGAGATTTGTTTCTTTGGTTAAGCACCAAGCTGACAGCTGGCTCCCATGTGACACACTTAGAGACCTTATCATAGGCAAAACATTTACTGGATGTTTGAATGAGAAGATCACGCTCACCACAGCAAGACGTTCACACTCAGGCATTTGAGAAGTACAAAGAACTGAGGAAGCAGTACGTCTGTGTCTTCCATTGCATGTTCTTTCAGAGACATGAACTCGTCCTGTGGACAGTGGACAAAATCAATTGATTTTTTATTTCTGATCCATGAACACATATGATCAGATTAATATACCTTACATAAGCATAACATGCCATTCCACTCCAATATTTATGAGATAATATCATTACACTAGATTCTTTAACATATATGAACAATCTTCTTACAAGCATATGTGAGAGTCTTAATATTACTAAAGTTTTTAAAATTTAATTAAGACAAGCAAGCAAAAAAAATTCAAGGAATTTGACAGAGATTTTACCCAAATTATGTTAGAACTATAGCAATAATAACAAAAGCTGATTTACAAGGCTAAAATGTCCAGATTGTTATTTTCTGGTCCTTCCCAGTACAGATGTGAAATATAACAGGAATCTGGGAGCATCTGCCTGTCTTTGATAAGGGGATGGAACAGCATGAGAAGAGATGTTGCAGAGCATGACTGTTGGATGCAGATTGGTACTACATCTGGGGAAGTTCGATTACCTTGGTAATTGAGATAGAAATGTTTTCTGAATAGACGCAAACAGAATTGCCCTCCCAACACAGTTTGACTATGGCCTAACGTCTATTTCATATGATACAGCAGTACATTTTTTCTATCAGTTGTACTTAGTCTATACTGATACACAAATGAATACACAGTATATTTTAAAATTTACAGATCAGTAATTAAAATTGAAAATTGAGTGTTTTTTTCCTTCCTGAGGATGAGTTCATTATGTGGCCATGTATGGACAACTTTTGATTTTCTTTGTAAAAAGTAATCAAAATGAAGTGTGTGTTTGAGGCTAATGGAGAAATATAATCCTTCTTTCCACCCTAGGCCTACACTGACTTTTAAAACCCTTTGAGGGGCCTGTCATACAGCTCAGCAGAATCACGCTTGCCTGGCAATCATTAGGTCCCGAGTTCAGTTTCCTGGTACTAAAACTCCTTGAAGACACATTTCTTTTTTCCTCACTATTTTAGATATTCTTCCCAAATTTGCTGAGGAAAATATATAGACTAAGATTCAAAAAACAGTGAAAGGGAAAGGCGGGATGAACAGAAGGGAAGGAGGAAGGGAGGGAGCAAAGGAGGGAGAGAGATAGGTTTGGTCCATGATATAATTAGAGAACACTGATGAACTTATGAAAATTGTGAGAAACTAGCACTGTATTAAAGTAATATGGTTATATTTTAAATAAAGCCACACAATCTTAAACCATGAAAATTCAAATCTGAAAGAGCTAGGAACATTCAATTGAGTCTTGCATGGGCTTGGCAAATGATGTTTATTGAAGAGAGTAATTATTGTGTGAGGACCTAAGACTTGAGCTTATTTTACTTTAAAACATGTGTGTCTCTTGTAGTGATATCTCTGTTATCTGGGGCATGACAAATCATTGTGGAGTGTAAAAAGCCTTCCACTCGAGTGCCATTGATAATTTAGGTCAGCTCTAGATTGCAAATAGAGAGATTAGTTCCCGTATTTCCAAACCTGATATTTAAGGTTGAATTACAATGAATCAGGCTTTAATTGGACATTTTATAAATAAAGCAAAAATATTTTCTCATATAAATAGATGGCACAAAGCATCCACTTTCAAGGGAGTTCCAAAGTTATTTCCATCACATAATATAAAAGAGCCTCTCTAGACAAATTCACCCTTATAAAGAAAGAAACAGAGGAAGGGAGAGGGGAGAAAGAGATGGAGGGTTATTTAGAAGAAAATATTAAGGTGTACCTGTCCCTAGGAATTTTATGAAATTTTCTGAGAAACTGAATAAAGAGTATTTTTCACTGTTCATAGTAACCCTCTGCCTATCCATATTCAAATAAACTTGAATCAGTAAGAGATGATAGAATATTGATTTGAATAATGATTTGACTGGTGTGTGTATACAGCTTCTCTCGTTAGATGTGATTTCAAGATAATATTGCTTTCACCACCCTTCATTACAGTTGTATAGATGAGGAAACCATTTCAATGAAGTCAGACCACTCATCAAAGATTACACTAGTTCAGGGTCTCTGTGGGGGAAAAGGGAGCTTTCTGATTTAAAAGGGCTTTGAATCCCTTACAATAATGGAGTTCTCATTAGTTTTTAAAATAAGGTTAACACTGGTTTTGAAGAAGACTGGAAATCTAAATTTCCTACCAATGTGTCAGTCTTCTATGCCAAAGTTTATACCTTAGTTGAAGGTGGAGAGGAACAGCGAGGGTGGGGTTCTTTGGAGAGCTTCCTGTGTGTTCCTCTGCTTCTAGTAGTGTTACCCAGGAAAGAGGTAAGCAATGAAGGGAACATAGAACTGACACCGGTACTTATTCCTGGACTCTGATTTCAAATTCTATCCTATTTGCACAGAGCGAATTTATGAGCGAAATTATGTTAGAATTCCTCTTTCCTAAATTCCTGCTGCAACTCTTTCTCTGTCCACTAGCCTCTTCCTGCAGAAAAGGAAGAAAGAGGAGGGGGAGAAAGAAGAGCAGGAGGAGGAGAGAAGGAAGGGAAGAAGAAAAAGGGAAGTGGAGGAGGAGAGGGGAGAGGAGTGGAGGGGGAGAGGAAAGAGAAGGAAAGAAACAGGGGAGGAAGAAGAGGGAAAATTCTTATTAGTGGGAATACAAAAAGAGTCACACACACAGGGCTACTTGGCTCAGACTCCACTTGGCTTCTAAGAGTCTGCTCTCCCGGACCTCCCTCATTTCGCTTTGCTCTTTGTCCTACAGACTGTCTGGGATCTTCCCTGTGGTCATTTGAGCCCTAGTGGTGCTGTGAAAGTCTGTGTGTCTGGATTTACGGCTAGATTTTAAAAGGAAAGAAATAGAGACTCATTTTAACTTACTGGTTTGCAGTGAACTTGCCAGTTAACAATAGAGAGCCTCGTTTATCTGTAGCACCCGACTTTGAATACAGGCTGGCTAACTAGACTGTTCCAGAATCTCATTATACTCTTTAATTTTTTTGTCATTATTGATGCTAGGAGTGCAGAACATTAGGTGCCCCAAATAAAATGTATTAATAAACTTGAGTCATTTGAAAGACTCTACTGTAATTTTAAGACCGTAAAAATATGTGTTTTCAATTTTCTCCCGTGACTAAATAACTAAAAAAGGAAAATTTCTAAACTTCATTTGGGTACATAAAAATCAAAAGCAGTGCTAAAAAATAGATAAATCTTGCAGCCTGACAGTTTTGCTTTAAAAGCTGCAAATCTTTGACACATCATGGTTTAAGAATATGCTTTTATAATGTCTAATTGCTAGCTGATAGAAAGACAAGAATCTGCTTTGAATCCAAAGTTTCCATCTGTTAGCTGATTGCCTCAGTGTGAATTTACTAATAATGAGTTTTATTTTTAAAAAACCAATCATTTTAGATTAAGACATCAAAATGTAGCTTTGTTGTGAAGTTTATACTTTGGTTACAAGTGAAAATCACCAATTCCCAATTCTTCATCCTGCATCATTTCCCTGGTCATGCTCTCTCACCACATAGCTTACTTTTCCTTCATATTTGCTATTTCAAGACCTGGTAAAGAGTTATTTGTGTTAGATTGCATCCCTCAGGAACCAGAAGGTTATATTATGAACAAAGAGATTACATGTTTTTTCATAATCATATTTCTGCCATCCAACATACTTGTGCAAGATAAGTAGATAGAATTCAACAACAGCAACTTACTACATTCTTAATACAAACATATTAGAACCAACTATATTCATGTCAGATAGCAGAGATTTTTGAAATGTGGTTGCTACTCTTCTCAACAACTTTTTTGTTTTAGAAAATGTATTTTTCATAGCCATAGGCTAATTATGCTAGACAGTGAAAATCCAAGTAAAGTTTATAGCTCAGTACCTAGAACACAGTGACTGCTCATAAACATGGCTTATTAGCATCATCATTAATGAAATTATAAATGTGTGTCCATTGCATCCTTAATGCAGCTATGAAAACCCGCTATCAAAAGTCAATTTTAAAATGACCTATTTTTCAGTGTTAGGGGCAGTCATTTTCTCTCAGGCTACAGCTTAGCCACAGAAGATCTTTGAGATTCCTCTAATACCCCAGAGGGTTTTCTCCCTGTTGTCACACATGACACTTACTTTACCCAGAAAACTCTTTTTCATTCTGTTTAGCATGCTCGGGTGCTACTTCAGTCCTTCACTGTTTGTGTTAATCTGGGTCCCATGACACTTTGAACATAACAGTTTTAGCCTTTTGTGGTGCGTATTTTTGTCTTATTGGTTCTACCCCTTCCAGTCTTGTAAAATAGTACACAGCGTGTAGTAGCCACCCAAGGTATGCTTCTTATGAGAACGCATGAATCCACTGAGCAGGTCGATTTGCTTTTAACACAGCACAGATTTTTTTGAAGTGCTGTCACATTGTTTAAACTTTCTTTTTATGGAGATTTTTATTTACTAAGGGTGATTACTGACACTGGTAAACATATCCATCCTATTTCCAGTCAAAACTCAGCAGACACAGATGTGCCACAAAGTCTTTGTGTTTTCCAAAATTTGCTGCCAATACTGGATTTCCCAGAGATTAGAAAGGAATCTGTGGTTCCTGTGGAACACAAAAGCTGAAATGGACAATTTATACTCACAGATTATCCAAGGATAAAAGGGCACTCCCTACTCTCTAGGCAGAAGGCCCTAATTGCCTCTTGGCCAGAGCTCTCAGTGAGGACCACAGTATTTAGGAGCTGGCTCTCTACATAGATGAGCAGGAAGTTTGTTTTTGTAGGGTATGTTAAAGGGGACAAAACTCAGAAAGAACTGGATGACACCAGGACACAGTTCTTTCTAAGGCTCAATTTATTCTTACTCTTAATCTGATTATATGGCATCCTTCACACAGGAGAAAGCTTGATATTAAAAACCATAAAGTTGTTAAATGTTATTGAAAGAGGAGCCTAGGGTGGGATACATTTCCTATGCTTCCTATGACAGATGCCTTCATTCTCCACTTGGAAGAGGCATTGGGGTGGGGTGCTAGGGACACCTATTAAACAATGGTCATACTCCACAGTATGATTAATGTTCACCCTGTTTATCCAGAACTAAATGGTGCTAGAACTGGGAGGGTTTTGAGCAAGTCAAGATGACTTGGTTTCTTTAGCTACTTTGCGTTCTTGGAAAGCTTTAAATTTTCCAATTTAATGTTTCCATGATTTTCCTTCACATTTTAGCTCTAGCACCCAACAAACTATTTTAAGATGATAACTTTCTCAAAGAGTGATACAACTGGGACAAAGTTATCCTGCTCCATAGGATGAGTTGGCCCTCAAGAGAGGACAGGCACAAAACCCAGTAGCAGTGCCAATCAACTGCTGCTTTCTTTCTAGGTTGGTTGTCATGGCTTCTGCCAGAGAAGCTTCAGGAAAATGACTCCTCTGCACACATGTAATTTTCCCTTCTTTCCTTCTGCCTGATAAATCTCAAAGGATGTATTAGAATAAGGCTACACACAGATAGCATTTTATTGGGAAAGGAAAAACTGGAAATAATGTTTAAAGCAAATACTATTGACTATTGGCCACCACAAGAGCTGAGAAAGAAAGAAAAGGAAGAAGAAGGAGAGAGTTATAAATTGCCAGCCAATTATTATACTCAGTCAAATCTTTGAAGATCCCAGGAAAACATTATCAAGGATGCATTCCAAGCTGGTAACATGATTAGAGATTATTTATGTCTCAATGTGGCATGACAGGCTATAAGTGTTGTAGTTTGGGGGAAGGGCAAAAGACCCAAGAGACTAATTTAAGTCTTTAAGATATAACACCAAGGCTCACATAAATATAATTCAATCCTAGAAGGACACATGATATCATTAGTTCTTGAACAAGGTAAGCACATCAGGCCTTTAAAGTCTCTGAAAGGTGTAATATTCAGTAAGGAATGTCTGTCCTAGCATGAACTCATGGTATAGCAGAAGGATTTAACGTAGCTCTATTTGTCAGAAACTGTGCAAACTCACCACAGAGAGATACCGGATACTTTCAGGTAGCCTAAGACTTAGCTCCTGCAAGTGTGATTGGACGCTTAGCTCACTCACATCCTATGGCTGGATTTGAAAAGCTCTGCATAAAACCAGTGGAGGATAGCCACTATGTGCAATAAGATCAGTTCTACTGTATTTCTGTAATTCAGCCCTGTTCAGAGTGACAAAAAGAGCCCTGAGAGGTTTAGGCTTCCAGTTAAAGAAAGGGTTTTCATCTTAGCTGTTTTATAGTTTGTGATGTGATAAGGAAGAATGACAGGGAGCACGGGCAGTGTGCCAAGTGAAAACAAAGGTGTGCTAGTGGAAGGGATGTGAGACAAATGAATAGTCCGGCGCAGTCCCACCTTCACAGAGGGGGCAGTCTCAATCTCTAAATGCCACAGGAGGGAAATCATATTTTCAAGATTTTAGAAGATGTGCAAGTGGATTGTTGAAGGGAGAAGTGCATATGCACTAAGAGTTCCTGGAGGTGTTTTTATTGAAGTAATTTTATGGATAAAAATTGAATTATTTGAATTCAGAGTCGTCATTTTTCAGGAAGTCAATAGTAGTATGAATATATGCACTGAGCAGATGAATAGATAACATAAATTTCTCTTTCTAGGGTGCTGGGGATTTAGCTCAGCGGCAAAAGCGCCTGCCTGGCAAGTGCAAGGTTGTGAGTTCGGTTCCCGAGAAAAACCAAAATAAATAAATAAATAAATAAATAAATTTCTCTTTCTGGGGAGCTACAGGCATTCTCTAAGAGAAAAACTATTTTTTACCCCAGACCTTACATTAAATTCATTTGAGAACAGGTTGAGCTGTGCTGCTTCAGCATCTGCATTGTGTCCCTTTCCAGACACGTGCTTTTTCCTCAAGCTTTACCACAGGTACATCACAGAATTTATGCTATTTTCAGATAGTGTGGTTAGATGTACAGAATGGCACCCACTGGACAAGAATTTACTTTTGCTGCTTATAGCATTTTTCTAAGATCCAAGAAGTGGAGTTTTTAATAGTACAGCAGGCCACATTCAGTGTCACAGTACATCACCACTTCATCGCTTCAACCAGTGGAAATGAATCAAATATGAAAACCTGACCAATTGCTACATTATCTTCGAGTAATATTTACTAATCATTTTGTGTGCTTTGAGAATGCATTCTGCACTGTTCAAGTATTCAATATTGATTGTTGATATTTATTATTATTAATGTTTATTATGTCCCTATTATATTCTCAAGCATTGTTAATAGTTAATTATATGTCTCTCTTCTAAATTACCAAATGATTTATTACTTACAAATCCATAATATTCTTTTTTTTTTTTTTTTTTCCTGTACCGGGAATCGAACTCACGACCTTATGCTTGCCAGGCAGGCGCTGTGCTGCTGAGCTAAATCTCCTTCCCCACAAGTCCATAATATTCATTGGACAAATGTGATGCCTTTTGCATATCTTGTATTTTCTCCTAAGAATGAGTTATTACGTGGAATGTTTTTTTGTATGTCATTTCTAATCATCCCCCAAAGTTGTTTCAGAGTAGAAATTGTTATCTGCATTTTAGTATGCAGTACTGAATCTCATAGACATTGAATGACATACTCCAAGTCACACATCTAGTAAGTAGCAGAAGGATTTTCCAAACTGATACTTCTTGGGTTCCACAGATCATTTCCTTTTGCTAGACGACATGGTTAGCAGTTATCTGTTAAATTTTACGGAAAAATCTTTACAGCCATGGAAACATATTTTGAAATTTCACTGTTAGTACAATGATTTCCATGAGTTGTCTGTTCAATATATGTATGTATGTGTTTTTTAACTGCAGCCTCATACATGTTAGGTGAGCACTCTAACACTGAGCTGTTTAACTTTTACTCAATAAAGATCAGATTCACTGATTTTCAGTAATGTCTCAGAATGGCTATGATCTGGACCAAGAAAAGTCCAGAAGCAAGTCTCAGGGAGGAAAATGACCTAGGGGTAAAAAGCTATGTTTGAGAAAAGTAGAAACATGACTAGATATATGATCATTGTGATCTTAGAACCTGGAAATTGTCCTTGCTGAGAAGATTCTTCAAGGGGAAGTCCACTCTTCATAGACTGAACTACTTTCTTTCTTTTTCCTGCTGTCCCTCTCCTCCTCCCTCTCTCCTTCTTGTCCCTCCTTTCCTCCATTCTTGTTATTTAACTTCTTGTGTGTTAAATCTGGCACTACAATGAATCCAGGGAGGAGCATATGAAAAGAAAAATATTAAATGAATTTATTAACAGTTGCTAAGAAAATTGAAAATTAACAGAGTTAAGTAAATTTTATATATATTAGAAATAATTTTAATTATGTTGTATATATATGTATAGAAATACACCGTATTTGGCCTAATAAAGGCATTTTCTTTCTTTTTTCAAATTTCACTAACAATCTTATTGCATTTATTGAAAATATGTTTTTCCACAATAAAATGATCATATTCTCCAAAGGATTAAAACATTTTCTTGAGGCTGTGGAACATGAGCATTTACCTTTTGAAAATCATCCTGGGGCTGGGGATTTAGCTCAGCGGCAAAGCGCCTGCCTGGCAAGCGCAAGGTCGTGAGTTCGGTTCCCGGTACCGGAGAAAAACCAAAACCAAAAATAAATAAATAAATAAAACCAATGTTTAAAAAAAAAAAAAAAAAAGAAAAAAGAAAATCATCCTCTGAGTCTAGCTTATACTACACATATTTGTAATTTTTAAGAAATAACTAAGTTACATTCTTTAATGAATCATCAAGTTGGCAATTTCTCATTCTCCTCTGAGTTTTAGCATTTTTATTTTCACTAAAATTCCACTTAAGGACCCTTTAATAACCACAATACTTATATACTACCTGCTGCTTCACAATTTTTGCTGTTACCATATAATCTTTTTTTTATTTTCTTGTAATCATTTGAGTTCTCATTTTTCAAGCAAGTAGACAGGACCTGAGGAAGACCCCATGACTCCTCCATAGTTGCTTGCCCCAAATTTTGGGCATTCTAACCCAGATCTATCATATTATATTGAATCTATGAGAAATAATTTCTAGTGAAACTTTCACTTCTAGTCGGCCTAAATAAGAAACATTTCCTTTTATTATGACATAGCATAGCGTACATTTTGTAGGAGGTGTCAGTCCTGGAGCTACTATTTATCAATTGTGAGTCTTTCATGTAGTTAAAATTTTAATTTATGTTTCAGAGCAGTCACATTTTTAAAAATACAAATTACTATCTTGGAAGGACTGTTTCATGGATGATATGAAATCACAGGAGAGGCTGGTTACCCTCCCACAACATGGAATACACTATTTTTATCAAAGCAACACCACAAGAGTAAAATACACATGAAGTCAGTTCAAGGAATGGAGAGCACTGTGTATTTGAGCTACCCAAAAAATGCATCAAAGAAGAGGTAGGAATTAAGAAGGCTTTTAGGGGAAGATAAGCATTAGCTCTGCCAAAAATGAAACTTCCACACAGAGTGTCAGAAATGGTGGAGACAGGGAAGAGAATGATGGAAGTTAGAGGAAAATGAGATGACAATCTGATAATAGAAAATTAGTCTTGACAAGTCATACGAAATAAGGTAAAAAAAAAATGAAAAACTTGAAGGTAGTTTGGATTAACTGGAAGGAGAAAATACGATTTTTTATTTACTGTCTACCAAAGTCTGAGGCAGGAAATAACATAACAGAAGTCTTATGTTTTGAGGGAGAGCTCTGACTCTTAGCCTATGTTGAATGGGAAAACTTCGAAAGAGAACTCAGGTCGCCAGGGCGAAGGTTACTGACGTCACTAGTACACGTGCAAATGATCATCTGAACCTTGTGGGAAGCAGACAAATGTGCCTCCCGGTGTGTCTCCTTCCATATCTCAGGTGCACTTCAAAATCAACATTTCTGCCACTGCCTCAAATCTGATTCCAATCCTCGATTCTCTCTTGTAATTTGTAACTAGATGTCCCCCTCAAAGCCTCATTCCATCACAGGTGGGGTTGGATCATGGGGGCATGATAATCATTAGTAGTTTAGTCTACAGATGAGTACACAGCTGACTGTGATGTTGAGAGGTGAAGCCTGGTGAGCGGAGGTGAGTCACAGGGGGCGAGGCCTGGAAGATCCTTCTGTCTCCCTCCCCCCTTGACCTGCTTTCTGTCTGTCATGCCATGCGTTTCTCTTCCTGTGTGAGCCACCTCTGCCACGCTGCCCTGCTTTGGAGCCAGCCGACTATGGACGGAAGCCTCTACAGACTGTGAGGCACAATAAGCCTCTCCTGCTTTAGACTGTGAGTGTCGACTACTGTTTCCCAGAGATGAGGGAAGTAGCTACATCTCTCCTTGTCTCACCAGACTATTTCATCACCAACATCTAGGAATTTTCCTTAGTTCTATTTTATCCCTCATTTTGAACACATGTTCCTAAAATCCAAGTGAACTCTTCTTAATAAATATTCTGTTTTTCAACTACCGTACATATCTTCTGCAGATACATCTTGAGCATGTACTCTGAACTAGGCGCTCTCCTAGGGCTGTGGTGTAGTGGTAGACATAGGGCTTATACAAAGCAGACATTAGCAAACATCCTGGGTGTGATCGTCGCTACAGAGATGAATCCTATCACATATCACATATCAGCTGTGAATCCCGATGTAAGAGGTCAGTGCAGGTTTTCCCTGAGAAGTATAACATTCAAACTGAAGTCAAAAAGATGAAAAGTGGTTAAGTGATGAAAAAGAACAAAAAATTCCAGAAGCAGGAATCCCAACAGCAAAGGCTCTGAGTCAGGACAGGACCTGGCCTGTGTGGGGATGGCAGAATTTCATGCAATTCACAGATGACCAGCTGGCATCTGGGTCATCTTTGGCTGAACTACTGAAACTGTCTCAGTGTTTACTCTTTTGGATTAATTTTGTCTATTTCTCACCTTGCTGCCAAAAAAACCTTTTCCAAAATGTAAACCTTATCATGCTACAAATTCCACAATGGTTTCCCAATACTTACATAGTGAACGTGAAATTCCTAATGTATGCACAGGATCCCCGGTTCCTTTCCCTGTGTCTTCCAGCCCTAAGAGCTAATGATAATGTTTATAGCTCTACAAAAAAGTCATGTCTGTTCACTTAAGCCAATGGCAACAGCTATTTCCTTCACCTGGAATGCCTTTGTCTGCCTGGAAAACTGCCACTTGTCCTTTCATGGAACTTGTATTCTGTATTCCCTAAAGAGAGGTCAGCAAACTATAATCATGACCCAAATCCAACTGTTTGTTAGTGTATAATCCAGGAGCTAAACAGTTTTTACAAGTTACAATGAAATCAAAATAATAATGACAGTTTACGATATGTAAAAATTAAACCAATGGAAATTTCTATGCAATAAATGAAATATTTTAAAACATAGCTGTGCTTATTTGTTGACATTCTGTCTATGGCTGTTTTTGCACTATAGCGGAAGCCGTAAGTTGTCACAGACAATTTACCCCTCAAAACTGAAATATTTACTATCTGGTCTTTTATACAAAAAGGTTGTTGATCACTAATCTACTCTAAGCTTTATCCTGTGCTGCCTGGAATCCTTTTCACCAGAAAAAATATTATTCTCAGAGCAAATCACTTACCTTGACTACCACCCAAAACATACAGCAGAAAAGATATTTTAAAAATTTCATGCATATTAATTTGACTTCTCACTTTGGTTTCTTTACTTGTATGATAGAGACAAAACAGTACCCACCTCAGAAAGTTTTCCACGAGGATAAAAGTATTTAATAGAATAAAGTATTCAGAACAGTTCCTGTCACATAAAAAGTGTTCATCTACTGTGCTTTTCTTCCTCTGATATATCTTATATATTCATCTCTTGTTGCACTGCTCTTTTTCAGTTCTTTTAGCAATATGAGTTAACTGTGATTTGTCCTCTACTTATACAAGATGTCTCCTCCATAAATATTTCTAGAATGAATGGAGTGATAACTACAGAAGAAGATAAATGTGAATTGTGTTGAGTACTACACTGACTTTTCATACTCACATCATCAATTCCCTTCTAGTTTCCTTCCTCATATTTAGCTGAATTTTAAAAATGCAATGAAGTCAAGAATAATGTTCATTCAAGTGACAGTATAAGAAATTTTTAACCAAACTAAAGGGAGCTATACAGCTCCAGTTCGTATTTCTGAACTTTTATTACCTGTGGACCATAGGGCATTATTGGAATTATTTTGGGTCATATATTCACCCTGTCTAATGCCTCTGTATGTTCTTGTGCCAGTGTCTCTCTCCCACTGGCGTATATGTCTCCTATGTAGGAGATTGCCCTTAACCAAACTGAAAAACAAGAATAGATGTTATCAAAATATCAGAAATTAAAAAACTTATCTCAACCTTAAAAGGAATGTGCAAAGCATGCACATGTATATACAGTCCACACAATATGTTGAATATTTTTAAAGTCTTTTATGTTAGCATGATAGTACAATAAAAATTCTACTTCACCTTAGGATGTGTCCATTGCAGAGATTTAGAGCAAGCATGTCCTTTCATCAACATTCTGGCATAGGTTCTCCAGAAATCTCCTTCTGTGAACAACTTGCAAAGCCCTTTGGAGTTAATTCATCTTGAGAACAAGAGACTGGGAACAAGTTTAAGGCTGTAGCAGTGTTGGTGGTCACAGGGGAGAAGTGACTCTGAAAATAAAGTATTTACCTGTTCTAGTCATCCACTATGGATGGATACATATTTCTCACATGTAAATGTTGAATTTGAAAGGATGGTTTTTAGAATTCTGTTATAAAATAGGGGGGGAAGGAAGGAAGGGTAGGGAAGGGAAGAAAAGAAAGGGAAGAGAAGAGAAAGGAGAGGAGAGGAGAGGACAGGAGAGGAGGGGAGGGCAGAAGAGGATTGGGGAGGAAACTATTTGTGGAACTGCAATTCATTTAATCCTGAGAACACAAGCTATGAAGTTAGTTCAATAAAATGAGGAACTGAGGCATAGAGAGACTTAATTTGCCTTACATTACTTAGCTAAAATGTAGCAGATCTAAGATTTAAACCCAGGTAGTTTTACTCTCGTATCTGTTATCTTACTTTTAAATTTGTAACATTTCTTTTACAAATATCCACCTTTAATTACACCATGTACTATGCCGTACAATACAGTAAATATTTTATATGCATTATGTGATTTAAATATATTTCAGCTACCTCTTGTGCTTCAGTTAGGGTCCTCTAGAGAATCAGAATCAATATAAAGTACGTGTGTAATTACACAAAGAGAATTTATTAGGTGCACCTTCAGGATAAGACAGTCACAATGGCCATATATGGGATCAGAGGTAGAAGAACCCCAAATACAGTAGAGCCAGAAGGTCCAATAGCAGGCAAAGATCAAAGGCTTGAAAGTGTACTGTAAAGTCTCTGATGTGAATCTGCATCAGAAGGCTGGAGAGTTCTCTTGGAAGCCTGAAGAACCTGGAGAACAAGATCGAAAAAGGCGGTGGAGACTGGAGTGCTTCCAAAAGAGGGAACTGTATCCTTTTTCCCCTTCTTATTCTGTCCAGGCTAGAAATGTATAGTTTGGTGCCACCTGCATGTTGGATGTAGATGTATCTTTCCCTTCTTAGTTTCCTGGTCTACGTATGAATCATCCATGGACACACTCAGAATTTACTAATGTGTGAGATGCTTCTTACTCAAGGACAACTGACATGTCACAATTAATAGTCACAACTGACCCCTTGTCAACTTGAGAACCAAACACATCTCCTTAAACCATATTTCACCTCCAAATGCGACAGTGAGTTCATCATTACTCCTAACATAATACTACTGTCTTGCATGCAAATGGAAATGCACCAATTCCTTCTTCAGAACAGAAAGCAAAGTTTTTCTTTGAGTGATGCATACATTTCTCCCGATATTCCATGAATTATATATTAGAATATATATTTAACCATACTGAAGTATGGTATTAAAGTAGTCAACATAATGTTAACAAGAAAGAAAACATAGACACCTTCTTAATATGTGTATATATGCACAAAGATATTAACAAGATAAATAAATTCTCATGAAAATTATCTCTTGTTTCTGTAACTGGTCACATAGTCATAGCTGGTGTTTATAACTACCTTCTGCTACACATTCCTTATTTTCATAACTATGAGCAACCACTTTAGTGGTTCTTGGTTCTTTACTTGGTGGGGTGACACATACTTTCTTTTGTGAAAACTCTAGGCCATTTATTATCTTACACAGATTGGGTTGTTACAGTTTCCCATTAACCTTAATCATGGGGTATGCTACTACTAGGAGGCATGCTAAAGATCTCCTGCGTTTCTAATGTATTCTTTCTTATTTCCATTGTGTGTAGTACAATGTCCTCCTAGCAGCCTTGATCAATCACTCCTGTCAACATAATAGCTCTGAAAGGATGGTTTTTAGAATCTTGTTATAAAATAGGGAGGAAAAGAAAGGAAGGGTAGGGAAAGGAAAAAAAGAGAAAGGAAGAGAAGGGAAAGGAGAGAAGGGGAGGGGGGAGGGGAGGAGAGGGGAGGGCAGAGGAGCATTAGGGGAGGAAACCATTTGTGGAACTGCAATTCATTTAATTCTGATAACACAAATGCATTAGACAATGATGGGTGGCTAAGGAAAGATACTGGCTGGTATCCACAAAGCTGATCATCCTATCCACTTGACTGTTAAAGTCTTCTTCTGCTGAGGTTCCATTTTGGCGAGAATTTACATGGGACACAGATACCTTCACATTTTTACCTACATGAAGAGGTCTATCTGCATGCTACTTCCCCAAATGTCTTTGTCACCAATTTTCTTTCCATATTCCTTCCAAGTCCCTGACCATCCAGCCAGATCTTTGGCTACAGCCCATGAAGGAGTATATAGTCCCAATCAGCCACTTTTTCTTCTGAGGAAAATGTGTGAGCTGATGCACTGCCCAGTGTTGTGCTTACTGTGATGATTTCCCTTTACCTTTGTCTGTCAGGGATGTCCTCGGAAAGGTTGCAGTGCTGCAGCTGTGCACTTTCAGGTGATGCCTGGATAATGCGTAGAACCATATATAAGCCAGTCCCTAGTCTTCTCTGTCCATCAGCTAACTACAGGACACTTTCCATGAGCCTATAAGAATGTGCTGGAGGATAACAGCGTAGGTACCATGGACACTTGGGCAACTTCTTCGTATAACTTACTTTTACATTCAGACTGTGCTTGGGCCCAGTACATACTTGTTATGCAAAATGCCAAATAGCACCTAGTGCCTGACGAGCAGTTGGGGTTGCTAGATAACCTCTTGTCCCATGGTGAAATGTTCACTTTAGAGTAAGGTCCAGTCGCAAGCCCAGAACTGTTTCTCAAAGGAAAAATACCTGTCTACACACACTGGCAGAGCTTTGCTCCAAAACCCCGAGGGCTTCCACTGTGGTCCCTATCTGCTACTGCTATTTGCAAAGTCACCCCTCTCACTGACCACAAACACACACTACTGTGGGGGCTTGCCAGAGGGTCTGAACAGCATCTCTATCTGCCATTGTCACCTAAAGTACAAATGGAGCCACTGGGTCATGTGACCCAAGTGGCAGAGTAATGTGTGCAGCAGCCTGGACCTACTGTGGATCCTTCTCTTGTTCTGGGTCCCATTCAAAACTAGCAAATTTTGGAGTCACTTGGGAAATGGGCTATAGTAACACAAGGCAGATTAGAGAGATTAAGTAACTTCTTTACACTATGTAGCTAAAAGCTAAGCAGTTTTTTGTTCACTGGACTTGTAGTCTTACCTTTAAATATGTAATATTTCTTGTATAATGTTCGCCTTAAATTAAACTTGTGCTATGTCACATACTATATTAAATATTTTATATGTCTTATCTGATTGAAGTTTGTTCCAGTTGCCTCTTGCTTCATACCGAAACTTAACAACTTCAATCAAGGACGATCATTTATTTTGCTTAGGAATCTGCAGTTTGGGCTGGACTTTGCTCTTCCCAGGGTCAACTCAGTTGAGGTCTGAAGTATCTGCTTTCACCGTGATTCACCCACATGCTAGGAAGTTATTACTGGCCCGTGGTAAAGACCAGGAGCCTTACTTCCTCTTTATGTGAGTGTCTCCATCTGGCCTGGGTTTCTTTGCAGTTCAGTGGCTGGGTTTCAAGATCCAGCATTCCAAGACAGAGCCAGCTGGAAGCCAAGTTACTTCTTTTTTATGACTCAGCTCAGAAGGTGCATAGCACCCCTTCCATCATACTCTGCTGACTGAAACAGTGATAAAGGTCTGTCTGGATTCAAGGAGAGAGCTACAGACTCAACCGCTGGAGAACCACCGAGGTTTTAGAAGCACCTGTGAAATCAAGGACCTTCTTGCAGCAAGAATGCAGAAAGTACATTGATATACATTATGTAAATTCATCTTCACAATATGGAGAAAACTATGATGTGGGTTTTATTGCCCTTATTCTGAAGGTGAAATTTATACTTAGGGAGATGAAATAGACCATAACGGTCTGTAGCTGCTATCAGGTGAGAAAGACAACAGGTTTCTGATTACTGTCCATTTGGGGCCCGAGCTGTTGCCTCCTTTCTCACCTAAATTTTATCTAACCACTACTTTCTAAATACAGCGATGACTTCTTGGTAATATTTCATGAATATCTGCATGTATGTATTACTTTATGGGTCACACTAATGTGTCTGGAAGATAAGATCATAGAGTATGTTAGAGGGTAGGGAGATGAGAGGGCAGGGACTCTGGACCCACACTTCTTGGGTTCAAATTTCGGTACTGTAGCTTGCTGCAAATTGTTTCACCATAGAGGGTCCCTTGGCCTCTGTAAGTTTTCTCACCTTCGGGGTAAGGATGAAAGTGTCATATTCCGGGGCAAGTTGTGAAGAATCAAAGTGATAATTTTAGAGTGCTCAGAAACAATGACTGCCACATGACGAATGCTTTGAAAATGTTAGCTATTATTTGTGAATCACTTTAATGTTTTCTCCTGTGAGGTTGTTAGCTTTTAAGGGGCAGAAATTTACCGTCTTTTTCTTCTTCTTTTAATGTTTCATCTTTATAGCAGTTTTAGATTCGTAGGAAAATTAAGGGGAAGAATGCAGAGATTCCTCATATACCTTCTCCTACCACATACTATAAGCTTCCCTATGACCCATACTGATATCATTTGTTTTAATTGATGGGGGTACACTGACACATCCTTATCCAGAGTCCACAGTTTACGTTAAAGTTCATTCTAGGTATTTCATAGTCTAGAGGTTTAGATAACTGTAGAATGACATATATCCACTATTGTAATGTCATATAGAGTTGTTTTACTCCCCTAAAAGTCCTCTGTGCTCCATCTATTCATCTGCCATTGGCCCCAGGTTTGTGAGCCACTAATCTTTAGAATTTCTCCATAGTTTTATGTTTTCAAGAGTGTCACATAGTTTGAACCACTGAAATTATGAATATGTGTTTCCTTCATGACTTTTCATGGCTTCACAGTTCATTTTTTTATAGCACTGGATATATTCATGGTATGGATGTGTCATAGTTTATTCATCCATTCACCTGTTGAAAAATATCTTGATTCCTTCCAAGTTTTGGCAATTATAAATAAAGTTGCCCTAACCATCTGTGTCTTGGTTTTTCTGCAGATAGTAGTCTTCAGCACTGTCAGATCAATAGCAAATAATGTGATGGATCACATGGTAAGAGTATGCTTTGTTTTATTAGAAACCACCAAATTGTCTTCCCAAGCAGCTGTACCACTTGGCATTCCCATCAATAACTGCTAGAGTTTATGGGTCCCAAAGCCCCCTGGGTTTGGAAGGCAATTGGACTGTGGGGGCATTGTGGCTGATTTGCTGTTAAAAGGTGGAGTCTGATGGGAAGAGGTGGGTTGGTATGGGAGTGACCTGGAAGTGTTCATCTCCCTTCCCAGCTCCATCCTTGACTCTCTGCTTTCTGTCTGCCATATAACGAGCAGCTTTTCCGGCACTAGCCCTTCTGTCATGTTGTGTTGCCTTGGAGCCAGGGTATTATGAACTGAACCTGCTACAAACTGAGTCAAATGCACTTGTCTGCTTTTAAAATCCAGGAGTTAGGTATTGTGTGTGGGTAACAAAGAAGTTGATCAAGGGAACAATAAATGAGAGTTTCCATTACTCCACAATCTTGTCAGCATTTACTTTGTTTAATGTTTTGGGTTTTTTCATTCTAATAAGTGTATAATAGTATTCCATTGGTTTACTTAACATTTCCCTGAGATGTTTTGTGGAACATTTATTCTTATGTGCATGTTTATGTTTATACTTCCTTTGGTGAGCTGTGTCTAGGTCTTTGGGCATTTTTAATATCAGTTTTGGTGTGTGTGTGTGTGTGTGTGTGTGTGTGTGTGTGTGTGTTCTTATTGTTGAGCTTTAAAAGTTCTTTCCATATTTTAGATAACAATTTGTTATCTGCATGTCTTCTTCAAATATGTTATCTTCTTCTGTGACTTCTCATTCTCGTGACAGTATCTTTTATGGAGCAGAGATTTTTAATATTAAAAATGTCCAGTTTACCATGTGTTTGGTGTTTTTTCTAAGAAGTCATCAGCAAACCCAAGGTCATCTAGAGTTTTCTCTTATTTTATGTTCTTGGAGTTATAGAGTCCAAATCGATGACTCATTTTAAATGAATTGGATTCACAAAAATTAAATGGATTGAAATGGATTGCCAACCTGGAGCTATAAATCTCCAAGAATATAAAATTCTGTCTAGAATTCTTTCTCATTTTTTATTTTTCATTTTTTTGCATGTGAATGTTCTATTTTGGTTCTGTTTCTGGGCTCCATAATCAGCTCTATTCATCTATTTTATTTACCAGTACCACACTGTCTTGGCTACTGTAAGCTTTATGGTAAGAAGTGATTAGTGTCAGTTCTCCAATTTTGTTCTTCTCCATGGGTGTTGTACTGACTAGCCAGAGTCTCTTGCTTCCCCACATAACTTTAGAATATTAGTTTGTGAATACCTACAAAACAGCTCTCTGTAATTTTCATGGGATTGCTTTCACTCTATAGATCACACTGGAAAGAAACTGATATGTTGATAAGACTCACTCTTATTTAGTTCTTCTTTGTATCTTGCAATCATGCTATAATATCTTAATACTTCCAAGAGGTTTATCTTTTTTTTTTTCTTCAGGTAAGCACTTATGCCCCTGAGCTATATCCCTAGCCCTTCAATTTTTTTCTTTTCAGACAGGGTCTCACCATGCAATTCAGGCTGGCCTTGAGCTCACTTTGTAGCCCAGGCTGATCTCGAAGTCCCAACGATCCTCCTGCCTCAGCCTCCCGAGTACTGGGATTATAGGCGTGCACCACTATGCCTGGCTATCATTTGTTTTCAGTTCTTAAAGGCTTTCCACACTGATGGTCATAGCAAGTGCAGTTTTTCTTCTTTAAGTGTATGCAATCTGTATACTTTTTATTTCCTTTAGTTAATGTGTTATCAAGGACCTCAGCATAATGTTGAAAGTCAGTGAGAGAGCACATCTTTCTCTTACTTCTGATCTTAGTGGAAAGCTTCAAAATTTTCACTAATAAGTATGATGTTTAGCTATAGTTTGTAGTTTTGTAGATATTCTTTATCAAGTTTAGGGAGTTTCTATCTATTCCTAGTTTATGGGGAATTGTTACTGTAAATAGGTGTGAGATTTTGTCAAATGCTTTTTCTGCATCTATTGATATGATCATATGTTTTTTTCTGCTTTAGCCTGTAAATGTGATAGATTGATTTACAGAAGGTGAATCAGCCTTGCATACCTGGGATAAACCAAATTGGTTATGGCATTTAATTCTTTTGTACATTATTGAATTTGATTCACTTACATTTTCTTGAGGATTTCTACATCTATATTCATGACAGATATTAATGTTTTTTTTTCTTGTATGTCTTTATCTGACTTTTGGTAATAGGGTAATGCTGGCTTGATGGAGTGAGCTAGGAAGCATTTCCTCCATTTCTATGTTCTAATGGATGATGAAAAAAACGTATGATTTCTTCCCTTTTTTATAGAATACGTCAGTGAACCTATTTTGGTCTGATACTTTCTGTTTTGGACTGCTTTAATGATTGATACAATTTCTTCAAAATATATAGCACTATTGTTTGCTTTGGCTTGTATGATATCTTTTAAGGGATTAATCCAAGTCATCTATGTTTTCTCTTTTTTATTATACGTCTGCAGTATATGCAGTTTACAGTCATCTTGGGGAGTGGATACTTGGGATTTAGAAGAGGAAAGAGGCAGGAGTGAAGGGAGTTAAAAAGAAACAAACTCTCCCATCTAAGTTTTCAAGTTTATAGGAATAGAGATATTCCTGATATTCCCCTGTTGTCTTTTTAACATCTGTGTTATCTTAAGTGATCTTCTCTTTCTCTTTTCTGATAGTAATTTATGTCCTCTCTATTATTTTGTAGCCTGAATATAGGCCTATCAATTTTGTTGCTTTTTGAAGAACCAGCTTTTGGTTTCCTGGATTTCCTCTAGTGATTTCTTATTTTCAATTGCACTGATTTTATTCTAATTGTTACTATTTTTTCCCGATTTTGGGTTAAATTCTTTTTCTTTTCCTACCATCCTACTATAGATGGTCTAAATCAATTTTAGATCTTGCTTCTTTCTAACATATATCCCTACTATTATAAGTTTTCCCTTAATCACTGCATTTGCTGTATCTCATGACTATTGATAAGCTCCATTTTCATCTTCACTTCAAAATATTCTCTAACTTGTGTTGAGATTCTTTTTTTTTGATTCATGTGAAAGAAATATGTTGATTAATCTCTATTTTTGTATTTTCTTATGTTCATTTTATTGATTTCTAGCTTAATTCCATCGTGTCCTAAGAGTACATATTGTATGACTCATCTTTTAAATTTTATGTTTTTTATAATATATTTTCTCCTTTTCTCGTTTATTTTATTAGTATACGTTTTCAGTACATAATGATAACATTCCTCATGAGAAGTTCACACATGTATATAACATTTTATTTCTTTTTTTAATCTCCTCCTAACTTTTCTCCTCCTTCCGTCTTTCTCTTTTTCCCTTTTGCTATGCTATGTATATATATTTCTCTTTCCTAGTAGGTATGTTTTATGCCCTGGAATATGATCTGTGTTTGTGTTTCTTCCATATGAGCTTGAGTATCTCCAAGTGATTGATGGTGACATTAAGCTCAACCCGTCCTTACTATCTTTCTGCCTGTTGCATCAGTCCATTTCTCATAGAGGGGAGTTGATTTTTTTCACTTTAATAGTAAATTCATCTAGTTCTCTTTGCGGTTTTGTAATTATGTCCTCCTTTTGTTTTTCCTATGTATTTTGACTCTCTTGTTAGGCAAATAACATTATGCCTTTTTGAAAAAAAGTCTCCTTTGTTATTATGTAATGTTCTACTTTGTCTCATAATTTATACTTGCTTTGTTTTGTTTCTATGACTGGCCATCCATTTACTTTTAGTCTATATGTATCTTTATATTTAAAGTGTGTTTCTTGTACACATAAAGTCTGGTCCTGCTTTTTTATCAACTCCAATAATCTCTGTCTTTTAGTTGGTGCATTTGGATCAGTGGCAAAGTGGTTATTGAAATAGCTGGATTAATATATAACATTTATTACTATTTCCTAGCTGTTGTGCTTATTGGTTGTTGGTCAGTCTTTTCTGTCTCATGTGGTTTTGCTTGAGTATTTTATGTGATTTCATTTTCTCTCATTTCTTAATTTTAGTTATTTTTTTATTTTCCATTTTAAAATTTTGCAATGTAGACTGACCAATGATCCAGACCCACTTTCAAATAGTGCTACACCATTTCACAGGCCACACAAATACTTTACAATAACAAAACAATACTAATCACTCCTCATTGTCTCTTGTATCATTGCTGTCATTTAAGTCATTTATACACAGCATATCTAAGCCTATATATATATATATATATATAATTAAGTTTGTGATTATTCTTATTTTTAATAAATACTTATCTAACAGGTAAATTAAGAAAAAGAAAACTAAAACTTCATTTTGTCTTTGCCTTTCATCCTTTTGCACTGAACTTCCCTTTTTTATGTAGATCCAAGATTGTGACATATCAATTTCCTTCTCTCTAATACATTCTTTGAAAATTTCTTACAAGGCTAGTATTTACTAATTTACTTATATATTTTTATTGTTGTTTTTTAAATGAGGGATTGAACCCAGGGTTTCACATGTAGTAGGCGAGTACTCTGCCACTGAGCTGGATTCCCAGATCTATTTTTTCAATAACTGGAAGATACTGTAGAAATCATCACTTACTACCTTCCTTATTTGCTAGATAAGGAAGAAGAATATCAAAGAGGTTAACCACTTTTTTCATTCATCACTTAGGAATTAACCTCCAACTAATTCCAGAACATCCATTATCCTTGTTTTGATCTACTTTTTCCAGTTTATTCACTCAAAGAGAAATAAGTGTTAAGAAATAATTAGTAGACTCAAGAACTTATTCATTCATTAATTAAAATTGCTTTTAGTACTCCCTGTATGTATGTATATTCCATGGTATGTTCCAGCAATGTCAAATAAATGAGTCATAGTTTTGGGCTTCCAAGATGAACATGAATATAAATGAATCCTTCGTTGCATAAGAACCCTGTTACAGTTCATTATAACCTATTTAGCGTCCTTCTGGGAAAAATTAGACCCAAATTCTTTTTTTTTTTTCTCCTGTACCGAGAATCAAACTCACCACCTTGCACTTGCCAGGTAGGTGCTGTGCCGCTGAGCTAAATCCCCAGCCCCTAGACCTGAATTCTAAGGGAGGTGTTCTGAATAATTTCTCTAAAGAGGAAATATTTGAGTTGTGTCTTAGAAAATGAATATTATTTAAGTAGGATTTGGAATTCTAGATAACATAAATTATTTAGCTCAATCATTGAGTTCTGATTAAAAAGAGACGATGGCCCAGGGGATAAGCTGTGTACACGTGTGAGCAAAGACAGATGGGATTACTATACTTGAACATATTTTAATCCAGTGGGAAAATGCAAAAGTTAAGTACAAGTACTTTAACTTTTAAAAGGGCAAGAAAACTATTCAACTTGAGAGTGGAGGAAAGTGAGGAGCCAAGATGCTTTCTAAGAAGGTGACATCTGAGTTGAATTCTGGAAGATGACAGGACAGTCTACTAGTCAAAGCAAAACATGGAACAAGAAGAACATCGGGAGGCAAAGGTAATACCGCATATACTGGCTTAAAAGGGTAATTAAAAGTGTATGAAGGTTTGGACATAAATAGTGGAGAGGAGAACAGTAAGACCTACTAGGGAGACTGAAGGATTCAGATCAAAGACAATGCTGGTAAAGCCGCAGACAGATTTTTAGAGACAGATAAGTGAAACAATAAAATCTGTAGTCTGAAGTGTCACTGACTTCATAGTAAAGGCAAGAGACAGGAAAGACACAGGGAAAACTTAAGAACTGAAAATAATTTATTAGGCTGGCATGTAGGGCCTAAAGTGGAAGTCAAGAAATGAAGCCTGGGGTCAAGTCTGCAAGGAAAGCCCTCCTGTCCAAGGTTAAGACTTTTGCCTTTCATCCAAAGGAAACGAGGGACATCTCAATGAATTCCATGTAGAAGAATAAAATGGTCAGATGCTAAGAATCATCCCAAAAAGTTTCATGTGAATTAGGGCCATTGAAAACTATGAATATAGATAACAGATTGACATATTTTATAAAAATGGCAAAGAGCCGAATGGGATGGTGCATGTCTGCAATGCCAGCCCCTGGGGAGACTGAGACTTAAGGTTTGCAAATGTTAAGACCAGCTTAGGCAACTTAGTGAAACTCTGCCTCAAAATAAAATTTAAAAGGGCCAAGATGCAGCTCTGGTGATAGAGTACTTACCTAGCATCTGTGTAATCCCCAGCACTGCCAAAAAAAAAAAAAAAAAAAAAAAAAAAAATTGGAAAGAGAAAAACAAAACGTATGCACTTCAGTAAACCAGACCTCTCTGTATTCTACTTTCTCCGTATTTGAGGTTTGTGGAAAACCTCAAGTATAAGAAATAAACTTAAAAGATGGCAGAGAAAAGCAACTGAGGCCTGCCGTACAATGCACTAGCTGGATGGACATTTTGATAAATACTATCCTGGTATATGCCCAGGCATTTATTTGATGAGCTTATGTAAGTTCCTCAAGGAAATGCCTGGGCATATACCAAAATAGTGCCTGCATATGTGAGGCAACCTAATGCTGCCTCTACTTGCTGCAATTTTCCTTTGTGCCTCTGGGTGGTAATTAGAGATTGTTTGATCTTAGTCAATAAAATTCTATTCAATTTCCCCTAAAGACATCAGAGATGCATTTATTAGAGTAAAAATATTTTCCCATACCACTTTGAATTTCACGCCTAGAAGTCTACTCATTTAATTTCTAGCTACTTACACAGGGTTTTTAAATATACAAAGTACAAATTAAAAATACAAGAATATTACTCATAGTTCTGTAGGTAAAAATGGATGGGTGCTCTATAAATTACACCTACTCTAATGGAAGTTTTTGTGGATGAAGTTAATGAAGGCTAACTTCCTGATCCATCTACTCTGGATGTCTTGCATGACACAGACTCTACTCTGAGGCTTGGATTAACAGGTAATACAAGAAACACCTATATTCCGGATCTGAGAGATAACTTTGAAAATTCAATGAAATTTTATCGTGCTAAATTTCTGAATTGCATGTCTCATACATATCATGCTCCAAATCCTGCCTTTCAATTCATTATAAACATTCACCTTAAAATGGAATTTCTCTGAAAAACTGGAAGCAATCTTTGTTTCACACTTCCTTGTGTTATTATGGGGAAGTGACATTCTATGTGACAAACTATGAGGCTGCTGGTGGGAAATTCAGCTGTAGCCATGGTAGACTCGGAGAGGAACAAATACGGCGGTCAAGTAATTGGGCCTCATTGATATATTTCACAAGGAATAGGAAGGAAATTACATCCTGACTCAGTGTTGTTGCCACATTGGAAATGTCAATCCATATTAATTTGGCAACGTAGAAACTCTAAGTTTGGAAGTTGAATGCTTCCTATTTTCTTCAGTGCATTAAATGTCATTAAACGGTAGGTTAAATATAATTTTAATGTAAAGGATGCTATCATTATATTTTCAGTAAAAATGTCTTCAAAACAAGTGCAAGAATTCATATTTTGCATCAGGTATCCTCACAACGTCTGAATATTCTTCAATATTATTGTGGTTTTGATAATGATAGGGCATGTAATTGACACAGTTTATAATAAAAGCTAAAGTAGTATTCTGAAAATGCATTGATAGTAGTAGTAAGATTTGAAAGTAGTCACTAACATACAAAAGATTAAAATGTCTGGTTTTTGAGAAATATAGACTAACACCAAGTGTGATGGATTAACCAATGGTCAATTTCAGTGGGAAACACCCAGCTGAACTGAGTCAGTGTGTTCTGGCTGTGGAAGACCCACCTGAGGCTTGTTGCCAAAATGACATAAAAGGAGAGTAGCAAGGGAGGATTGCATGCTGTTGATTTTCCTGGAGAAGCTTCCTGCAGCTGGTTTTTCTGATACTTGGCTGTTCTCGTGGGAGGAGGAAGAGCTCAGGTCCTCGCTGTCACGGGGGATGGCTGCTGTTCTCTTCAGGGAGCTCTGGTCTTCGCCCTGAGCATCGCTTTCTGGCTCCAGTGGAGATCTCTGGCACAGATCCTTCACTCCACTGGTGCAGACTTTCCAGCTTCCACCGCTGGCCTTTGGGCCTTCACCGTGCAGGTCCTAGATACAGACTTTCATGAGCCATTGCCATGGGATCCAGGTGCTTGGCTGGATTCTTTAGGTCTCCAGCATGCAGGTAGATTTATTGCACTCTTCTGCATTTGACTTTTTGGGTAGATATTTAAAAATAATCCTAGAAATTAGTGTCCTGTATTAAATCTATTCCCTTGCAAACCCTGACTACAACACCAAATTACGAGCTATAAGTGAAAGAGAAACATGGCAGTCTGCAAGCAGAGGATAGTAGCCTGGTGGAGAGTAGATAGATAGATTAAGAGTTGAATAATAGAGAGTTGAAAAATGAGTTACAGTATATGCACTACCACAGGAAAAATCAGTGAAATAATGGAAATGTGTTATGAAATAAGAATCACATTAGTAACAAAGACAATGCATTCTATGAGGTCATGTGCTATAGAGTGCATGTGCATTGGTGTCAAGAAGAATTAACATGGAGAAATAAAATAGCATTAAGGCACTAGTAGAAAATGGGCAGGTGGAGAAGCAGGGGAAAGGCTTTCAGGAGGAAAGGTAGGAGATGCTGGGTAAGAATTTGACAACAGACATGGGTGCAAAGAGGAAGGAGCAACCAGCGCTAATGTTAGACAGTGACTGTTAGTCTAGATATAGCCATATATTTGAAGAGTAATGAAAAGTAGTCTGGAAGCTCGACTTGAAGAAACTATGAGACTCCTACAATGAAATCTTTATTAAAAATATTTCCAGGCCTCTCCTGGCCTGGGATGACATATTGTCTCATGGTAGATGGTGCTGGGTGCTTTTACTGTCCTTGTGCATTTCTTTTTTTTTTTTTTCCTGTACTGGGAATTGAACTCATGACCTCGTGCTTGCCAGGCAAGCGCTGTGCCACTGAGCTAAATCCCCAGCCCTGTCCTTGTGCATTTCACTGCCTCACATTCAAGACCCAAATATGGACTTGGCACAAGCTGGCTTTTACAGAAGAAGAATGCAGATGACTACAAAACTATTTTCCTGCATGCACATCTATCTTTTGTCTCAACTATCTATTGCATATTTACATTTTGGAACCCTACTATTCTCCCTCTAATCATGTCCAAAATGAAAATTCTTCCTCATTTGGATGCTCATTTCCCCACATTTGTTGGGGATGCTGTAAGGGAGTTTCATCATCAGAGCTACCTGGGCTAGGAGCTGTTCTCTAACACAGAGGGGATGACTATATAATTTGTCATGCAAGTGAAAGGAGTGCTATCAATAATTACACTGGTACAATGGACATAAACTAGATGGTCTGAGGGGAATCAGAACTAACAGACACCCTGTTTAGTCTTTCTGTCCCTAGGATCTACCAGTTCTTTATTCTAATTCTATTAAATTTTCTTCCTTTTCATTGCTTCTGTGCCCCCCGACACACTGAGTTCTACAGTACTCTCCATACTTTCTTGCTAGCTGTTTTCCCCTCTCATCTCCTTAAATGAATCTAAAATCATATGCCTGGTGTGATTCCCTTGCTCAAGAATTCTTCACTGTTGGTGGGAGTGTAGACTGGTCAACCACAAGCATCCTCTTTTTCTCCCTTATATATGCAAAACTATCCACCCCAGGGCAGGTGTAGCACTCACACTCAGAATCAATCAACTCTAAAAGCCTACCCCATGATGACATGAGGATTTAGGGGGACAGGCAGACACAAACCATAACAATGTTCAAATAAGGAGAAGAACAAGAGATGGAGGAGGAGGAAAGGAAAGGAAAGAAAGGAAAGGTAAAAAAAATGAGAAAAGAAGGAAAAATTTGACACAAAGCTTTTGTAAATGGGGAGGAGAGGAGGTATTCAACTGAGGGTAGGAGAATAGAAAAGTAAAAGAAATTATATCATGTACAGGTAGAAATTCTCTAGGATGAATGTGATCATTATGTATATCTAAAATATACCAATAAAATCTGACTTAAAAAAAGAATCTACACTGAATGCTCAGTATTTTCTCCCAAAAGAATAAACTCCTCCTTTTCTGACCTTTCAGGATCACTTATTTAACCTTCTATTATCTCATCTTATACCCAACTATGGAACTCAATTGGCCCAGAATGTCCACATCTACACCACAGTTTTCTGTGACTCTCTTCTAATGAGACTACCGTGTGATCTTTTGACCCTTCTCTGATGATGAACTCTTCTTTTAAAATTTATTGCTTTTTAGCTAGTCTTTGATGCACCATGAAGTATTTGGGTTTATTCTCCCTTTTTTACTACTATTATTACAGGTCAGAAACCCTAAACTTAAGAAAGTAGATGCCACCATCTGAGTTGCTATGAGGCTATCTCCAAGGTAGCTCTTTCCAGTGTCCCAAAGTCAACTACAAATTGGAGCACCCTGCATGACTTTTCTTCACTTCTAGAACCTGCTCTTTTCTTTAAGCCTTATTTAAGAAAGAGAAGAAATCTTAATTTCCTACTTCTGATTTTTATTTTCTTTTTCCAGTTCTCCACAAAACATAAAAAAGGGTAAGATGTATTGTTTTGTCTACCATCCTTCTTGATTTTTCAGTGGAATGGGCACTCTAACAACTGGAGTTCCTAGGTTTTTGTCCTGGGTCTGTTAAAATGAGTACAACCTTGTTAGACACAAAGTTGCTTGTATCACTCTTATTTTGCAAAGGGACCAAATCCCAGGTTTCTCTTGCATCAAATCAGATTTAACTGAATAAATGAAGACCTACCGTTTTAATACAGAAAATATATATTTCTGGATTATACATAAGTTGTACAGAATAAAGAAGTTAGACACTTCTTTTCCATTAAAAGAAAAAAAATTCCCATGAAATATATCCCTATGTGAGAGCACTAGTTTTCATAATTAGATCCTAGGAGTTTGTAGCTGTGCAATTATTTCTTACAATACTACAGAATCAAATGTTATATGTATGGTTATAAAAATGCAAAACTCAAGCATCATCAATGCAGTTTCCCCATATATCTTAAAAGGAGTTAAAAATACCAGCTTCCTACAGAGTATCATTTTGAGCAATTATTATTGTTACTGTTAATTACTAATCTATTGTAACCTTAAATTATTCACTCAGAACAATGACAGTAATAATACCCTGCTTGGAATTTTGAGAGATGAAAGCAGCCTGCTAACTCTTGTCTACTTTCCCTTTTCCATTGAAGTCAGTGCTCATTCATTCAGTATTTACTAAAAAGCTACTTGAACCAAGCCTTTCATGGGATGATGCAGTAGAGATACTAACCATGGGTATTCAACTAGAAGAGCTTATACTTTTTTTAGTACATTAGGTATTTTCTTACTATCTCCTTTCTTATTTCATATAACTTCATAATAGAATCACTTTCCAAAGATATCACAAATTTTTTTTCTGGATGATGAGTTGAATATAATAGTAGAATCTAAGAGAAATCACTACTGTACTCAAAAGATTAATGCTTCACTTTTCCCTCATATGCTCAATTCATTCCAAGTTTTGTATATTCATTTGTTCATTCATTCAATAAATATTTATTAAGCAGTTTTTGTGAGCCAACTATTATAGCTGGCCTGCAGACATAAACCATCTTCTTGGCCTTCAAAATGATCTGTCTACTGAGTCAGTGTACATGATAGTGCTGTAATAGTGTGCTGTGAATACGAAACAAGGTGGGTGGCTGAATCTGCCAGAGTGGGATGGGAGTCTTTCCAAAGGAATGGATAACTTGAACTGAATGTTGAAGAAATAAGAGTTTGTAAAAGTTAAGCCAGAAAAAGCAATCTTATCCAAGTGTACTGTGAAGACAAAGAGGTATGAGAAAACATAATTTCTTTAAGCCTGCAATAAAGAATATACCCAAGGACCTATTTTAATTTTGAAGGGCATAAACATATACCTGGCTAAAAGAGGGTGTTTTCTAGTGTCCCTTGCAGATCAAGGTGAACAATAACAATGTGGTCCAGTCTGGATACAGAGTTATAAGTGGTCATTGTGGATGTTGAGGCTCTGAGAAGACTCCTTAAAAGGGGATCAGGCCTAATTGATTTGGCCATCTGTCCTTCACCCTTCCTGGTCTTCCTACCTGAAATGCAAACATGATGCCCACAGGTAGAACAATCTTTGTGATCACAATGCAATAAGCACAGGCTAAGCATAAAAACACCATGAGCCTGCAGTCCTGTACCATCTATGTCCTCCAGGAAAGGATGCCTGAATTAGTTGAGGCACTGGGTTTCAGTTTTGTATCACTTGGGCCAACTCGTAGGGTAAATGTGAACAGGCTGAAAGAAGCAGATATTTCTGAGCCACAGCCACGTGGATTCTAACACTGACTTTAGCGCTCTAGATGGGCAACTAGGAATTGCCATTTTATTTTCTGCACTTAAACCAACCAAATCTAACAAATAACCTAAATAAATAAACCTCTTAGATTTGTGGACATGGATCAACTGATGCCTCCACTGTAGCAGGGGAGGCAGGCATTCTTCCTACAGCATATGTGAAAGACAACTTCTGTCTTTAATGTACGAATCCAAATTGATAACATCTGTAGCTCCTGTCATGTAGCAAACACTATTGCTAAATTAAGTATAAAATATTTCTAATGACTTAACATGTATTAATTGATTTAATGTTCATAACAGCCCTCAGAGTTGGGACTCTTATTACCCCAAATTGTAGCTGTGGAAAGTGAGGCACAAAGATGTTAAACAACTAAGTCATGCAGCTATTGGATAGTTTTGCTGCATCTTTAATCTTTGGTCATTATGGATTTATCATGTGAAGTTCCAGCTACTTACCACTGACCGCAAAAATTTCCATGATATAGTCAACTATACATAAAATAAAGACATTACCACAATCTGGCTATTCTCAGATGTATGCATAAAAATTAAAATCTTGTAATAAAAGGATTTAACATGACTTTGAATCTCATGAGCTGTGATGTTGATTTTAATGAGCAAGTTACTTAGCATAGCTAATCTCCAAACATCTGTTTTTTAGTTTCTTAATTTCTGGATTTTATGAATTTGGGAATTCTCAAATGCCTGGAGTTGAAACCAAAGTAAATATTATGGATTTATTGTAGCACTTCCCCAAATACTTTCCTTAAACAGTTGTTGAACAAGATGTTAGATTTTTAAAAGTCTTCCTGTTTAAATAAATTTGAGAAATATTGGGTTATGCAAAGCTTTCATTCAGGAATTACTCAGAACTTTAATATGAAAAAGCCTGTTGTAAATCTCTGAGAAGGAAATACATAAACATATCCTAAAAATTTGCCATCCAATCATTTTATTCCCAAACTACATACTCTTGTTCCACAGAGTACAATTCTAGAAATAATTATTACTGTCTATTCCATATCTAAAATTTTTATTTTGCACAGTTTGAAGCAATATATTCTAACAGAACTATTCATAGGTATTTGTGAACTGTGGGTGTTTTTTGGTATGTAGCCATATACCATAGAGAAGAGAAATAAAAGGAGAAGAAATGAGAACTACTAAGTGTAACTTTCTTCACTTGTGGGGGAGGGTAGGGAAAGAGAACTATTTTATAAATCATTTCTAAATGTTTATATTAGCATTCAAATCTCTCATAATTTATTCTAGCATTTTGTTATAAAATGTTTCAGTCCTGGCTTTGAAAAACTCTGTGGATTTTCCTTTGAGCTGTGCAAGATCTAGTATTTTGTGCATATTCTTGTTTCAGTTTCTTTATCTAGGAATAAAACTGTAGCTGTAAAACATAAAAATGAGAGCTGCATCTCCATCCACCCAGTCGATATCTTTTTTCACCATATGAAAGAAGTGGTGAATCAACCTTAATGTATATAGGTTAACAATCAAATCATACTTTTCTTAATGAGTTAAATAACCAGAGAAGTGTTTGTTATGAATAAACAGCATGATAAATAGTGAATATATTTGTGCCTGAGTTCCTCTACTAACGAAGAGTCTTTCATTAATGTCAGTGCTTCACTCTTTTGGGTTTCATCATACATCAGACAAAGTTTTAATAGCTCATTTGATGTTACTTTGAAATAACTTGCTTGATTATGTTAGCTTCTGGAAAGACCTGGATTTAATAAAGAGGAACAACAAAACATTCATTGGGGTATCTGTCAGTTAAATATTCTAGCAAGTATTTCCTAAAACTTATTTAAAATAATATGGTACTAAGTCAACCTATTCACTCAGGTATGGACTGCTTAAGAGAAGAAATTAAAATGGAGATAAAACTGAATAAATTGTTACAATTGAGATACATAGTTTTTCTTAAGAAATACTGACTTCTCTTAAAATTTGCTACTTAACAAAAACTGTAAAATCAATCAGAGATTATATCTAATAAGATGAAAGTTGTACTAGATGCTACATCCTTAATGTGAAAACAAAATTTCCTTTCACTTTCCATTTTTTCTGGTTACTAATTTTTCAAATGTTATTCTATTACTGATTCATAATTAAAACTTACAACATTTGCGCTGTGCCTGACACTGTAATTCCCATGCACTTAAGCAGATTTAAGCTTCTTTATTATTTCTTTGACCATGACTTCTTCCTCAAGGTCATCATTTTGAATCATCTCTTTTGCTGACCGATAATTTAACAAGAAGGGCTCATGAATATGGTACTCTCTGACTGTTATGTAGAAGAGACCACTTTGCTAGGCATAAAACTGTTGCATCACTTTCTCTCACTCATCATTTGAAGAGCAGGTTTTCCCTATTTTAATACATGCAGTACGAGTATAGAAAAGTGTGAGGCCAACCTGGGTATTTGTGATGCTAATTTTATATGTCAACTTGACTGGGTAAGGGGGTTGGGATTGAGGGTAAAACATTTCTGGGGGTGTGTATACGGGTGTTTCCAGAAGAGATCTGAATCAGTAGGGTGAGCAATGAGGATCTGCCTTACTCTGTGGAAATCCAACATCCAGTTTACAGGGAGTCTGAATACAACAAGAGACAGAAAAATGGTGAGTTGTTTTTCTCTTTTTCTGGTCTAGGTCATTGGTACTCCTGGTTCTCAGGCCTTTAGACTCTGGGGTTTGCACTGGGGGTCTCCCCCACAACTCTACTTCCCCAGCTGGACTTGGGCCAAATTGTACAGTCATCTTTCCTGGTCGTCTAGCTTGTGGACAGCAGACATTAGGATTTTCCCCCTCCATAAACCTACAAGCCAGTTCCTATAAAGAGTCTCTCTTTCTCCTGCATCAGCCTCCTAATTGCCAGGATTATAGGTGTGCACCACCAGACCCTGCTAGTCACCATCTTCCCAACTGTGCTTTATATATTTTTTGTTTCCTGTTAGCGATTGCTTCTAGCCTCTCTGCAATGCCCTTTAGTCTATTTTCAGTCATATTTATTATCCTTTTATTTAATTCTACCATAACTTCCATCCCTATATCATTCCTATTTTTCTCATACATTTCTCTCCAGACTTTTTCCAACTTATGTAAACTCCTACCTAATAATCACTTCATTAAATATTTGTATATCCCTTTATTATACACAGCTAAGGTATGTGGAAATATTAGAGGCAGTCAGACAGTGACAGGCCCTCGAGAGTCAGTGCAAAGATGAAAACACATTGCAACTATGGGGGATAAAAGATGGAATGACTATACCCACATACTTCCCCTAGGGATGAATAGCAGTGATTGATATGCTAAAAAGGTATTCATCACCTTGGGTGGGAAGCCAGGAAGAGCCACTGTCTTAGTTACTTTTTCTTGTTGCTGAGACATAATACCCTATGCTCAAAGTTAGGGAAAGAAAGATTTATTTAGCTCACAGTTTGTGGAGGTTTCAGTCCATACTCGGCTGGCTCCAAGGCAGAGTGGCATATGGCAGAGGGCAACAGTTCATGGCAGCAGAAAACAGCAAAAGCAACAAGAGCAAAAAGGGAGGAGCAGCAAGCAAGCCTCTTTCCCTCCTTCATATTATGTGCAGGCTACCCACCCTGCTACACCCAGTGCAGGATGGGTATAGCACCCATAATCCCAGCATTGGACCATGGTCAATCAAAAACTCTAGAAGACCACCCCATGAGACTTTGGGGGGACATCTAGACAAATAATGACAGCCACTAATCCAGCTCTAGGGAAGGCCGGTAGTCTATTCCATGCTTGTTATATGACTTACTTTCCTATTTGATCCCCATTTAATCAATATTATGTAAGCAATTATACTCATAATCTTATTGGTTCACCATAGTTTTGTCCCACCTCACTCACCCTGTGATTTCCCGTTGGATCAATGTTATCTAAGGGACTATACTTATAATCTTATTAGTTGATTACAATTTCTCTCACCTTAGACCCGCCACACCTCATGGTTTTGCCTTTAAAATTTCTTTGAAAGGCAGGGTTCTCCACAACCCACTCAGGAGCTCCTCTATCTCTCTCTCAGACAGAAATTTTTTTCCCCAATAAATAGATTTGGCTCTTAACCTCCCTTGTTCCTAGAATTCATTTTTTGATTTTAGAGAACACAAACTCCTCCTGGACATCTAGCAGGCTGAGAGTTTCTTTCCCCTATATCACCTTTTGGAAGCTTCTTCAAAGCCAGAACATGTCATCTGTGATTTTTTAACCTTTGTGAAGGGAACATGTGGGAAGAACAAGTCTAGGATGTTTTCTCTTCCTTTTCTTTTCTTAGTTCTTGGTCTCTGAGTGATCTTTCCCCAAAGGTGTATTTCTGGTGCTCCTTTCTTACTACTAGTCACATTTGAATTAGTCTTGTTATTTGCTGAATACTTTCTTTAACAGAAGAAAGACACAACTAATACACCTTCAGAAAACTTCAATATCATCTGCTTGAATAAAAACACTACTGTAAAAATCATTTATTTTGCCAGCACTGAAACAGTATCTCCATCAGTTCTGAAGTTCTAGCAAAGTGAAACTTATAGCAGAGTTCATCTTACAGGCTTTGATAACTTTCTCTCTTCTGTTCTATCCTGTCATTCCACTCACAGATTTCCTGCTAAGAACTAGGTTGAAGGTAATGTAAATAGCATATATCTGTAGCCAAAAGGTTTAAATAGACATTTCTTCAGTGGAGGAATACAACTGGCCAATAAGCATAGGAAAAGTCTTCAACATCATTTGTCATTAGAGAAGTGCAAATTAATAAAATGATAAACCACTTTATACCTAGTAGGATGTAACATAGATGTAAACTGAGGTAGTCACTTTAGAAAGTATTTTGGCAGGGGGCTGGGGATTTAGCTCAGCGGCAAAAGCGCCTGCCTGGCATGCGCAAGGTCCTGAGTTCGGTTCCCGGTACCAGAGAAAAACCAAAAAAAAAAATGACAAAAAGAAAGTATTTTGGCAGTTTTTCCAGATGTTGACCATAAAGTTATGGTATAATCCATTCCTTGATATATGCCAAAAGTGAATGACACCATATATTCATATAGTTAGTGATAAAAAGTGGAAAGAACCCAAATGCCTATCAACAACAGGTAAATAAAATGTGGTATGTCTATGCTATGGAATATTATTTGGAAATAAATAAGAATGAAATATTTATACATGCTGCAACATGGGAAAATCTTAGAAATATTATTCTAAGTGAAAGCAGCTTGTCACAAAAAAAAAATCTATTGTATTATGATGTGATTTCATTTATATAAAATGTCCAGCACAGACACAAAGACAAGAGAATAATTTTGTGGTTTTCTAGGGCTAGGGAAATTGGGAAATGGGCATGGATTTTTGTGGGTGATAAAAATGTCCTAAAATTAGATTGTGGTGATAATTGCACAACTTTGTGGATTTATTAAACTTCATTGAAGTGCATATGAGTAAACTGTATGGTACATGAACACTCTCTGTCTCTCTGTCTCTCTGTCTCTGTCTCTGTCTCTGTCTCTGTCTCTCTCTCTGTCTTTGTTAAAAAAGGTAGAAGACACTTGAGAGAGAATGCCTAAGTTGAACTCTCGGCATTTCTGCTTGTAGTTCTATGCCCATAGACAAGTTTCTCTACATCTTCATGCATCTATATGATGTGGTTTGCTGACAGTACCTGCTTCAAAGCTGGGTTGTGAGGATGAATTAGTTACATGCTTAGCAGTATCTGTTCCCTGGAGACACCCCAGACATATGAGTTATGTTATGAGCCCACCCACTACATTTAAAAAAGTCTCAGTGACCACGTATTGCACTTCCAAAAGCTTTATTGAATTATATTTGAAATCAGTTGTTTCTTTTTGCACATTGCTTTTTTTGTACTTTAATTCCTTCTGTTATATATCTTCAATAATTTTTAAATTCTTATTTAATAATTCATCACAGATTAAGCCTCGTTACTTTGTCTCCTGGAGTTTACCTAGTACATAGAAGGTACTCAGAAGCTTTTTCTAGAATTTATGAATGAATGACTATTTGCCTCATTTTTCCACTGTGTTTTATGAAAGACAGTATTTAATTCCTCTGGGTTTCAAAGTTTTCATGTTGGATACAGAAACAATATTTATTTCCTAGAGTTGATGTGGCATTTAAATAAAGTCATGTCTAGTTTAGTACTTGACATATAATGCAGGTTTCACTATGTTAATTCCTTTCCCTTCAGGTCCCTGAATCAACCCTTTAAACATGTAATGAGGAATTTAAACCCCACTGTTTTAGTAATATCCCAGCCTCCGGAGCTTACAACTTTGCTAGGACTTTGCCGTCCTTTCTGCAGTCCACATACAATCTGTTTCTCATTCCCATACTTCCTTTGTTGCTGGGCCTCTGGGGTAACACACATCCTTATGCTGTCCTTCACACTTTCTCTTTTTTATTTATTTATTTTTTATTTTGCCGCTTTGGCTCTTTAGCTGCTGAATTAATGTCTGCTTTCAGAATGGTAATAAATACAAAAGCACCTTGGTGTCTAAGAGGTAGAAACTCAATACACAGTAACCGAATCTTAAACAGCTCTTAGATCCTGCGGCCGCCTCTGCTTCTGCCTCCTGTCCCTGGGTTCCCTTTGATGCTCCACTCCCTGGCCCCCTGAGAGGTGCACAGTAGCACTCTCTTCACTTGATTCTTTTCCTATCCCTGGATGGGAAACCTCTGAGGCATCTTTTGCTTCATATTTTGAGTTAAAAAGAACGAGTTCCTTGCAATGATGGAAAATCTCAAATTGCCTGTGGAGTTCTTTTCCACAATTTGGATTAAAATAACTAGCTACTCCAGCATATGAGGATCTAAAAAAGAGATTTTCGGTTTTTATTGTGCATTTCTTTTGATGGCAAGAAATACTATATATCATATTCAATGGACACTAAACTGTTACATAAACTAATCTTTACTAACACAGAATAAAATATAGCTTAAGTATTATCCAAGCAGATATATTACTGGAAAAACACTACAATAACACTTTTATCAACTAGTAGTATTTATAACCTGGAGGCTTTAGGGGCAAAGCAAAGTAGGTTTTTGTTGTTGTTTTGGTTTGTTTGTTTATTTGTTTGTTGAGACAGCATCTTGCTAAATTGTCCAGCTGGGCCTGTAGTTTACAATTTTCCTGCCTCAGCCTACAAGAGTGCTGGCATAATAGACATGTACCACTATACTCAGCTTAGTTTCCTTTCTCCTTCTCCCTGTCTCCTTCCCTTCCTTTCTCCCTCTTCCCCTCCTACTGGTCCTCCTCCTCCTTCTGCCCTTCTCCTTCTCTGTCTCTTCCTTTTCCTCCCTCTCTTCTATCCTCCTTCTTTCCCTCCTTCTTCTCCCCTTTCTCCTGCTCTTTCTTCTCCTTCCTCTTCCGGTGATGCTAGATATTGAAACCTGAGCCTTCACAGTTAGCTGTATCTTGTGCCTTTTTTATATTTCGTTGGAGACAGAGTTTTGATAAGTTACTAAATTGTCCAGGCTAGGGTCAAATTTGTGATCCTCCTGCCTTACCTTCCCTGGTATTGGGTTTACAGACATACATCACCCAGCACGCCTGGCTTACTTTCTTGATTGTGAAAGAACTTGAGGCAAGAAATGATGGAATACCCAAGCATGGTGTCACACAACTGTAATCCTAGCACTTGGGAGGCTGAGGCAGGAGGATTGTTGTGAATGCAAGACCACCCTGGCCTACAAAGTGAGATCAAAGTCAGCCTGAACTGCATAGAGAGACCCTGTTTCAAAAAAAGCCAAAAAAAAAAAAAAAAAGAGGGGATAAAAGAAAAAAGAAAAAATCTGAGAAAGAGAAGTCTTTAGCACTTAAAATGTTATTTTTCTTTCTTGATGCCTAGTGTTCTAAATATTCTTGCAACAGAGATCAAATATTCAGGAAAGACATTCATAATTATCCAATAACAGTCAAGTATCCCACAGTTTTATTATTACAGTATTGGAAATGTATTAGTATTATTTTTTTCTTTTTAGTATTCACACCCTCAGCTTGTGGAAATTGTATTACTTTTTTTCCTGTGGGAAAACCAACCCTGCCCAATGCTTAGCCCAAGACTTGAGTGAGAGGGGTCCATGTATTCTATTTTCCTGACCAGACACTCTAATTTGTTTGGAGATAGACATAATCTTATTTAAGACCCATTATTCCCAATAAGGACTATGGTGCTCTATCATTACCAGGGAGTTGCTGGCCATCCTGTTTCACTAAGTCTAGTACCCCTCTTTTCACCCACAATTTAACATTTCGGACACAAGGGTACGTTTTGTAATCAGTCATAAGAAGTGGTGGTGGTCAGAATTTTTCCTTTCTTTCAGATACCTGACATTGTTCTTACAATCAGGGATGGCATAGATCCCTTACAGCTTTCGGGAGTCTTGTTCTCTTGAGGGATGAGGCAGTCTTAGAATGAAAAAGAGGTGGAGGGAGGAAGAACCCAGAGATCATAAGAAGTGGACCATTGGTAGTAGAGTCATTAATGTCAGCTGTATTCAATTATGTCCAAAGTTGGTGCTTTGAGATTCTGTAAACCCACTTAACCCACTTGCCCTCACTACCTCCCCCACAACTTCATTCTTCTTTTTGCTTAAACAAGTTGCCGTAGCTCATCTCTTTTTTTTTTTTTGGTTTTTCTCTGGTACCGGGAACCAAACTCACGACCTTGCGCTTGCCAGGCAGGCGCTTTTGCCACTGAGCTAAATCCCCAGCCCCCGTAGCTCATCTCTTAACTGCAAGAATTCTGATCATTTGAGCAATCAAGTAACAAAACACTTGAGATAATAAGGACCTAAACAAGGAGGATCTATAGTCATATCACTAATTCTTGTTACTTGAGGGGAAATAGTGGACATGTAGCAACTTAATGATTCTAAAATAATTCAGGGGCCCAACATAGTCCTTTTCCACATTCTAAGTCCTTTGCCACATCTTATAAAATAGAGAAGATTCATAGTAATTCCTGAAATAAAAATGACTCACAGGGGCTGGAAGGCAGCCCTGTGACTTGAGCATATATCTAGTATGAAGTGTGTGAGACTCAGCATTTGCTCCCTAGCACTGCTGGAAGAAAAAGAAAGCTTTGCAGAGATTTCTGATCCCATGAGCAAGAATTGCTCATGCATTTGCCAAAATTCAGGGAATTTACACATAGGGTGTGGGTTAGCCACATTTTGACAGTGGATACGTTACATGGGGTATGATTCCTGGTAATGAAATATGTATGTAGGCTGAGTGCAAGGACATAAAGAAGTAAGACCTTAGACTATTCAAGATGGAAAATTTTGTACTTCAAATGGGACAACATTGAGGTAACACTCTGAAGATTTGTAATACCACTGTTATGAAACTGTAATTTGACTGCAGCCTCTCTGCAAGCTGACCGAAAATACTTTCTAAAATTTCAAGTTATGTGATGGTTCTAAATCCTTAAGATTGTTACAGGATGGGGCGTATGTGGAAATATTGTTCTATCTTGTTCAGATGCTCTCCTTGCAGATAGATGCAGCTTTTGCGCATAATTAGTGTATTTTGGCCATAAGCTTTGCATTTCCTAATATACTTCAAGTGATTAGAACGAGTTGAGAAGTTGTATAATCCTCTAGAAATGCACTGCTTGGTCTTTCTCAGTTCTGTTATGAAAATGCCTAGGAATGCATAAACTGGAATTAAGGAACAGTATTTCTCGCCAGTTAAATGAGCAGAACAAATGAGTGTATATGTTCTGTCATGCCTGCTGCACTAAGGGCTGTTTGAGAAAGTTTCTTGATTGAATTGCTTAGATAATACCACCGTGATCCCAAGTCTGTCTGCCTTTCTTATATCACTGATAGTATGCAATTAGCATTTGTGCTCAACCTATTTTCCTTTCAAAATCATGACGAAGTGACAAGACATCTGGTTTGTTTGATGCGGGTGCAGGCCAGCTTTGAGGAACCCACTGACACCTCCAGGGCAAATGCAATGTATATCAAAGTCTGTCTTACTTTGTTTGTTGTTATTAGGTTTTTCTCCCAGTTCTGCCATCACAGGGAAAAAAAATTATATGATACTGATCTAGTTGAGATTGCTATCTTTTTAATGCTATATTCAAAAAAAATTGCGCTAAACATTTGGATGAGTACTTTGGCTTGTATCAAGAGACCAGTGGTTGTGTAACTGAATCTATACAGATGCTGTGTTTGCAACTGCATTCTGCAGAAAGAGGGAACGCACAGAACTGACTGTGAAGATGCCATTCCTGCCTGAACACACTTTAGTCAGGGATTTGTATGTTTCCTAGGACACTTGTATTCACGAAGTACTAATACAAATAGTATTTGCATTTTAAACAGAAAATACACTATTTTTGGGCTATGATGTGGGCACCATGAATAAAATACATGTATGAAATAGTTAAAGAAATTTTATATAATAAATTAGAAATATGCCCTGTTTTTTGAGCAAATGATGTTAATGTGAATAGTTTTAAGCACACCCCTCTCAACCCAGTCCAAAAAGCTTAGAGTAGTGATCTAAGCACTAGAGACCAATGTACCTTTGTTGTGTTATCAGTCACCTGCCTTGTTGTGTTATGGCACAAATTATTGAGCAATTCTTCCTGCAGGCTGTTCATTAGTGTTTCTCTTTATAGGCTTTTAAAAAATTTTTATGTAAAGCTTTACAAGTATCTTTCCTTAACCCCATATACACTCCCCCACATTTTCTAAACACCTTTAGAAATTTTCTTTCCACTTAGCACTGATGATTTGATTTGTTCTGTATGTCTCTGGTTATAACATATGCCAGCCACTGCTTTTCTTATCTCTTGGCATTCTATACTTTACATATTTATATGGACACTTTATCTTCTGTTTGTGTTCTTGATGAAAAGCGGGAAAGAGTCGATATTTTTCATTTAGAGTACTTATCTCAGGAGGTGGAAGATGTTAGCATTTTGAGAATGGTTATTTAGAGCATTGTAGTGGATTGACAACTTATAACCCCCAGCTGAACTGAGTAAGTATGGTGCTGGTTGTGGGAGGCCCACCTGGGGATTGTTCCCAGCAGCATAAGAGGCAGAAGTGGAGAAGGAAATAGAGGCTGTTTTGGGAGTTGGCAGAAGCTGTAAGGAGCTGTTGGTTGTTTTGGAGGAGCTCGTCATGCTGGCTTTCCTGATGAACTTGGCTGTTTTCATCCTCTGAGGAGCTCGGGACCTCGTTGGCACTGAGAATAGCTTCAGTTCACCTTAGGGGAGCTCTGGTCCTCATTTTGAGCATCGCTTCCTGGCTCCAGAGGGGAAGATGGTGCAGTGCCAGTCTCCTGGAGAAGCTTGCTGTGTGGGCTTCCCTGATGGGAACTCGGCCATCTTGATCACTGGAGGAGCTTGGGACCTCACTGTTGCTGAGGATGGCTGTGGTACCTTTCGGGGGAGATCTGGTTCTTCTGAGCATTGCTTCCTGGCTCCAGTGCAGATCCCTCAGCCTGCTAGCACAGCTGCTTCACCCCACTGGCACAGACTTCCTAGATTTCACCACTGACCTTTGGGCCTTCGCAACGCAGATCTGTGAAACAGACCTGCATGAAATATTGTTACGAGCTCTGGGCCTCCAGTTGGATTTGTGGGAGGCTTCATTATTAGCTCTAGGTCTTCAGCTGGACTCATGCAGGGCATTTCTGTGGGATCCAGGCCCTCAGCTGGATTTCTTAGTCTTAGTGTGTGGATAGATTTCCTGCACTTTTTTGTGTATTGTTCTTTGGGTGACTAGTATAAATAATCTTAAATATATGTCCTGTATTATATTGTTCCCCTTGTAAAATAAGCCCCAAACCAACATAAGCAACATGTATTCTAGTACTATTCAAAAATGAATAAAGGCAAAATCTTGCCTGTTCCTCTAAATGAAAGCAGTTACCAACAATGCAACTTGCTTTACAAATACTGAAGTAACTGCATCGTGTTAGAAGGTATTGTTCAAAAGCGCAGTTTCTGTAGCCACTCTTCTTAGCTCCTCATCCTCCATGGCACTTAGCCTGGAAACTATTCCCTGTACACAGCCAGTGCCATTTGTACACTCATGTGTTCTGTTTTCTTCCTTTTTCCATGTGTACACTCATGTGTTCTGTTTTCTTCCTTTTTCCATGTGTACACTCATGTGTTCTGTTTTCTTCCAGTCCAGTTCTAATTTTGACCCTGAGTCTCCACTCTATGCTAGGCATTAAGTATTATAGTGGTAACACAGATTTATAATTAATCCCTTATCATCTGAATTACTAGAATTTAGCTTTCCATTCCTAACTCCTGTTACTACAGTTTATTTCACTTGACTTTACAATGTGTTGATCCACTTTTTTTACTGTCATCCGCCTCTCACAAACTTCTGCTCTCCTGCGGCTTAATTCTAGAGTCTATCATTATAATCACTTTATACATTCTCACTTCCTTCGAGAAATTCTTCCTCCATCATAATCACCTGACAAAAGCCCAACTGTTGTTCAAACCTTCAGCCCACCCTAAGTGTGCTCAGTGGAACTTAAGAAAAGCATACAATTACACTGTCTGTCTGGTCTTACTTCTAGGTGCATGGGCTGTGAATCAGGGACTTAATGCATGCCCACATACCAGCCCTTCCATCCTCTTATTATGGACATGCGATCCTTACTAGGAGATAGTATTATCTCTGACTAGTACATTTGTCCTTGTCCATTCTCCCCTACTTAAGTACTCACTCTAGTCATTCTTCCCTCTTCCTCTAGCACCATCCACTCTTTTCAATCATCATGTCACTAACATAATCATGCAAATAAATAGCAATTTCTTTCATGGTGAAAAATATCCCTCGAATTCTTCTGTTTCCAGGGAAGCTCATTGTCCTCTCTGTGTAGTGAAGTCCTCTACTGAACATCTATGTTTGCTCTCTCCACTTGTATTTTCATTGTCTTTTAAACTCTAAGCAAGATTTTAGCTTTATAATGCAATCAAAAGTGTTTTGGTTAAGGACAGCAAGGACGTATGTTTCTAAGTTCAGTGGTTAATTTTCTGTCTTCCTCTTACTTTAATTCTCCTCTACATTCAGGAATGGATTTCTTGTTTGTTTGTTTTCTTTTTTATTTGTTTGTTTGTTTGTTTTTTTCCGGTACCGGGAATTGAACTACATGACTTCGCGCTTGCCAGGCAGGGGCTGTTCTGCTGAGCTAAATCCCCAGCCCCTCAAGAATGGATTTCTATCTTCTGCAAAAAATACATTCTTTAACACATTCTTTTTCCAGGACCACACAGACTCTTTATTTTCCTTGCAACCTCTTTCTCTGGTTCCTTCACTTCCCTTAAACTTTAAATATCGGCATATATCAGGACTCACCCTACAAAATTTTTTTCTAGCTAAATTCCATCAGTAACCTCGAGCAGTCTTATGATTCTTAAGATCATTTAATGGTTCCCAAGTTCTCATCGTGAGTCAAGCCTGTGTCCCTCATCCAAACACTTCCATCCTTCCCCCTCAGGATCATCACTTGAATGCCTACCAGGCAACCCCGAGTTAGCCTGACCAAAACTGAGCTACTGTCCTTCCCTCTAAACTTACTCTCACAGACCTCCCTGCTTTAGTAAGGAATAGACTCATTCTTCTTTTAAATTCAGTTTATTGATATACTTTAGAGATACATAATGATCACATTCATCATAGGGATTTGAACCTGTACGTAATATATCTCAATTTACCTTTATTCCCAGTCACTTTCCTTCTCATCAACTCCTCTTCCCCTCCTTATTTACAAAATGCTTTGTTTCCATTTTCCCCTCTATTCTCTTTTTTTCTTCTCTCATGTTTTTCCACACCCCCTCTGTTATTACTCTTCCCATTGGAACATTTTCTTCCTATTTCCCGGTATGGATTATATATTTTGGTGCTTATTTACTCTTTCAGTTTCTCACACTGGAAATCTATTTCTTTCCTCCTTCTTTAATTTCTTTCTTTCATTCTTTTGAGAGGGTCTCATTATGTAGTTCAGGCTGACTTTGAACTCACTATGTAACCCAGGCTGGCCTTGAACTCACAGTGATCCCCCTTGCCTCAGCCTCCCAAGTGCTGGGATTACAGGCATGTGCCACTATGCCTGGCCAACGATGCAGTATTTAAACATGTCTGTCTGATCTACTTAACTTCAGTATGGTCTCAAGGTACATCCATTTACCTAGACCCAATCTAAAAATGTGCATCTGAAAAGAATAGACACTTCTCAGATGAAGTACAAATATTAAATAAATATATGGAAAAATGTTCAGTGTCACTGGTCATTCAAGAGATGCAAATTAAAACACTGAGATTCCATCTCACTCCAGAAAGAATGACTATTATCAAGAAATCAACAGATCATAAATGTTCCAGGGCTTTGGGTAAAAAAGAAGAGCCCTTCTCCACGGTTGGTAGGACTGCAGATTGGTGCAATCACTGTGGAAATCAAAGCCTCAAAAATCTAAAACTGGAGATTCCATTTCACTCAGCTATTCCTCTTCTTGTATCTTCCCCAAAGATTTAAAAACATCATACCACAGCAATATATACACACCCATGTTTATAGTAGCACAATGTGTGATAGTTAAATCTTGGAAACAACCCAGATGCCCATTAATAGATGAGTGAATGAGAAGATGTGGCTTTTTTATACAATGGAGTACTACTCCGCCATAAAGAACTACACTCAATCTTACAGTTGCTCACACTCAAAATCATTCTCAGAATTAATTTTAGAAACACATGGGAATACAACTCTCATACAAATGTATGGTGAACATGAGTTAGAAATGTATTTGATGTGTCAAAAAAATTGACAGTTCACCTGCAAGGGAACCAGAAGGTTAGAAAAGTTGATTTGAAAAATAGAAAGATCCAAGGTATCAAAGTGGATATAAAGGAGAAACAGATGTTATATAGCGAGTCAGGAAAGCCAGTAAATTAGTTCACCTGAAATAGAGACAAAAGTGAGCAAGGAGTTTATCTTCTCTATTAGGTGGAAAATATTTGCATTTCTACGAGACAAAATTTACAACGGAACATGTAACTCTGTGGCAGTAAATTCATTTCACAACAGTAAACAGTAAGTCAACACTGGCGCATACCGAGGGGAATTAAATGGTCTTTGTCAGGACCTGTGCAGCAATTACCTAATAGAAAAGGACACAGTCATTGTTTTGACTAATTTCCAAGTTTTTTATATAATTTTAATACCTCTAGTTATCCATGATCTCTGTCTGATTTTCACACTTTACATAATCCAGTCTTGTGGACTCTAATTCCATATATAATTAAGACCTTGTCACTTTATTCCTCTCTTTATTTGCTATCACTCTGGTGTAAATCACCATCATTTCTTGCCTAGATTGTTGACATCCCCTCTGAATGGGTTCTCTTGACTTTTATAACCTAGTTTCAGAAAAGTATACTGATTCAGTTAAAGTAGAATTTAAATCACAGCACTTCTCTGGTGAAAATCCACTGAGTTTATATCAACTCCTTCTCCCTAGAAATTCAGCCAATTTCCTCAACATGTCTCCGAGGCACCCCCTTTCCCCTCTCATTGCTATGTGTTTGTTTTGTACAGTTTTCACCACCTTCTGACATGTATTGTGTATCAAGGGCTAGTATTTTTGTCTGTTTTGTTCACTATGTCTCAAAAGCCTAGAACAGTTTCTGACACATCGAGGTCACTGTAATATTTTAAATGAATAGCTGAGTGGCTGAGTACTATCAGTTTTCTACCTATTCCTAGAACCATGTTTTAATTTTTTTCCTTGATGGTCCTATAAACTTTCAGTGAAACCATTATTTATTATTGACCTCTATCCTAGTACTGTTTTGAATCAAATCAAATTAAAACCATTGATTGTCTATATGCATTGGCTTGAACCAATAGAAGATATGAGGAAAATCAGGAGTTTGCATTCTATGTAGGGATACACGATGGTATGGCACTAATAGATAAAAGTTACATGTTAACAGGTATATGAATAAGATTTAAAAATAACTGATGGAATAACAAGAGGCAGAAATTTTTTTAAAATTTTAATTCTTAGAAATACTTAATAATTAAAATAATTTGCTCTCTGAATCTTACCCTTAGCCAGCTGTAGTAGAACCAAAATTTGCAGGCAATGATATAGTTTCAAAAATAAAATAAAGGGAGGCATCCAAATTTTAAAAATCATGGAGAAACTTCAAGAGGCTATTAAGTGGTATTGCTTTGGTAGGAAAACAACTGAGAAACTCTGTGAGGTGCACACATGAAGAAAGACATCATAACCTCCTAGCTCTTGAGCAGTGCACCGTGGAATTGGGAAGCCCTGCTCAGGAGCAGAGGCTGCTCACTGTGTTCACAATAATCAATGTTTTCACCTTGCTCCTTTCCAGTAGCTGTCTTTGAACTGAATTCCTTGCTTTGCTCATTTCTCATATGCTCTCCTGCCTGTCCTCCCCCCACCCCACGTACACTTCTGGTTGTGTTAGGACTAAAAGCTCATTCATTCCTTAAGATATGTGTTTTGGTTTCAAACCAAGGTTTCTGCCTATTTTTGGTCCCCCCCGCTTGTCACAAAAGAAATATTTAAAATATATGTGCATTGGCCTTTTCACCATAATCTAAGCTCCTCAAAACTGCATGTAGATAAGTTGGATATCCCAACATAACAAGTGCAGACTCTGAAAAGAATGTGCTTTGCTTAAAGAAAATGTTTATATTTCACCTCCTGGCTTCTTCCAAATAAGGTTTTAAGCTACTTAGGTAAATGGGGGGAAATGAAAGCAGCTTTATCAGCGCAGAGTGTTTAATTTCCTTTGAGAACAATATTGCTAACCTTTCTGCAGGGTTTTGCTTGATAATACATAGAAAATGCCATTCGTATGGAGAAGCTGCCAAATATAACCAAGAGTCTAAAGATAAATATAATGTACTCATTAAGGACTTGTCCTCCAATTTTGAAATTTTCTTTACCCTCAGGGCAGGCACCGGGTTGTCTATGTTTGATACAACAACACAACTTCATGTTAAATAAATAGGAAATGATGAATCTTCAGATTGGCTGTGGCAGTTAAAAGGCATGTTCTCTGTCAAAACTGGATTAACCAACAATTTGAGAAAATGTTTCTTTTTGAACAGCTGAATCTCTTATGTTTTTTCTTCATGTACATTCCTGTTCTATAAATATAGACAGCAAATTTAAAGATTTTTAGAAAGTTACTCTTCCCTCACTCTATAGCAAACCTTGAATTTAAATATTGGGCTTTTGGCTTGCTCAACATCCTCATTATTTCTATCTGCAGTACCTCCCTTTCTGAATGTAGGTCAAATGAAAATGATGCTTCCTTTGCTTTCTCTAAAGTCATTCTTAATTTCTTTTTCTTTTTATCTGTGCTATTTCTGCTTCCCTTGATGTTTAATGTTCTCAAGTAGTTGAAGAATGTCAAAATATATTGCCCTAGATATGTACATTGCTATTATTTTGCCCTATCACAAGTGTCCTTTGAATCCTAAGAAGAAATCTAATATGAATCTTGAGAGTACTTTATACATATTAACTTCAAATAAATTTCACATGCTAATAGCAATAATGGATTAATTTCTGCCATTGGTCACTACTCTCAAAAAGTGTTAAATTTTTGTTTCAGACAATTTATGTCTTTAACATGCTTAGTAAATATTGAGAATCTTTTCTGTAATGTTGATTCCTAGAATCATAAGTATAGCCTTGTTTATAACCACCATTATTAATAAAAGTATCATTCTTTTAAAACCAAATTGATAATAATGATAAAGAACTTTTATTAGGTATTTAATATGTGCTAGGCTCTACTTCATCCTTTATGCCATTATTCCACTTAATTTTTTGAAGGTAGTACTACTTGAATTATCAATATGTAAGAAAAATGAAACTTTGGGAAAGTTTTTTTTTTTGGTTTTTCTCCGGTACCGGGAACCGAACTCACGACCTTGCACTTGCCAGGCAGGCGCTTTGCCGCTGAGCTAAATCCCCAGCCCCTGGGAAAGTTTTAAACTTGCTATAGGTAACCTAGTCAGTGAAAATACCTGACAAACAGTAAAAGTGGGGGAATAGAGGAGGAAACAAATCTTTTAGACAAGATTTTGACCAAAGAATTGTGTTAATATGATATCATTAAATCCTTTTTAAAAATCATAGAAGATGGGGTAACAGTATTGCAGTTTTATAAATGAGGAAACAAGCAGTTCAATATTTTGCTCATGATTTCACAGCCACCAAGTAATTTGGTATTTATTGAATTACTGAGTTCACAGATACTTTCTGATTGGCTGCTATGCCATTTAAAATTGTGCTAAAGCCTGAATTTGTAAATATAGCAGACACATTCTCTGTCTTGTAGGGATTTACTGCTTTAGAGGAAGCAAACTGAGTCATTTCTGTAAGGCATTACATAGAGGAGATATCCGCAGGGACCTGTGGGAGCCCAGGAGCAAGCCATACCCTAATTCAGACAGGGCATGAGATAAGTGTTGGAGGAAGAAAGGCTTTGGGAAGGGATTCTCTTTGAACTGTAACTTGAAGAATAAGTAAGAATTACCTAAGTGAAGTGAAGGATGAGAGAAGGACGTTTCAGAAAGACAGACAAATTAGACCAAAGTTTGGAGATAGAGCCTTGATCATTTCTAGGAGTCACAGGTATAACCTTCACAATAAAATGAGGTGGAAAAAGTAGGGAGAGGTAGAACAGGAGAAGTAAGAAGGCATGAGGCTATGGAGCATCATGGCCTGGGAAACACCACCTGGTGTTTGGATTTTTTACTCAGAAGGCAATAGAAATTGTAAAATAAACTTTAGTAGATCATATCAAGCTAGAATGGTGGAAGTTTAATGGTTGGAGTTTGAGGCCAGCCTGAGCAATTTACCAATTTAGTGAGACCCTGTCCTAAAATTACAAAAAAGGATTGGGATATACCTCTGTGTGCAGGTCCTGGATTCAGTTAGAGGAAGCAAACTGAGTCATTTCTGTATCATAAAAATAAAGCAAAGGAGGAAGAAAAAGAGGAAGAGGAGGAGAATAAGGAAGAGAAAGAGAAGAAAGAGAAGAAGGAGGAAGAGAAGGAGTAGGAGGAAGAAGAAGAGAGGGAGGAAGAGAAGAAAGAGGAGGAAATATCAGCAAGATTAGTGCCATGGAGTCCAATGTAGGTAGAAGACAGGAAAATGAATCAGGAAGCCGTTGTGTGAACATTACTGAATGATCAAACTCCATCCTGGACTGCCAGAATGGAAGAGTGAGTCCAAGGTTATGAAGATGTATAACTGAAAGTATTTGGCGAATGACAAGTTGAAGGTGCTGAGAAAAAAAGGAAGAGTTTAGAACAGCTTTGGGGAAACATCTAGATTCAAGCCGTAGCATGCCGTATTGGGTAGTTGTAGAAGCTGGGGCCCAATTGGAGAACTAAAGAAAAGTATTGGTATTCAATGCACTAGATTTCTGGGATTTGCCCATTAGACGCTTGTGAGAGTCAAAGTGATTATACTCTTTAGAAGATGGATATTTTGCTTCTTGAGTAGAACTGTGGGAGATGGGAAAGTGGAGCTTCATACCGGTAGTTGTTTCTCTTAACATAACAGCAATAGTTGAATAAAACAGATAGCAAAGTAAAATGAACAAGAAAAATAAGATTAGAGGTTGACACTTAAATCATTTTTATGGTCAATTAAAGAAGAAATCTAAGAGACCGGGGATATAACTCAGTGGCATCAGCCCCTGCCTTGCAAGAGCGAGGTCCTGAGTTTGATTCCCGGTACCAAAAACAACAGAAAGAAGAAATCTAATGAGTGAAGCAAGAAAGGAGGTTAAATGAGAGCTGGCATACCTACCCACTAAAGGTCCCAAAGATGTAGGGTGAGAAGATTTTGCAGCAGATGGTGAGCAGCAGGTGGCCAGCCATGAGTTCTGACATGGTCATTTCCTTCCTTACCTGAGCCAATGGAAGAGTTTTATAACTTAAGTAAGGTACGCCAGCGGACAAGTAATCAGGAACCAGGTGCCGCTCTGCCTATACCCAGAGACTGCATAAGCCTTCACACCTCCCCTGGAACTCTCAGAGCTTAATCACCTTAATGAGATAAGAGAGAATTGGGGGAAAATCCCTAAGAAAAATCCTGTAAATGATTAACAGCTTTTCAAAAGCAATCCAGGTGAAAGCAGATACAACTAAATTTTCTTGACTTAAAAGGATTCGGGTTTGTACTGCCATAGACGTGAGAACCGAGAGTTAAGTGCGGTTACAGAGTACAAATGAGGGTAGACCACTGCAAGTTTAACAGCAGAATTACTGTCAGAAGACATCTGCAAGACAGAGGCTGATGATTCAGAGCTCATGGATTTACAAAGCGGTAGAAAGAATATGGTTTTAAAACAGACAGGTGGGAAATTTTCTATAGGTGATCTTGGAGAAGATATTTTATTTCATTGAGCATTAGTGTTTTCCCTTGTAAAGTGAGTAGGAGAAAAACCATATTCTTGTATAAATATATACTTTGTCATACTGGAGAGAATCAGTGATGCTCTACACTGAAAAAAAAAAACAAAAACCCTAGACTTTAAGCAGGAGGACATCACTGGCCTATGTCATAGCTGTACCACATACTCAGAAGTGATATTGTTTCCTCTTTCTAATATTTTGGAGCAAATGATGCTCCATTAAAAGTGTGAAAGAAGTAATGAATATTAATACTGGCTCTGAAGGTGTGATGAATACATTTTTTCTAGTGTTTTCCTATATGAATTATCTGTGCAGACTTTATGCTTCTTCATTAGCCAATTTTAATAATTTATATTTCCCCTCAAACCACCCATGTCACTAAAATTCTAAATTCATTTATAAGCATATGTAGGTAATATTGTCTTAAATGCTTTACATTTTCTATTTAGCTGTTTTAACATTTTTTTAAATTTTAACATTTTCTTACTTTTTTTTCTTATTTTTACATCTATTGCTTTTGGTCTTTAGATTTCTAAGAAGCTGACAAATTTTACTGCCTTTCTTTCAAAAGACCAACACTGAGTTTTAAATTACTCTCTTTTTTATGCTTTTTGATTTTATGCTAATTATTATCATCCGCTTCCTTTTCTTGGGCTTGTTTTCCCCTTTTTTGGAATTTTTTTGTTTTGTTTTGTTTTGTTTTGTTTTCGGGTACTGGGAATCGACCTCACAACCTTGCACTTGCCAGGCAGGTGCTGTGCTGCTGAGCTAAATCCCCAGCCAGGGGAATTCTTGTGTTAGATTTTATTTGTATTTATTTTCTCTATTTTAAAGTAATAAACATTTAAAAATACTATTATCATTGAGTACTATTCATTCATTTATTTTATTAATGGTCAAAGTATTAAAATTATGAAGCAAGAAAATATTATGAAAACATGAATTTAACTATATACCTATAGTTGATTGTGTTCTTTAGATTTGATATGTGACATTTTCTTTTTATTTCCTTATTTTCTTTAAAGAGGATAATAATAAAAGAATAATAGCAAAGTACCAACAACATAGGCAAAAACAAAGCAAAGCATAAACAATAAAAATGATACAGGATTTCAGAACAAAATGATAGGAATTAACAGTGGCTGTTATATTACATATTTTTATCTTCAATGAAGTATCTCAGATTACCAGATGTAAGAATGTAAGACTGATCAAACCATTAATGAAAATAAAAAATGAAAACAAAAAAAACATCAGAAACTAAGCAATATATTTTTTGCAACATTCTTGAGTTTCAACCTGCTAAGCAATTTCACTTTAAATGTGCAATCATTTTTATTTAAAAACTTTATAAGATACATAAGTTTTTGCCACTGGTTATTTGATCAATGGATTTGATTGTTCCATTGACACTTGGGAGGCAGATACATTTTTTGTTGCTAAGGGGATACAAATTTGAAACAAATTCTGCCTTGTTAATAACAAATTTTCTCTAAGTTTTGCCTTTTAATTTTTTGTGGATTAACAACAGATTGTGAAAATCTCATAATTTTCTTCATATCTAATTTTTATTTCTAGAAGCAAATTTTTCTGTACATTTGATACTGTCTTAACCTCCTATGAAAGTAGGTCTATCATGCCTTCAGTCACCTTAAAACAATGACCTTAAAAATTACCTTCCTTTAATGTTCCTTACCATATGCTTGCTTTGGCTAATGTTAGTGTTATTATTTCTGCCTTATTTGGAGATCTGATTTACTGTTAGATTTCTCGTATATTTATGATGATCTTTCTAAATTATTGTGAATGTTTTCCTTTGTTTTAATGAGATCTCTGCATACATAATCGAGCTCATTATTCACTGCAGAACAAAAATGCTATCATGCTTGCAAAATCATTAACTACTCCCTCTGGTTTTAACATGCACTGCTATTAAACCTGCCATATCTAAATGTATCTAGACCTTTATCCCAGTTTCAGCACTTTTCTAATTGTTTTCCTGTTAACAGCCTACTTTTTAAGTTTTGATTGATTGTAAGATTTATGTTGATGGGAGATAGTTAATTTAAAAAAAACATTTACTAACAGAAGGTCTTTAGTTCTTTGACTGTTTTCTTTATCTTGAGATAAAACAGCCCCAATGACAAGAATTTTTTTCTTTTTAACCCGTATATGAAACATGATCATTCTGGAAGCTAAAGAATACAATCCTTTGAAATAAAAAGGACACATCTGTGAAATGAAAGGGGTGTCCTAGAAATTCAGAAAGTGTAGAAGGGGTCAACTGCTTTTCCTTCCCCATCTGCTTTCCAAATGTGTGGATCATGCCTTGAGGTCTGAGCAAAATACGCAAATATGAAAGGGCAGAGGCTTGTGTTGGTTGGAAAACTGTCATTACACTTGTCAGCAAGAGCTGGAACCGGGCTGACTCTTGAGAGGTACTTTTAATTTTCTTCACTCTCAGGTTGATTATCCAAGCACACTTCTTCATTTTACATTTTAGATCAATGGTAATGTAATTTCTAAGTTCCAAATCAATAACTTGTCTTTCTTCTTTTCCACCTAAATTGGAAGAAAAATGATAAAGATCTCTTCTAACCACTTTATTTATGAAAGGTGTTCTTTGCTCTACATACTATATACTTTGGTTTAGTATTTAATGGGTTTTCTGTTCACACTGAGATGCTTCCTCTGGTGAATTAGAGGTTAAAGTTCTCTAACATGAAGGCAAGAAATCATTGACTCACTCTAATATTTCACCTCTCTGCAGCTCATAGATCTTTGCTTTTGACCTTTAGTGCTCTCTTACCAGACTCGGTTTATCTCGAAGACAACTAAAGCGGGATGATTTTCCCTCAGTGACCACAAAAGAAATGACTTTATTAAACATGTCTGCCACTTTAAAATGTGTCTAGTTTTATTTCCATTCATTGTACTTTAACTGGTTAAAAACCACCCTTTTAGACCCTTGTCCTAAAATTTTATGCTTAAAATTTTCATAGCTTCTAATTACCTACAGCTGAGTGTTTCTGGAGGTTTGATTGGGGCTGAACAATGGACGAAGAACACATTTTCATCATTACTGAAGTTCTACATGTACACAGTCACAAAGTGACAGCAAGAGCTTCAAAAGAATAGACACGGGTCACAGATATAATGAGGTGGTGTCACAGAAAAATTAATAACAACAACAACAAAAATGATATGACATTGAAAATCAAAAACATACAGCTAAAGACATTCTAAAGATCTGAAGAAGACACCAGTGTAGGTAAAATATTCCTAACACAGAAATACTGTACTTGTTATGAAATTCATAGGAGATATTATTTGGCTGTATTCCAGGTTTTTCGACTATTAGAATCAACTTATCCCAAGTTGCTAATTAGGCCACCAGAAATGTGTGGTTAATGAAGCCAAAGTAACAGGCTTCCTTCCTCTATGATTTGACCAGACAGCATGATGGGTTGGGTCAGGCATGGCAGTAAGCATCTTTCCAAAAGCATGGCTTCCAGTATTTTTTGGTTTTGTTTGTTTGGAAAATGACTCTGTTGAAATCAGTTAAACTGTCTGAGCCTCCATTTCCCCACCTGGAACATGCTGGGTAATAGTCTCTTACCTTTCAGTTTGGAAGGACTGTGAAGGAAGAGGGAGAAGATTTAGTGAGATTTTTCTCTCAAAACCAAAAATATATAAAATAGATGTAAGTTACAATTTATGCTACTCTAAGTATACATTGCAATCTCCACTGTCTTGCAAATCGTGCATCTAATTTGTAAGGATAAAAACCCATCTCAGTTTACCTAAGACTGTTTCCCTTTCAGTAGTAAAAAAACTATGACTTAGAAGACCCACTGTTCTAGGAAAATTGAGACTATTTGTCACTGTTTACTTTGCAAGAGGTAGTAGCTCATAGCAAACTTAATTATCAGTTCAATGGTTGCTTCCTTCCTGGACAGCAAGGAAGCATATACTCATCTTAACTTTTAGAGTATCACAATATGACAGAATTTTGTGAGACAATAAATTTAAAAGGGTAAGTGGGACAGATTGGGTTTTGCTCTCAGTAAAACCATTCTATTGTGGGAGAGAGAAATTAAAAAGAGTAAATATACAGCTAAGAATAAAATTGCAAATGGGAACAATTGTGCCAAAGTAAAAGAACAGATTTTTGTGAGGGAAGATAGAAGTGAAACAACTTTTAGGAAAGAAGGGGAATATGTGAACTGAAAGTGATTCCTGAGTGAGTTTTAAGAGGTAGCTGGAGGGGCTGGGGGTTTAGCTCAGAGGCACAGGGCCTGCCTGGCAAGAGCAATGTCGTGAGTTCGATTCCTGGTACCAGAAGAAAAACAAAACAAAACAAAAAATACAAAAATGCTTATGTTATATATTTCTGTGTTATTTATATTATGCCATTATGGAAGAGTTAATTACTTTTTTTTTTTTTTGAGACAGGGTCTCACTTGAACT
>NW_004955405.1:26104414-26109417 GCF_000276665.1 Chinchilla lanigera | reverse complement strand
AAAGAAAGAAAAAAGAGGCAGCTGGTGAATCTTAAAATGTGTGTGTGTATGTGTGTAGGAGTGGTGATGGTGGGGAGAAATCCAAGTAGAGGATAAAACAAGCATATGTTTATCATATGTGGTTTGTATCTTGATGTAGCAAGGAACCCAGCCTAATGTAGATTGACACCCAAGGAGAATTTGTTGAATGAATGAAACCTGTAGTACAATTCTCAGTGCATTGTAATTAATTCCAGACTCTCAGTCCTTCTCACCCTTTAAAGGGGGAGGTCATTTAAGGCACAGGCAACTTCCTGATAGTTTTTTCATCATACTGAGAGGGTGAACGTTTTCCCTCTTCCCCTTAACACTGTGTGACCCAGGGATTGGGATCCTGTCCCCAAAGCAGTCTTTGTTGATCAGTCCAATAAAGGCCTGTGCCTAATGTCCTGTAGGCCCCTAGGATTTGTCTCACTGATTATGATGAGTATAACTAGCAATAAATCTCAGGGAACTTTTCTGCTTTTAATTTTTCATTTTATGGAATGAACAGATTTTCTACCCAAATAATTTGAACAGCTCTAACTGGTATTTCTTGCCGACCCCAATGCGCACAAAACCATGCCTTCTACAATGAATGTTTCAATGTTTCCACTTACAAGTTTGGTTACTGGTCTATTGTGAAGCATTTTGTTTTCACAAGTAAAGAAGAAATTGCTATTCAATGGAGCTATCTGCCTTGGAATCACGTTTTTCTTTATCACATAGTGTTCAATTACTGTATGTCCTTTTATACCAGTTTTATTTCCATTCTTCTCAGAAGCATAACAGGAATTTTTGACGTGGTTGTCTTTTCTCTTTCTGCTCAGTTTTCTAAATGTCTTCTTTGTTTCTTACTTTTGGCAATTAATCTTATTTTAAAAAACCCAATATAATTACCTGTGCATGTGGCGATGTTAGTTTTTAAGTGCCTTAAGAACATGATCAGTATTTGTTTTTCTTTTGGTTTAGGTTCCTTCTCACTATCTTTTCTTTCATCCATACTTACGCTGCAAAAATAGTGGTACTAAATAAATATTTGTTCAGTGAAAAATCTGCTTTTACATGATATGAAATAAAATGTCTGTCTTTTCAGAGTAATTAAGAGCAAGTAACTGAAGTTTGGGGGGAAAGGTGTGACCTGTAAATGGGTATAAAATAGTAAAATTTTGCAGCATGATGCTGAGCAAGATAAAAGTAAATGAAGTAGACACAGTGGCCATGATTCAGCGAGCATTCTCACTTATCAGAGGAGAAGGGGGCTAATAGGTTTTGGGTAGAGGAATTTCAACAGGGTCAAATTTTTCCAAAATGTTTTGATGTTCTTCCTTGAAGTTATCCAGTTTAGAGTTAAAGGTGGTAAATTTTATGTCAAAAAGAAAGGAAGGGTGACAGCATCCTCTTTTATGGTGTCTCCTGGAAGCTGCCTCCCCAAATGGACTGGCACTTAATGGAGCTAAATTACTCTGTCTACTCACGTGTCACCAACAGTAATTGAAAGGCTGGAATAATATAAATTATAGTTTTTAAAGTCATGCATGTCAGCACATGGCTAATTATCTAATTTGTTCATCTAATCAAATCAGTTATCACGATCCAATCATATGACTATAACAGCATGAAAAATTCTAATTTTGCATTTTTAGACTGGAGGAAATGATGGTGTTGTGCTTCCTTTTCAGTTACTAACTTTTCTGGACAGTAGATAATGCATCCACTTTAACTTAAACTGTCTTCAAACCCCAGATCTCTCTTGCCATGGGATAGAATTTCAAGGAAGAAAGACACAAAGGATCTATAAGACAACTAGAAAATGATTAACAAAATGGCAGTCATCTTTACCTACCAATTATTGCATTGCATATAAATGGTTTAAATTCTCCAATAAAAAGGAAAACAATGGCTGACTATGTTAGGAAGAAGACCCAGATATATGTTGACTACAAAAGACTCATTTCACTTATTAGGATATGCATGAACTGAAAGTGAAAGGATAGCAAAAGATATTCTACACAAATGGAAAGCAAAAGAGATCAAGAATACTTATACTTATTTCAGAATTAGCACTTTCTACTGTATCATGGAAGACTTTTCCTTTCTATAATATACATGCCTTTAATGTCTGATTTTTTTACAACACACATGCATTCATTTTATATCTTTCTGGAAATAATCATATTTTATGTTTTAACTGTTAAAGTGGATATTGTGGAATTATTGTACATAGATTGCTGTTGTAAGGAGAAAAAAATGGAGATTTTTTTTTTTAAAGAGAGGAATTCATCCATTAGAGAGGGTTTTGTTTAGACTTATAATTATCAATTTTTGTGGGTGTTTTTTTGAGTACTGGAGAATGAACTCAGGGCCTTATGCATACTAGTCAAGTGCTTTGTCACTGAGCTTCCTCCTTAGCTCTTAGCTGTTTTTAAAATTATCTGTTATTTCTGCATCCATTTTGTAGACCCCACATTTAGAAAAAGAATAGACATTAAAATAACGAAGTATTTTCTAGTTTTCATTAATTTCACAGGTATGAATCAGAATGTCTATCAAGCATGAGATGCAGAATTGCCATTTAGTTGCTGCGTTTCTAGCCAGCTGCAGGAAGCAGTCTCATGATACACATTATTGGTCAATAAATGCTTGTTAAATTGGATGCCTATGTTGCAAATTAATAAAATCATTGAAATTTGTAAACAGGGTTAATTTATGCTTTCTTAAAGTGAATAACCATGCCATTCAATTTCAATTTATATTATTTATTAATATCATTTCAGTGTCCATCAACTATCAGCAGCCAGTCGTACTTTTTGTGAGCTAAAGACAATATATATACCACTTCTCTTCTCCCATGTAGCTGCATGCTGCTTTTTGTTACTTTATACATACATGTATGTCTTGTCTTTCTAAAAAGAGTCATTTTTTGATCCATTTATTGCTTTATTTATCCCAAACACTTTCAGTAGCAGACAGAGTTGCAGAGAGAAGTCAGTAGAGTAAGATGCGGTCTTTTCCTAGAGGGACTCAGTCTAGCAGAGATCCTGGTTCTGGCAACACAGTTGGTCATCTGACAGAGACCACAGAAATAAAGAAAAAGTACCGCCTATGTTGGAATTCATAAAGCTAACAACTTTAACATGATCAACTTTTATTTCCTTCTCTTTTTTTAAGACTTGTTCCCATAAGTAGTTAAGATAAAAAATGAGATTAAACAGAAACAGTGAGTATTCCCCTCCTTGAGCCTATTGCAGAGTGGCTCATTAAAAAAAAAAAATCAGATTCTGGTAAACATTAAACACATTATCTTAGTAAGCTACCTCTTACCCTAGTAAATAATTAACATCGGCCTGCCGAATTCCAAAAAGAAATGCCAAAACTCCCTTTGGCATTGTAGGATCCAGCCCCCAACAGAGGAAGTGCCTTTTAAAATAAAACATTGCTTGCACTGGAGTTGGGTGGGATTATCTTGAAAGGGAGCCTCTAACAGATTGATGGGAGACGCATGCTTTTGGGTCAAGACTCAGTAATTATGGACCTAGGGCAGAACTAGCAGGAGTTATCTGAGGGCACAGGAAGGGGACCAAGTTCCTAGATTCTTGAAGCCAGTTAAGACAGCGACTTGTAAGAACAAATGTAATTTCAGGTCATGGGTAAAAACCCAACAGGGGGATACTTTCTTCAGTGTGTCCCTTATCTATTTTAACTTCTCAACTTTGTGAATTTGCCTCACTTATTTGCTCTCTTATGCCCACCTAAACTGCTGGATCCATTACAGTGTGGTGGTGTCCATATGCAGGGCCATATATGTAATGTATATGTAAATATGTGAATGATTATATATCTCTATATTAAAATTCATGAATATATTAAAAAGTTCAGTGACCTCCTGTCTCTTCTATAAATAGGTCACTAGTTATCAAGCAGAATAACTTGATCGAGACCTGGAAATTAGTTACTAACCGCTAAAGTATTTGTGTAATGCATGATACTTGGTCTATAACCTGAATTTTTCTCACTTAACAATTGCACCTACTCTGTGTGGGTTTAGATAGTGTATTATCATTCCCAGCCAAAGCTGAGAACAGTCCAGTGTTTTGGAGGAATTATACGATGGTGCTGTTGCAGTTTGAACCTGGAATGTGCCCAAAGGCGCATGTATTAAGGCTTTTCTCCCCAGAGTGGCGTTACTGAGAGTTATTTAAAGTTTTAAGAGGCGGGGACTAGAGAGGTGTTTTAGGTCACTGGGGTAGACCCTTGAAGGAAATTACACCACACTGTGTCTCCCTTTCTCTCGTCTCTGTTTCTCCACCATGAGGTGTATAGTTTTACTCTGCCACACATTTCCCCCACAAAGGCCACTGCAGGACCAAACAAATGAAGCCAATCAATCATGGACTAGAAGCTATACACTGTGAGCAAAACTAACCCTCTTCTCTTTATTTTTTTTATTTATTTATTTTTTTTTGGTTTTTCTCCGGTACCGGGAACCGAACTCACGACCTTACCTCTTCTCTTTAGAAGTTCATTTGTCTCACATGTTTGGTACAGTAACAAAGTTGGACAGCACAGTGCTGACTTGAAATACATCACCACTGCTCACTTTAGCTGATAATAGTTGAAAGACAAACCTTTGTTTGTTGTATAAATCAAGAGTGCACCTAATTCTTCCACACTATGGTGTTGCTCCCCTTTTACATCAAGAGATGCGACCCCTTTTGGCTAGAATGCTATTCCCTCACAGCCTCTCACCTGGATCAATTTCTTGTTAATTTTTTAAGTGTCAGCTCAGAGTTGCTTCCCTGAAGAAGTTATTTGTAACAGCAAACAGGGTCAGTTTCTCCCGTAGTGTCTCACTCATAGATCTTTATTTAGCAATTTCAACTTCAAGAAATTGGACAGCGACTTTTCTTCTTCTTCTTCTTCTTCTTCTTCTTCTTCTTCTTCTTCTTCTTCTTCTTCTTCTTCTTCTTCTTCTTCTTCTTCTT
>NW_004955405.1:26064619-26104144 GCF_000276665.1 Chinchilla lanigera | reverse complement strand
CTTCTTCTTCTTCTTCTTCTTCACAATATGAACAGCTCCTAATATGGACCTGTCAGGGAATATTTGTTAAAGGAATGCATGAATGAAGTTCCTGCTGTTAAACAAAAATTCACAAGAGTTCATTGGTTTGGAGGGACAGTCTGCTCTTGGTTCAACAGACCAAGCCGAATAGAATGACTTCCCTTACACTGAAGTTCCATGCCACCAAACAAAAAGTAAACTGATCATTTGACCATATAAGAAAACAGGAGTAAGAGATAATAGCCAAATCCCAAAACAGGCCAGTTTTAGTTGGCATAGGAAGTTTCCCCTGCCAGCTTTTTGAATTGCAAGTAAAAGCCAAGTAAGGTCTTTAAAGTTGGCCTCCGCTTTGTCTTTTGACACTACAGATCAAATTGTTCTGAATTAGATTAGAATAGTACGTTAGGATGCAAAATGCTGGAGCTAGAGATAAAGGAGTGAAAATATCTTAAAGCAAGGAAGGGCTTAGCTGATCTATAAGGCGTAATAGTTTGAGGAGACCAAATACACCCACAGAAAAATAGCCTCTATTTAGAAAACAGAAAGGACACAGTGAAACCAATAGCACATCCGATTGCTGAGAGAAGATAGAGTAAAATAAAGAGTACAGAAAAACAAAATTAAGCCAGACACATTTCCTGGAGAAAAGTCTCAATCCCCAAATCTCCTTTTTATTCCAACCAGGTATAATATAGAACAAATGCTGATCGTAGATTCAGTTGTGCTCTTAAATTCTGGTGCAGCCATAAATGAATTGAATATCATCTTTTTTGAGCCGTTTAGAGGTGGTTCTATAAATATGTTAAATGGTATTTCACTAACTGCTTATTTTCCCACTTCATTAGAGAGGAAAATTACCCCATTCATAGAATGTTTCTTTTCCTCATCCACAGATTCGATTGCTAAAGCATAGGTCTTGCTGACATGGAAATTTATTCTAGAATAATCAGAGGAAAGCCTCTTTATCTAAACCATTGAGTTCTCACAAATCAAGGTAGAGATGAGAAGTAGAATAGAATCTTCTCCAAACTGGTATGAATTAAAGCTTTCATTGGCTTGTAAAAGCTTTTGTAGAGAGGTATTAGGGAAGATGTCAGGACATAAAAGCTGGAGTTGTCCTCCTTATCTTCCTGAGCTCAGGTTTACGCTCTGGTGAGGAGAGTAAATAAGTGATCTCTGAACTTACACTCATTTCTAAAATCTATGTGCATCATCCTGCAATCTGAAGTCCCTTCCTGCAATTCCCTCTCTTTTATCATTTTGTTGATCATCAGTGTGTTCATATGATGGTCACACTTGCTAACCCTCTCGTATGAATTCTTAGCCATTTCTGGCAGGGAGATTAAGAAAGCAGACTTTAGAGAGAATAAATGGTACATTTACTAGCTTTGCCAATTTATTACCAAACACTTGAACTCTGCTAAAGTTTTCAGCTTTTATAAATCTTTCCTTCTGCATGTATAAGTTAAGATAATAAAAGGACTGCATCACAGGATCATGGGAAGGGATTACGGAGGTAATGCACAGGAAGTGGAACAAGTTCATTTACTAATATGTACAGTATATTGAGTTACTTCATCAGTTTTGTGGGAAACATCCAAATTTTCAGGTATGTGGACTTTTGTGTGTATATTTATTTCTTTATATGTTCTTCCCTATTACCCTTAAATAAAACAAGAGGTAACTTTAAGAAATAAAATTCAGTAACTATAGGAGCCACATGTGCAGTCTGATTGCTATTGGTTTTTTTTTTTTTTCATGCTGAGACCCCAATTAACTTCAGCTCCATACTTGGAAAGCATGAATCCCTACTAATTATGGAGGGAACAATTGCACATGTCATGAAGTATGTTGTTGAATAAATCATGTTTTCTCACAGTTGATTCAAAGACCTCGCAGCAAATTCTCATACCAAAGGGCAGGCATGCTGCTATTTTGTAGGCGATTCCAAGATCCTGGTCATTTCCTTTGAATGGCAAATTGTAGACACTCTCATAAATTAATGCATCAATTTAGTTGCTTTGCTAACTTGTCTTTATCATAATTGATGAGCTTTCATTGTACTTCTAGCTTCTTCGTGCCTTTCATTTTTTTCATACAGATGGTACTTTTTATACATTGGTGAGTGTGCCACAAATAAGAATCCTCCAGGAGCCGGTTATTTGTTCTTTTGATAAAAGTAGTCCACGATCCTGAAATAACTTCATAGGTAGCATTGATTTCATGAATTTTTTATTAAAGATGTTAATTTCCTAAATCCTATACAAAACAGATTTAAAAATATTTAGCCTTTGGTTGATTTTAGTGTCTAATATAGAAATTCCTCCCATCTAACAGATACTTTAAACATGCTATGTATTATTTACAACTACAACTCTGGTTAGTTAAGTTCTTTTATTTTATAGATGTTTATTTTGAAACTCAGCAAAATTAAGATAACTTACCCAAAATTACACAGGAGATAATCAAGAAAGCATTTAAGTGCAGGTCAATTTTCTTCCAGAGTATGCAGTATTTCCAATATAACACAGGGACACATATTACATACAAACTGATAGACATAATGTGAAATGCATAATTTTTAAAATAACTCTTACAAGATAGATACTATGATCCCTCAAAGAAAGAATGTAAGAAAGTACGGCGAAATGAGAAGTTTGTTTCAAAAACAGTTGGATGTTTCAAAAACAGTTGGATGTTTCAAAATTAATTGAATGATGCTGATTCAGAAAGGGGGTTTTTCATTCATTTGTTGGATACTACCATTCATTTTCCAGCCACAACTGTGCAGCCTTACTCCGGTCCAGTCATTGGAGTGAGTGCTGGAAGTACCAGATGGAGCAGAAACTGGACTGGTGTTTGTACTCTAATTATTTGCAATCTTAATGAGGAAATGTGTTAATTTTAAAATAAATTCAAAATTCTGAAATTGTATATAATAATTGTGACTCATGTTTTAATGAAAAATCCTAAAGAACTATAAAAGTCATATATAGCACTATGGGCATGTATTTTGCCATAGGAGAACAAATTTAAAACAATTATTAAGCCCCAAAATATTTTTACCTGTTGGGTTCACTTTAATGTTATGTTTATGATTATGTGTTATGATTATGAAATACTGACATGGGTTAATTTATATAATTAAGTGTTTTAAAAGCATTAAAATGCTTACATATGAGATTTTTAAAATTTAATTTGTGTTTTTAAGAATTTACCATTACTTTCTCTTCCATTTTAAGCTATATAAGTATATATATATATATGAGTATGTAACTGCATACTTTTTTAAAAAGTGTGAATGAAATATCTTTAGATATTAAGATAGTTCCTAAAAACTTTGACAATCTTGGGAAACACTGGTGTGTGTGTGTGCATGTGTGTATGTGTGTAACATTTTTCTTCTTTGCTTCTGCTTGTGTGAACTTTATTTTCCTGATACAGTTGGTCTTCAGTTTTGGAGGAGAAGGACTACAAACGCAACTCAGCTGCAGTGCTTTCCTTGCCTGGTTTCTGGATCACAGATTTGATTCAGAGGAAAATTGAAAATGTATCCAACCTTGAACGAATGCCTGCAAGATTAACGTGAGGCAACGGAACTCAAACTCCCAGGGCACTAGCTCATTCCTGTGTGCCCTAAGCAATTAACATGTAAAAAGAAAATTAAAATTATATTTTTTGATTACCTATTTTCAATCTGATCAACCTAGGACCAGAAGCAATTTTCTGTAGGAAACATTTAAGGGGTATGTCTTAAATTTTACATACACACACATATAGTGTTATGTAATAATAATAATATTTATGTCTTTTTTCTGAAGGACCATCAATCTTACTTAAAATGATTTTTTTTCTTTTCTTATTAGAAAAGTAATACTTGTAACATATTTACTATAGGAATTTTAGAAATACATATAACAAAGAAACTCATGACTATCCATTATTTCTTGAAGAAATGATAAACCATGTTTCTATTTTTATATATATCCTTCCATACTTATCAATATGTAATTATATATTCTACAGCATACTTATATGTACACACAAACATAAAGAGATGTATTTATCTTATAAGTGTAAGAATACTTTATATTTTTCTCATAATGAAATTTTAAAATATCTCTTAACAGCAGTATAGCATCTTGTTGTGTCAACATCATATAGTGATCTATCAATACTTTAATGATATTCAAGTGGTTTCCACTTTTTCACTATCATGTAAAATGTCACCAGCTTGTGGGTGGAGTTTTGATTTCACCTTATAAACAATGTTACAGGACTGGCTGAGTGGGAAAACTAAAGAATGTTCTCTACATCTACTTTATATATATATATATAGATGATATAGATATAGATATAGATATAGGTATAGATATAGATATAGATATATATTTATCTCCAATCCATCCTCACAGTGACTTCTAGTGTGGCTTTACAAATAAACTGGATTACTTTAAATAATATATATGACAATGAATTTTAAATGAAAACCATGTAGTTATTGACTATCGCATTTGAGGTTTTTTTTTGGTTGTTGTTTTGTTTTTGGTTTTTTTCCTGGTCCAGGAATCGAACTCACAACCTTGTGCTTGCCAGGCAGGCGCTGTGCCTCTGAGCTAAATCCCCAGCCCCTGACTCTTGCATTTATGAGCATATTCTTTTCCTTACACTGCTGCAGGATTCTGAAGTACAAATCCATTAAAACTGATTTATTATTGAACATCTGTGACTACTTTGAAACTATTACTAACACACTAGAATGTTGCAAAGTGGAGCTAGAGTATAAGCTATAGAGAATCCTAGAATGTTCGTTTTACCATATTGTGACTGCAAAAGATTTTATGAGTACTGGCTTCATCTGACCTTCAATTCTACATTCTCTTCTGTCTCGATTAGATTTGACTGAAGAGCATTACTGACTGAAAAAGGGACAGTTACTTTGGTTGCTGTAGTTTGTGACTACAGACAAAAATCTATGGTGAACGGTTGGTCTGCAAACGTAACACGGAGAAAACAAAGTCAGTGTTTTAAGTGTGGTGTATTAAAGCGAGGAGAGTTGATTCACAGGAACTTTGCCCCACTTCCTTTACTCATCTCATGCGGTTACCACATAGGGCCAGCCCTAACTATTGTGATAAGGCCAAATAATGATACCCCGCGGCAAGAGAAATGGTGAGCTGACGTCCTGACATTTATTTTCAAAATCGCTGAACATTTTTCAGGCACGTTTTTGTGGTTCTTCTGACAAAAGTTCTTCTGTTAGCTGTCTAGAATGAAATTCTTCTCTATGTGACATAATTGAGGATCCACCTTAAAACGCTTTGAAAACTGAAGACCTTTTCAAATTCGGATTGGCTTTCTTTGCTTTTACTTTATGAAGACACAGAACTTGAAATAAATGTAACTTTGAATTTTTGTTATAAAATGTTGTAGAGCTAAAAAGTCCCTTGAACAACTCCTGCTGAGTAATTCTTAAGATATTTTAAATTTCTAAATAAAAACAACTAGTTGGAAATTAGGAATTCTTATATGCATTCCAAGTCTTTTAATATTTAACAGTTTTATACTTACATGTAAGTGATCAGCTGTCAGCAAGGGATATTTAAGAAGGGGAGGGGATCGTGACTTTTAGACCTAACAGCACAACTATCAAGCATTTGGATGGAGAACTAGAATAAAGGCTTTTCTAGAGGAGAGAGCATGGGTCAGGTAAAGTGTACCAGGGATCAAGGGTCTGTGCACTGGCTGAAGGTCACAGAGGGTTGATAACTCGTTTGCCATTTAGGAAGTTACATAATCACATTGTGCCCTACATGGAGGTGAGTAAGCCTAGGAGTGAGATAAATTTAGAGTGCTACAGGTGAGAAAAATAATCAAAGTTCTGTCAATGCGTTAGAAAATAAGCATACAGAATAGAGGGCTATTTAGTTTGATTATTAAAAAAATCAAGAGAAACAGGATTCAGGGAAGGTTAAACATGACCCAAGAAACTTGGTTGCATTGTGTAGAATGCATATGCCATCTACATTGATATCCTTTTCTTTTTATGGAAAAAGCCATTTTCAATAATTTTTATTCTTTTGGTTTATTTATAGCACTTATATTCTTGAACTTTAGAGCAGAGTTTGGATAATGCTTGTCTTGGTTACTTTTCTCCCGTTGCTGAGACAAAATACCCAACGCCCAAAATGAAGGAAAGAAAGGTTTATTTAGCTTACAGTTTGTGGAGGTTTCAGTCCATACTTGGCTGGCTCCGAGGCAGAAGGTAGCAAAGCAACAAGAGCAAAGGGGGGAATGGCAGCCGAACAGCAAACAGCCAGAGCAAACTGGAGGAATGGCAGCAAGCAGCTTCTTTTTCCCTGCCTTACTTTGTAAACAGGCTACCCCCACCTAAGGGGCGTGTAGCTCTCACATAATCTCCATGCCCTCCTCTTCCACAGGCTCAGGATGTATACAAAGTAAGCACCCTGGCTTCCTGCTGAGTCACTTAGCCAAACCTCTAGACTCCCCAAGTTGACACAATGTTTCAACCATAACAATGCTTTATAATCCATGAACTTGAGATAGCATGGAAAAATTTTAAGCATATTTCAAGACCCTAATATATTAGTTGACCATTTAGCTTCAGTGCAATTTGAAGATATTTAATGCATATTGGTTAGTGTGTCACATGTCTTTAACAGAGGAAAACACAATGCAAAATGATGACAAGAATATAATTTTAAAATACCCAACCTCACCCTTTTCTGGATTGTGATTTATTATCTTAGTTTTTTTTTTTTTTCCCCGCTGAAAGGTAATTATTTCTAAATATTTTTGTCCCTTTCAGTTACTTTAAAAGTAGTGTTTTGCTAAGACAGAACAGATGTGATTCTAGAACTAAATGTAGGTTTGTCTTTGAAGAGTTCTTTCTTCGGGCCTCTTCTTCCTAATATCTAGCACAAAAGCATGCTTGACATCTTCAGTGGTGACATCATCACCCACTTCCAAAACCCTTATTAAAAATGTGTCCTTGAAGCCAGCTCCATGAGCTTGGAAAAAGTCAAAGAGACTGAGATGCTTAAATAATGAAACAAGGTCATCTTCTGCTTCCTTAGAACATGTTTTTATTACTCTGAAAGGAATGTTGGAATTGAATCAAAAAATCAGTGGCAGTCCCTCCCGGTCTAGAAGTTGTGTTTAGATTATTAAGAAGATTTAGCTGGTGTTAGTGAAATTAAAATGTGGACTAGGTAGTGCCATTTCAATTTAAAAATCTCTGTAAGTTCTCATAAGTAAGTCATACATTAATATTTATTTGTATACCTTTTAAGATCTTATTACATATCACTAGAATAGTAAGGCATTAAGCAGTGATCTATTCTCAGTAACCTTGGAAGAATCAGATGTGGATTTTATATTAAACAATTTAATCATGTCTCCATTCTCCAAGACTTATTTTCAACATTCCCCTTTTATGTAGTAAAAAGTTTTGAAAATTACATTACAATAGAATACAATAGAATAAAGTCACAACTGTATGAATTTAATTTTTCTAACTATGCTCCCTTTTTTGCTGGGAAAATAAAATAAACAGATGAGTTTATATCTCCTATGTCAATGCAAAAAAAGTACACTCATTAAAAATTATTCCAGATATTCAGAAACTAAAATCAGCATTATTGGGGAAAAAACCCTTAGCTACTTGTAGAACTTTTTATTTTCTATCTCGTGTGCTTTCTAACCAATGTACAATAGATATTATGAAAGAGAAAGAAATTGCTCAAAGGAACAATTGGGATGAGGTAAAGGAGAAAAAGAAAAAGGAAGGAAGGAAAAAATATATATGTATATATATATGGATAGCTGGGATAACTGTTCTGCTGATGTTTAATGGTTTATTGAAAGGAATAGTTATTGCTTAATTTTTTGACCAGTTTTGTATGCTTGTAGTTGATAATCTGAACAACTAATTTAAAGGCAATAACATGCAGTAGAACAACCACTGGTGAATTCCTACCACCTTGTCTAGTGAAACTCTGTATCATTTCTAATGTTTCTTTTGTTTTTATTTTTTATTTTCTTTAATGATTTGATCAGTCTTGCATTCTTACATCTGATAATCTGAGCAACTTCTCTGAAGATAACGATATGTAATATAACAACCACTTTCAATTCCTATCATTTTGTTCTGGAACCCTGTATCATTTTTGTTGTATTTACTTTGTTTTGTTTTTGTCTATGTTGGCATTTTGCTATTGTTGCTTTTTTATTATCCTCTTTAAAATTAGAAAAAATAAAAGAGAAAAAAATCCAAAAAATTACTTTTGTTTTGAAATAATCATCTTTTCAACAAATAATATATTTTCCTCTTGCTTTGGAATTAACTTTAGACACATTCCCAATTTTACACTCAGATAATCATTAACAAATGTTACCGGAGCCTGACCCTTCTGACCAGACAGCCACCAAGAGATAATTGCTTTATGAGGCTTTCCTTTTAAAAGAGATTACATCTGCCCTTCAGGCTCCTATACTTCTTTGCATTCCAAAATCAAATGATTTATGTTGTTTTAAAGGCTTTCCAAGCTTTGATATTACATACTGATTAGGAAATTCTGAATTGTCTACTATCAGTCTCCTAACTGTAGATTAAAACTATGGATCTGAAATGTTTCTCCCACAGCAGGAAGATGAAGAGTGTATACTAGGGTTAATGTTATTCACACAAATTCCTCCACCACATGTAGACCTCCATGATGCCCAAACAGGTTTCTTCTACTAACTTAAGTTCCTAAATGGCATAAATCATGTGATTTTGAAAATGTTCTTTGGAATGTGTCTATTCTAGTGCTTTGCACAAACTGGACATTTAATACAACTTGGGTCTCATTGTCACAGCTGGTATAAATTTTCCTGAATCTACAAGCTGGGATAATTTTAAATTATCTAATAGGATTGACAGAATTGAGTGAAAGTAACACAGAGCTTGAGACATTCTAAGTATTTAACACAATGATTCTGCTGATGCTGTTATTGTTGTTATATCCTTCTTATCAGCATAATCATCAGTATCTTCATCCCTAAATCTTTTCATCTTCCAGTGCCAGCAAACTTTCTGGTAAAGGATCACGGATGGAAAATGTTAGTATAAGTAGCCAGGGACTTTGTCATGTCTTCTGTGTAGGGGATAAAACACAATGGAAGATGCTTCAAGGAAGGAGTAAGAGGATTGAGAAGTAGAGAGGAAGTGCATCTTGGCAATTGAGAGCAATTACTAAGAAAAAAGGTGAGAAAATTATGGGGAAAATAGAAAGCCAGTTGATTCTCTCTTTCTTCTGAGAGTTGTTAATTAATTGTAAGAAACAGCTACATGTAAAATACAGTCAGGAAGATTAGATTGGAAAGTTGTTGGAAAGTTATCAGGTTTCCACTGAAATGATAAACCAACTCATTATTCTAATGATTGTGTTCATTTTCTATCTCTGAACAATGACAAAAATTGGTTATTGTCTTAAACTAGCAACCAGTTATTATCTCACAGTTTCATCAGACTGAAGTTCAGCACAAGAGTAACTGGGATCTCTACTCATAGTCACACAAGCTGAAAGTGAAGTGTCAACTGGGCTGAGATCTATTTGGAGGCCTGGAGAACAAATTTCCTCAGTCATTTAGGACCTTGGCAGAAGTCAGCTCCTTGAGTTTATAGGACTGAGGTACTGTTTTCTTGCTAATTGTCATCTGGGGCTTACTTTCTTTCCCTCAAGGTCTCCTACATTCTTTCGCATATGGCCTCCTCCAATTTCGAGAGCAGCAACAGTGCAATTAGTCTTTCTCATGCTTCCAAGTTTCTTGACTTCTTGTTCTGCCACCAACCTGAAAAAATTGTTGTAAATGGGTCACATAATTAGATTTGGTACTCTTGAGTAATCTACCTGGATTATGTCTGCAAAATCTCTTTTGCCATGGAAGATAGCAATCACAAAAATAACACTGGGAGACCAAGGTCAGGGCAACCATCCAGAATTCTGATAGCCCCAATGATACTTGAACTGTACAGGATTGTAAAACAAAGTCCTCAAATGCATTAAAAGTACTCAGGAACTATTTGAGTTGAGGAATTAATTAATTGATTAGCAATATCAGCTTGCTCTGCACTAGGTCCTTTTTATGGTTTTAACCTCAAATTTCCAAAATAACCTAATTCCTTGGGTGCTGTTATTATTCTTATTTGACAGATGAAGAAATGGAAACTTAAAGGAAATAGGAATTGTCCTCAACTTCACATATTTTATCATTTCTAGACCTGGATTTAGGCCTAAACAGACTCCAGAGCCCAGACTTTCAGTCATACTTCTTAATTCCCCTTAGTTGAATGCCTGGGGATGACAAAGCAAGGGTGACGATAACCAAACTGGTCCCTTGTTTCATGTAAGTCATCTCCATGTTAAAATTTTCCAGTTAGATTTCTTTACCTTGTGAATTGAACATTCTCTATAGACTATCTTCTGCTGTGTATTTTGATGAAGGGAACACATTTAATTCTTATAACTCTAGAATTTTCCTAGTATTAGATGAGTTGCTTTTTTTTTTTTTTTTGTACCAGGAATCGAACTCAGGACCTCGTTCTTGCCAGGCAGGCGCTGTGCCGCTGAGCTAAATTCCCAGCCTCCAGATGAGAATACTGAGATTTCATTTATGTGTCTTATTTCAGGTTTTAGAGCCATGAAGCAGCACATATAGACTTTGAACTTCAATTTGCCTAGCTTTGAAGACTTTCAGTCATACTGCATAATTAACCTTAGAACATCAGGAATAGCATGTTCAAAACTCTGAGAAGCAGAAACATACATTAGCTGTAAGCACTGAAGCTGATTTCATATTACATGTATCTGAAGCTCAGTTCTGCTACTTCCTTATTTTTCTGGCTTTGGTTTGCTAATTTTTAAGAGGAAAACATTACCTGTGTACAGAGATTATCATGAAAATCAATGGGTTATTATGGGTAAAACCTCGTATTGAGCAAATACTGAAAAACTGTGAGCTAATAGAAAAGTCTGTGAGAATTGCATGTTACAGACCACTATGAATTAAATTGTTCTTTGTATTATTTGTAGGATTAAAAATTGATAATACCAGGGAATAGGGATTGGTTAAGTGTTATAGAATAACAATGTTTCTCAGTGGGGCTGGCTAATTGAGCCAGTAGTGGGGAGAATCTTAATTTTGAGTTGAATTTTGAAAGCCTGAAGGGCATATAAAAGTAGAGAAGGTAAAGGGAAAACTCTGTATGTAGGTCAGTTTTGAAAAGAATCATACATGGCTTATGCAGAGGACAAATTTGGTAGACTTTCTGGTTTAGAATGGGGAAGATAGCAAAGCTTATCATAACTCATGTCAGACTATATGATATAAATACATGGAAACAATAAATATGTGGGAAAGTGACTTACACATTTATATTTATTTGTGGATCCATCCAATTACTTATCCATTTGATAAATATTCTTAGACCTGTAAAGTGCCAGGTATTCTTAAAAAAAAACCAGCAAGGTGAATCATAAGTCTTTTCCTCAAAGAACTGATAGGTCAATAAAAGAAATAAAATACACAGGTAGTCATAACTGAAAGTGGAAATTTGAATGAGTCACAAATGAGGAAGGAATGAAGTTCTGATGACATTCAGAGAAGGGAGGGATTACTTCAAGCTGAAAGGAATTTGGGAAGGTTTATGGCAGCCTTCATGCAATGGAAATTGGGGAGCATGTGTTTAAAAAGGGAACTGGAGAAGAAATAACAGTTAGAAGGGAGATAAAGAAAAAGCACACAGGAAAGGTATTTGGGGATAGAATTGATAGTAAGTTGACAGCTGAACAGATTTTGGCATGAGAAGAAAAAAATTAAAATTAGGTAGAATTTTGGCATTTATGACCAGTGAGTTGATGGAATTAACAGAAACAGTGACTACAGGAGGAGTCTGTTGGCAGGAGACACGCTAGAGACTTGTTTTGCACAAAGTGTGTCTCTTGAACAGCAAAATGATCTGGACTGAGTTTTAGCCTGGGTGAGTTGAAGCCATGTGAAATGGAGCTGGGGGTACTGCAAGAAGAGACCTCTCACCTCAGTTCTCGAAGAGATTTTGACAGTGGAGTCATCAGAATCTTGCGAATTTCACAGTTAAATGGCAGTGCGTGGGAGGCATGAGGACCATGTAGTCCAAGAGTAGATGGAAGAACTACAGCAGTGTTTTTGGAAGAGCTGGTGTGAGTTGGGACTGCGCTGAACGAAGAAGGGCCCAAGTTTATTCTCCTCAGAGGCCACCGAAGGGAGGTCGCAGTAGTAAATACGGTGCCCATCTAAGGGCTTCAAACTCTCACCCTAAGCATAGCAGCTATGTTTTCATCTGTTCCGTGTGGATTATGGTTCTGCAGAAAACATAATTTAAAAAGTGGTTTCGATTCCCATTAAAAAGGCTTAAAAACCTTTGGAGTAAGCAACAGTTTAAAGTTCACACACAAAGGTGGAAACTGAAAATGTATTTTTTGTTCTGGGAGAGAAAAAAGAACTGCTGTTTTTGGCTCCTCTACCTCTCCCTCACAAGGGAAAGGGTGTTAAATGTTATGGTAGCATGTGTACTTTTTAAGTTACAACTATATTTTTAAACAAACCATTTGTTGGTGATGCAACTGCAAAAGGCATCTAAAATTACCACGTCTATATTTGATTCATAGAATTGCATGTTATAAAAGAATGAATAAATTCTTCCAGGCCATGTTTATTACTCACTTGTAAGTTGTGACTTTGCAAGCCAGGTTTTATCCTGAATCACATTTTTTATATATAACTCTGTGAAAGGGAACAATTATAACACCAGTAACAAATGTGGTTTGTGAATCTTTGCTGAAGAGCCTAAGGTTTCCTTTTTATAGTTCACTAGTGTTAAAAGGAAGAAAAATTATCTATTTAACATGTGAATGCTAATAAAAGACCTTAAAGATATCTATAATATATTAGAACTAAATTTCAATAAAATTAAGCACTGGAAAACTATTATGGTGCAAACAAAATCATTGAATTTGATTTTCAAAATTTAACTCCCACACTTTAAACATTTTTCTCATATTAAAATTTCATAAAAATTATTAAAATTTCATTTAAATTATTAGATGAATTATATCCAATTAGTGGTATGATAGCTGAAGTGCTAAAAATAATTTTATTAAATACTCTGGAATTCAATTTTTAATTTTCTTTTGAATTCAAAGAATATCAAATTTTAACTTGAGAATAATATTGTATGTTTTTCTTACTCCTCTTCTCTCATCTTCACTGACCTTGGACCGCACTGAGTATTTAGGAACTGAACTTGTTAGATGTTATGGTTTAGACCTGGAAGGACTCCCAAAGGGCTCACGTGCTCAGAGGCTGGGCATTTACAAGGTGACTGGATCAAAGGGAGATTATAATTCATGCCTTAATCTACTGATGTATCCATAGCTGAATGTGCTGCTAGGAGATGAATCCCTGTGAGAAGAAATAGTGCACTGGGAGTGTGACCCGGGAGGGGAGAAAGATACACCATTCAGAAGGGATTCTCTCTGCTTCCTGGCCCTGCGATGGAGCAGTTTTTCCTTCACCACATTCTTCTGCCCTCCTTCTGTCTCGGAGTCAGCCAACCACAGGCTCATACTGTGAGCCACAGCAAACCTCCCTGCTTTAAGTTGTGGCCATCAGTTGCGGTTTCCCAGAGATGGGAAACTGAAGACAATGGATTGTTTTCCTTCTCAATTCTAACTTCATTTTCAAGTTAGAGAAAAAAGGCAGGTATAATTCTTTTTGAATTGAGAGGCTATTTGTGACCAGAATTTCTATCTTTCTAGATCAATGTGATGGAGCGTCTTGCTCTTTTGTAACTCGAATCCATGAATCGATAACTTCTTGGAAGTGTCTAGTTATTTCTTCAAATAAGGGGAACCACTCCCAATGTTATATTCATTTAAGACATTGAATTTTATTGTGATGAGACACTATTTGGAGATTTAGTGTTAAGACTCAGGCTGTATGGAAAGATGAGGGAGAGATTGTGTGAGCCAAGCCCTAAAATGTAGGAAAATTTCTTCACAAAAATCTTTTTAAGTAGAGATTTAATCATTCTAATGAGTTCAACCTCATGCTCATCCATTCTATCTTGTTAGACAGAGTGGAAGTGGAGGGGGAGCACTTTCTAGAGCATGAAGGGGTAGACTGCTTGGGCATCCATCTGCACACGGGAATCAGCCCCACTAAGACACGGATGATAAAATAGCAAGGAAGGGAAAAGGTAGGCACTTGCTTGGATGCATCCCACTTCAAGGAAAGTAGAGACTGAATGAAATGCTCAAACAAGGGCAGCATTTCAAGAGTCATAAATCAGAACAATGCGAGCCAGCTTTCAGCTCACAAATTTACCTGTGCAAAAATAACAGAAAAAAATTCTTTAAAACCACATGAATTCCAGCTCCAAACCCTTCAACTGTTAGAATAACAGCAAGTTAGATCTCAGATATTTTTGATGCTCTTTATTCTGTCTTGAGAAAATTGCTTAGATTTTTTTTTTCATTGCCTAAGGGTTGTGGGGACTCCTCTGGTTATAAGATATTGGGTCCTTATCACTGCCACAAAAATAGTTGTTCTCTAAATTCCTGGTGCCTTCAGGTTGAGAACTCTACTGCTTGCCACAAGGTCATTGTCATTGGAAGAGCTGAGAACTCAGTGCTTGGGATTCTGTTTTTCTAAATGCACCACATTCTCTTTGAAATCTCTTCTGTTTGGTATGCTACAAAGTGGCAAGTCATGACACATATGTTTTGCTGCTCTCTCGGAACGCTTTCCCTTCTCTAGTCTTTGGGGATCAATCCTAGAGTCTTACACCCTCTGCAGAGCTCTCTCCACTTCCCTGCCATTATTCCTGCTAGAGGTTTTCTTAATGAAATGCAGAAAGCACTGTCAACATTTGGTTGCTTCTGCATTAACTCTGCTCAACTCCTGGAGACTGTAATTACAAAGGCAAGCTCCCTGCTAGAAACAAGAGAGGAGAAACTATTCAAGGAGAACAAACAACTTGAACTTTTCAATAAATTATCCTCCCATTAAGGGCATGAACTGTCCATGGGAGGGATTAGTGGGAAAAGGTCACTCTAATGTAGGACAAGCGGGGAAAGTGCCATGGAGCCCTAGGCACTTGTATTCATCTGTGCCCTGCATAGCGTCATCTTGTTCACAGCTGTTAGCAGGCTTTGTGCATGTTACCCGTATATGATACTACATCCTGGAAACAGTCTGCTGTAGGGTTTTATGTTTTATGTAGTCCCCATCCTTCATCGCTTCCAAATTGCAAGCAAATTGCAAGGGCTCTTTTTTTTTTTTTTTTTTTTTTTTTGGTTTTTCTCCGGTACCGGGAACCGCACTCACGACCTTGCGCTTGCCAGGCAAGCGCTTTTGCCGCTGAGCTAAATCCCCAGCCCTGCAAGGGCTCTTAATGTACCATGTTAGAGCTTCTTCAGAGTTCATCCCTGTGTTCTCCAGATGCCCTACATTTCAAGAGTGAAGCTAGCTTCTCCATCTGCCTGTGAGTCCAAAGTGTACAACTCGTGCATATCCCTGATGCTGAGGAGACCTGACTTTTTCCACTAGAATTGTTGTCATTATTGACTCTAATGATATTAATAGAATTTTCCACTCTATGCCAATTAAAATTTTAAGGCTTTTTCAATCTATTATCCCATTTGATCCTCAGGAGAACCCTGAAAACTAGGACAAATGTTATTATCTATGCCCCCTAACTATTGTCTTGATAAGAGCCCTCCAAAAGCAGTAGGCTTTATTGAAGACTTGTTGATAGAAACTTAAGCAGTTAAAAACATAGTCCAGATCACTAGAATGAACTATGCCCAAGATATTCACATCCTGTTTCAGTATTGGACAAATCATTACACTGTATCTGAGGCATTGATGTACTAATCTATTTGGAACATTCCAGCATTTGAAGTTTTTGAAGGATGTTAGCTACATTCCAGTTTTTGAAGGATGTTAGCTACACAATCTATTCTGAATCACATCACATTCCTTTGAGGCCAGTTAAAATCTACATGGAGAAGGTGCTCTCAATGTTACAAAGGGATAACCATGACATTATCTTTCTTTTCTTTCTTTCTTCTTTCTTTCTTTCTTTCTTTCTTTCTTTCTTTCTTTCTGTCTGTCTTTCTTTCTTTCTTTCTTTCTTTCTTTCTTTCTTTCTTTCTCTCTCTTTCTCTCTTTCTCTCTTTCTCTTTCTTTCTCTCTTTCTCTTTCTTCCTTTCCTTTCCTCTTTCACTTATTCACTTCTGTTTCTATTTGTTCATTTATTCCTTCCTTCCTTATTATTCACTTCCCTTCCTTCTTTCTTGTCTTCTTCCCTTCAAGCTTATGTATAAAGCATAATTTTTTACTCTTGCTGTTTTGAAAACATCCGACCAATAATAATGTGTCAATAATTCAGAGGTTGGCACTACTTATATAATGTAGTAAATACTACATTATGTATTTAGGTTTTATTAGGGATAAAAGGATTTTTATTTGTGGATCACTTATTATGTGTTATATACTGTGCTACAGTTTTACACATTTTATTTAAACTTCACAGCTACTTTTTAAATTAGATATTATTGTACTCAGTGAAGTTGAATGTGTTTGCTAAGACATTATTACAAAAAAAGTAACTGAGCTAGAATTTAAAATAAATTTTGAGGGATATCAAAGTGAGTAATTCATCCCAAAAGTATGTATGGAAAATAGCTACCTTAAAATTTAAGAAATATAGCAACTTAGAATAGGAAGTGGCTCCAGAGATCTCTTTCAACAAAATGTTGTTCCTCTAAAATTCTTTGCCAAGTATTGCTCAGTTTTTGCTACAGTGTGTCTAGGAAGATATCACATTATTTTTATTCAAAGTTCTTTCTTGTTTTGAGCTAAATTACACCTCTCCCTTTTTCTCGATTCTGTTCTTTGATGCTGGTTTTCTTCTATGGGCATAGTGACCAGGTGTTTTAATTTTCCGGGAATATAGTCTTGGTTTGTGTAATCTTGTTTTCCCTGCTTAATTATTAATCCTGCCCCTCTTTACTCAGAAGCGTCCTACTTGGGATGACAATTTATATGTCTATTTATCCATAAGAACAGCAGACCCGAGAGTTTTCCAAGTATGTGGGAAAAAGCAACACGCCTCCCATCGCTTATCACCTCTGCAGACCGCATATCCCCGGTTGTTCTTTAACACAAATAAATCAGTTTGCAAGTTTCCCTTAATCTTCTCTTATGACCATAATGTCTAGAACATTTTCCAATTTGGATGTTAATCTAGGTTTCCTAGACATTTGTGGAATCCATAAGTAGGAGAAATGTGAAATACTGTATATTAACAGTATTGTGTTTATTTCCTAGAATTGCCATTACCACACTGGGTAGCTAAAAACAACAGAAACTTATTATTTTAGAGTGCTGAAGACCAGGGGCCTGAAATTGAGGTTTGGGCAAGGTGGTTCCTCCTGGAGACTCTGGGAGACCCAATCAGTTCCATTCCTCTCTCCTAGCCCTGATGGCTTCTAGCAGGTACAGACATTTCTTCGCCCGCATCAGCCCACTTCTAATTACTGCCTTCATGAGGTGATTCTCTGGGTCTTTGTCCCTTCTCTCCCTTGTTATTTCTTGTGTGAGTACTCATCATGGATTTATAGCCTATCTCATATCCAGAATGACCTCATCTCAATATTTGTCACTTGTGCAAAGCTTTTATTCCCAAGGGTCATGTTCACAGATACTAGAGGTTAGGATTTGGATGTATCTTATTTTTTTTTTGGATTGTGAGGAGGTGTAGGTGTAACTCACACCACATGTACTGTTCCTTTCTAGAGGAGCAGAATCAGTCAATATAATTATGCAAGGAGATTTACTAGATAGATTTACAGATCAGAGGCACGTTAGTCTACAATGGCTATCTACATTGCTGAAGAACATTGCTGGAGATCTGGTAGCTGCTCAGTCCAAGACATTGGCAGCACAAAACAAAAAGGATTAACCATGCATAACATTATAAGACTGAAGGCCTGGAAGTCACTGCTGTGACTTAAAGTTAAAGCCTGTGTCCGTGGGTAATGATAGTAGTAAAAGATGTAGAATGAAGCTTTTCAAATGCAGGCCCACTCGCACTTGGTTTCTCTTTCATTCCATACAGGCAGTAAATCTATTGAGTGATGCCAGCCATAATCAGGGTGGGTCTTCCCCCATTCGTTAGCCTACATGCCAATCACCTACACGCCCATCACCTAGGGAAACACAACCAGAAGTGTACTTTACTAAGTGGCCAGGAAGTGAAGTAGACAATTACAGTTTACAGTCACTCTATGTAAGCACATATGCCTTGGTCTGAAAAGTAATATCACAGAAGATTTTGTGGTTTCTCAAACATTTAAAAACTATGAGTCTAGTTTGTCACTTATCCTGAGTACAATACTCCAGGAATCTTTGAAGACACCTTTTACTAAAGTTATAGTGTCTGACATATGGTAGTCATTAAATAAATATTTAACAAGTGACTGAACTGAATAGTTTGACCATTTAAAAGACAGTCACCTCTTTTTGAAAGTTTACATTTCTCATGGAAGTCAATGGACATATCCATTTTTGAGTGCAAATGTTAGTGATAATTCAAATTGAGTTGATTTATGAGTATAGTTATTTGGAGCTATCTACATTTCAGGAAGGTAGAATAGGAATAAATACTCTCTCAGAAATGAATCTTTTCACTTTCTCTTATTACATAGTTCAGGTAGAAAAATAAAAAAAAAATATTGGGTTTCAGTTCACAAAGCAAATCAGAGTCATGGTTTGCTGAAATGTTATTGTTTGTCTGTTTGTTTGTGTTTTAGCCAAGCTCAGGTGAGTTTAGGCCAGAGATGTTTTGGAACTTGCATTACTCAGTTTTGCCCTCTATATGAAAAGTAATTTAATTTTGCTGACTCCATTCTACAGCAAAATATCTTAGGAAGACACCACTCCTTTTTACAGAAACTATGCAATCAATTTCTTCATCACAGGTTCTGGGAGTCATCACATTAGGGCACCAGGTCCCCTTCTTGCCTACTAGATCTTCCTTGTTCCTGGGCAGCATGCCAGTCTCAGCTAGTCTGATGGATTTATTAGCTGGTATGAAAATGAGAGCTCTGGTGTCTTTGTTCACTCCAGGAACCACCAGGAGGAAGACTGGATACAGGAAGGAGCTCCAGGTACAACTGATCTTCTGAAAGAGGCTGGGGTCCAGCTTTGGGCTTTGACTTTCCATACATCATCCACTGTATCAGGAATTGCTATTCCAGAGAAGGATTTTGCATCCATGGGAAGGCACTGAAGATTACTTTCCAGGGAAAGTTGGAGAAGTTTCTGGAGCTGACCCAGTATTGCAGGTCTTGTGTTACTATTCTACCCTACTCCAGAGGAGTATGATGGCCAGGCTGAGAATAGGTTTCCAAATGTGCAGGGAAAAGATACTGGGGTTATAGGAAGCAAAATACCTAATTCACAATAAGTTGGTTTGAGACCAGCCCTGTTAACCACTTTTTATTTTATTTCACAATACTGTACATCCCATGGGATGAAGAATCCATACCTTCTCTATTCAGCTCCATAACCTCAGTCTTCCACATCTACAGTTTGTTGGAAGAGTGAAAGAATGCCTGTCAGGTCAGGAACAAGATGCTGCTCTTTCTTGTCTTGATGGAACTCCCAAACAAGATGAATATAAAATTCCTTAATGTTTATGTACTCCTGCCAAGGTACTAGTTGTTTGTTTAGATATGTGGCTACAATTCAACTGTCCTGTGAATTCCATTTAGTTCAAGTATCCGACAGATAAAATAAATATTGTAGTGGACTTGAATGCCAGGATAGATGGTAGAGTTTCCAGAGCATTACTTGGACTTCTTTTCAAGTGAGGGGATTATTTTCCCATGGGCCATTCTTCTAAGTGGAATATTCCTGTTCCAATTAATTTTCCCCTTTACATTAACAGACATAATTAAAAAGAAGACTTTGCTAATATTGTCATTTTAGGACTTTCTACTCTCTACTAATACGTGATGTCCTCCCTGTATTAGAACAGCATGATTATTTTTCCTTAACCTATCTTCTGTAATTAGAATATTAAGTACGATCAAGTTGCTATAAAACTCTCTCTTTTTTTTTTTAATCAAGAGTTGAACTCAGGACCTCATGCTTGCCAGGCAGGCGCTGTGCCACTGAGCTATATCCCCGACCCTTAAAACTTTCTTTGAATACAAAAATACTCTTTATAGTTTTCAGAGTTCCTGAATCTCATCATCACGCTTTTTGAGAGAAGCTTCCTGTCTTGTCTCCTATCCATAAATTGAGAGGAGAGGAAGAGAAAAAGGGGAGGGGAAGCAAATGTGGTATGACAAGTGCCCCCTCCCCACAATAAAAATATTCATGAAATATCACAGACTTGTACTACAAGTAAAATATTGCATTCTGAAATTGTGTTACTTGATCTGTGAGACACACCTTAAATCTTAATTTGACAGAGATTTCCAGAAGGTTAAAAAATAACATTTCAGACTATTAACAAGTTCATGGTGAAAGGGCACCCAAAAGAAACTACTTGGTTGTTAAATAAAATTTGAATATTGTTTAAGCTTCTTATCATAGGTTAGAAACCTGGATTGCATAGATTTCTGCAATTATTTCTGGATTTGGCTGATTGAAAAATGGGTACCAACTTAGGGAAATAATGACCTATTGAATAGGTTTATTGAGTGAGGGTAGGGAAACAGGATATCTAACAAGTATTTGGAAGGGACTTGTTTTCTTACCTCTGTAGTTCTATGAAAATCTTTATGACTTGAAAAACTCTGTAGCTTAAAACTTTGTAAATATTAGTTCCCTTCAAAATAGGACATGGAAGCACCATATAAAGACTTTGCCATCATTCAAAACCTATGATTTTGGGGTTAATCTATCATCCATATTCTTTGCTCTTGTCTTTCTTTGTTCCTTTCCTCTTTCCACTTTTTTTTCTTCCTCTAATATTTCCCACTTAAAAACAATAACATCATCATTGAATACATTTGCAGGAAAAGCAATACTTCAAATCTGATTAATTGCATAAGTAGTTTGATACTATTTCATAGAGTACACATGCCACCAGTTTTTCAATCTTCTTTGCCTTAATGAATGTTCATTTGTTCTACTATTAAAAAGTGACTATTTGCACATATAATCTTATTCTATTTCTTTTGGGTGAATTTTTATGGATTTCTTGATCCAATTCTAAGTTCACTTTAAATTTCATCAGTCATAGCTATTTCTATGAGGATTTCAGCAATTTGTATCTTTTATGTTTTCACACAAGTAATGATTCTGACACAAATGCAGTATGTACTGTTTAAGAAAAAGACCTAGAAGATTCTGAAGCAGCAAGTAGAGAAAATACTGGAGGAAAAAAAAAAAAAGCAGAAAGCATAATAGACATATCCTGCTGCCTCCAGAATGAAAAATGTTGCTTAAATGTACAGAGAAATAAAATGACATCTGACCTCTTAGCTATGATGAGAGTTGCTAGAAAACAATGTCTCCAAGGTGATAAAGAAGATTATTTAGATCTTAGGGCTCTAGGCTCAGCCAAACATTCATGCCAATGTTAGAACAAAAGGAAATATCTCTTGGCCACATTTCCCTGTGTGGGCCAGTGTCTGCTGTACTGCCATAATGAGATACAAGGCAGAAATGCAGAGGTATCGAACAATAGGGTCAGACCTCAACTGCTCTCTGGTATACTTTTCCCTCTACAACTCAGGGCTGGATGATTATATATGAATGAGAACACAAGGAAAAATATTCCTCTGGGCAGAAGTAGTGATGGTTCCTAAAAGGGAAAAGCAACTTGGTAGAAAGATGGTGGGTGGGAAATTGTGGCCATATTTTAATGCTGGAGGCTGACTCCCCTTGGGCAAGCAGGAAATTGAACGTAGTTTTACTCTTCACCCTTAGAGGAGATAAGGTTCAGGTTTGTTTTAATCCTCTAATAAGAAATATTCCTCTAATTGTTGGATGCTGCGGTATAATAAATTACTACAAAACGTAGTGGCACATGGCAATAAGCTTCTCACAGCTTAAGAAGATCAGCAATCTAGGTGCAGTTTAGCTGGGTATCTCTGCCTCAGGGCCTGTCCCAAAGATGTAATCAAGGTGCTAGTCATGGCTTTGGTCTCATCTGAAGGTGCAACTAGGGGAAGATCGACTTCCCAACTCCCTACTGGAGTTTTTGGTGGAAGATATTTGCTTTACAGGCTGGTAGACAGAGGCCTTCCTCTCAATTCCTTGTGGGAGGCCTCTCCAGAAGTAGATGACAATCACAGCTGACTTCCAGCAGAGTAAGTAAGCCAGAGAGCAAAAGAAGAAACTCAGTGTTTTTACAATCTCATCTTTGAAATGACATCTCTTGCCATACTCTTATTAGAATTGGTTGCTAGCTCCAGCCCACATTCAACTAAAGGAGAATATACAAACTCAAAAATATTGAAGGCAGCAATCTTGTCCTCTGCCTTCCACACTTGCTATTATAAGCTGCCATCCCTATGGAAATTTAAGCACACAGGGAAAAACAAAAAGAATCAGAGGAGTGCAACAGAAAAGAAAAACAAACCAATGGTTTACATCATATACACAAAAAAGATCAGAGAGAACAGGTATTGCAGATGTTTAGTATCTTCACAAGCATATGGGTAGGCATTGGTCATATGCAGTAAGAAATAAACATTTACAAAAATTACTACTTGGAAATATTGGTTTTGAAAAGTGTGACATTTGAAAAATAACTGTATATGTAGGCTATACATATGTAGGGCACATATCAAAATGGGTAAAACTGAAAGTGAATACAGGCTATAAGAACTGAAAGAAGTGCGTTTCTTTCTGCTACTATAACAAAATACCCCAGAAAGTCATCCTATAGGAGGAAATGTTTATTTGGGCTTATGCTTTTAGAGGTTTCAATCTATCGTTGGTTGGCACCATTATAAGGTTAATTCTCTCCTGATTCAGTCACTTCTATTGTCCTCTCCTCTGAACATTGCTGCTTTGTGAATCCAGCTTTCAACACATGAGCCTTTTGGGGGGACATCTTAAGTCCAAACAATGAAAGGAAGTAACTTCCCAGATGGGAGGGAAGTGAGGGGAGGAGAAGAGGAATAAAAAAGAATCAGGAAGTGTTATGTCCATGTACCTAAGATGAATGTAAGTATCATGTGTTGCAAACATATACTCAAAAAATTAAAATTTTTAAAAATGACAGTTGGAAATGTAAGAAAAAAGTTATTAAAAAGAGAGTTATTACAAAGTATTTATTCTTGAATAACAGAAATCACAAAAGAAGAAAAATATATAAATTAAAGAGAATAAATATTGAAAGAAACAATAATTAAGCATTTCTCTGAGTTTTTTTTTTTTGTTTTTTTGTTTTTTTGTTTTTCTCCAGTACCAGGAACCGAACTCACGACCTTGCACATGCCAGGCAGGTTCTTTTGCCGCTGAGCTAAATCCCCAGCCCCTCTCTGAGTTATTTTTTAAAACGTAACCTGGAATTTGTTTCCTTGGCATTCTTTGTTCACAAGACATTTAAAACTCTGTAATATTTGTATCCTGAAACTAAAGAGAATGTTGTTCTTGTAATTAAATCCAGGCTAATATTATGTTAATTATCACTAAAATGCAATAGAATATGTAAACCTTCAAGTCAGCAGAAGAAAAGTCAGTTTAGCCCAAAGGAAGACAGAAACAGAGAAAAGAAATGCAAATAGAAAGCATGAAATAAAATGGACGAAATGTAGTAACTTGAAATAACACTAAATATGATAGGCATAAACTGGTGTTCTGAAAAGCTACATATCAATAATAAATAAAACTAAATCTGCATATACCTTGTCATCTAGAAAGCCTACTCCTTGGAAAATATCCCAGAGAAATTATCACTTTAGTTGACAGAGAAGCGTACATTGGGGTGTATATTGCAGTATGGTCTGTGGTTCTCAAGATACAGAAATATGTGGTGGCTACAATTTTAGCACTTGGAAGCAAAGAACCAGATTTCCAAAAATTAATATAGATGGATCTTATAACAGAATAAAAAATAGATCTATAATATACTGCTTATATCGATGCAAAAAGAAGTTATAAAGTAGACATATAAAACAACATCATATGGCAGTCAGAAATAGACTGACCAAACTTACAGTGACATGCTGTCATAGTTATCTACTGTCCAGTAAAAAACTACCCCAAATCACAGTGACTTAAAACAACATCCACTTATCTCATGGTTGGTGCATCAAGGATTTGGACTGGGCTTTTCTTAGGATTCTTTTACATTACATGGTATTAACTGGGATCATACATTGTATTAAGTAGTAGAAGGGCTTGTCTGCAGCACATGACTGGTCCATTCACACGCCTGGTGCCTTAGCAGAGCAGTGTAGAAGATTGGACTCCAATGGGACAGACGACTGGAGCACTTACATATGGTCTCTCCAGTATTACCTTTTCAGCATAGATGGACTTCCATAGTGTTTCAGGACTCCCACAGAGGGCACTCTAAGGGGCAGGAAGTAGAAGCTGCCATTTCCCTAAGACTTGGGCTCTTAAACTAGCACAGAGTCAATTCTGCACGTTTTGTTAGTTAAAGCATTCATTCAGATTCCAGGTAAACAGCAATGTACAAGAATTTGCAGCCGTATTTAATCCACCACACACTAGTAGAGCACAGTGTTGAGTAAGGAAGAAAGAAGATTTGTAGTATAGAATCTTTCACAGCCACATATTTTCAGAAGTACATATGAAACTAAGACCATATTGACACAATAAGATGGAAGGGACAAAGAAGAAAATGAAAGAATATAAAGTTAGAGGAGAGCTATCTGTCCAAGCATGAGGTATGCTGTGGACACTTTGGAGCATCCATAGGGAGAGAAGAAACACATAAAGAAGATAAAAGATCTAAGAATTCCTTGGCTGAATCACAGTAGAATCATATACTACTGGACTGTGCATTTTAGCTCATGTTAATTTAATTTCACTTAAAATTATGTCCTTTCACATGTTTTCATACTGAAAATTGTTATGAGATCTTTTCTTGGTACCTTTGAAGAAAATGTACTGTCTCTTTTCAAACTGACTTTTTTCCCTTTTAAAAATTTGCATCACTTAGAACACAGAGGGAGTAGAACGGATGTGTCTATGTGTGTATTTTGTGTGTGTGAGCTGGGTGATATTTATTATTTCTTCCTCCTTAATTGGAGATTTGGCCTAGCCATCTGCCACTGCTTCTTCAGGGAGAAGATCTACCAAGCTCTTGAAAAGGAAAATAAGCCTATTTTCAATTCAACTTTTACATAATGTTTTGGCATTTGGCTACTAAATTCAAGTTTCCTCTTTAGCTCTAAATAGCGATGGCTCTTGTTTTACAAAAATAAACTTTAAGGCTCAAAGTTTATGAAAGTAGACACATTAATTTCTATTGCTTGGAAGTTGTTCCCATCTGTGGCGGATTGACAACTGGTGGTCAACTTATAACGCCCCGCTGATCTGAATAAGTGTGGGAGGCCCACCTGAGGATTGTTGCCAGCAGCATAAGAGGCAGAACTGGAGAAGAAGGAGAGTGAGGCTGTTGGGAGCTCATAGAAGCTGTAAGGAGTTCTTGGTTATGTTGGAGGAGCTTGTCATGCTAGCTTTCCTGATGAACTCAGCTGTTTTCATCCGCTGAAAGCTCAGGACCTTGCTGGTACTGAGAATGGCTTAAATTCACTTTGGGAGAGCTCTGGTCCTCACTCTGAGCATTGCTTCCCGGCTCTGGAGGGGAAGATGGTGCACTGCTCATGCTCCTGGAGAAGCTTGTTGCATTGACTTTCCTAATGGGAACTTGGCTGTCTCAATTATCAGAGAAGCTTGGGACCTTATTGTTGCTGAAGATGACTGTGGTATTTTTCAGGGGAGCTCTAGTTTCTACTTTGAGCATCACTTCCTGGCTCCAGTGCAGATCTCTCAGCCTCCTGGCACAGATCCTTCATCCTGCTGGCACAGACTTTCTAGATTCCACCACTGTCCTTTTGGCCTTCCCCATGCAGATCCATGAAACAGGACTGCATGAGATGCTGTCATGGGTTCTAGGCCTCCAGCTGGACTCAGGGGGGCATTGTTATGGGGTCTAGGTCTTCAGCTGAACTCATGCAGGACATTATCATGGGATCCAGACTCTCAACTGTATTCTTTGGTCTTTAGTGTATGGACAGACTTCCTGCACTTTCTTATATACTGCTTTATATCCTTTACATCTTTCCGTTTCTAAAAGTAGGTATGTCCACTCTTACATGTATTTGGATTTCCAAAGGCTGTTACAGTCTTTCAATTTCATATTGTTATGGAAAAATGGACCAAAAGCAGGAAGACACAGTGCTGAGGAGGTCTGGGAGACAGCAATTTTATTACACCAGTGGGCCTGACTGAGATCAATCCCCAAATCCAGTCCCCCACCTGGTGGGGCTTTGAGGCTTTTAAGGGGAGAGCAAGTGGGAGGTACAGCAGCAGATTTGATGCATTATGATTGGAGGGTTGAGGGATATCATGGATTGCCAAGGGAGTTTAAACATCTTAAATTACATTGCAAGGCCATCATCAGTTTCAAGTTACATTGCAAGGCCATCAGTTACACAGATACAATAAAGACAGTGGTTACCCAAAGGAAGAAGTGTTCTGTTATTAGGCTTGCTCGGGCATATCTGCTTGGTTTGGGCAGGTATTCTTGGTGGGCCTTTATTTAAAATATCTATTCTCAATATCATGCTTCTTAATTTAATAATTTTAAAAACTGTTTCTGAGTATAGAATATTTTTGCTCAGTATAAAATTTAAATAATTTTGGTAAATATACCATAAAGGACATGAAAGTCTCTCATCTAGTTCATACAATTATTCACTTCTTTAACAGTGGCTCTGTTATTAGTTGATATTTCTCTCTGAAAATTTCTTTATATCAACAGATACTCCAGCAACTTGAGAGATCTACATATTGGTATTTGTATATTCTAGGTAGATGGCAAAGTTTCCCTTCTTTTGTCTAACAAATAGAGATTATAATTGAACAAAAATTTTCTGTGACAATCTATCAAAATATTTACTAAATTTCTACAAAGATAAAGGGAACATTCATTATAAGTTAAAGCTCTTCAATCTAGTGTATATTAAAATTATCAGCTTTATTGTCTCTTTAAGGTTATATATTAAACAATACTTTTAAGCTTCTTAAAAACTATTCATTAGAACCTGAACGAGTAAATAAGGTCCAAAAGGTACAGTGGATACTGTGAATTGGGAAGAAACTATTTAAAAGAAAAGAGAAATTAATGGGGGAAAGGGGAAAAGAAGGCAGACGAAAGAGAAAAGACTGTATATATATACATAAGATACCTGAGATAATTCTAGAGATAGTTTCTGTTAGTTCATTAAAAAAAGAAAGATTTATGCTAATATTGTCTGGATATTATTTCATGCCTATATCTTGTACTCTAACCATTATGGAGATAACAATGTGCAATATATTAATTATTGTTACTCTCCTTTTAGCCTGATTTGAAACTCCGTTTTATTTTACTTCTATTTTTCTTCTTTTTCTTTTAAAGATGAGAGAGAAAGAAACTGTGATGGGTGAAAGGGAAAGGAAGGAAGGGAAATGAAAAAATAAATATATGCACAAGATAGTTAATAGTATTACAGCTAGTTTCTCTGTTTATTGAAAAGAAAGGTCTGTGCTAATATAGCTTGTATAATATTTCATGTCTATATCTTGAGCTCTGAATAACTACTATGTAGACAACCATATGCAATATACATTTGGCATTAGATTTAGTCACTAATTCAGCATTTGGATGAATTAATAATTAATTGTTTCTCTTAATTGGAGCTTCTAACCCTAGCTCTAACCCTACTAATTATTGTTATGGTCCTATTACCCTGTTTTAAAACTGTTTTATTGTTATTTTTACTTTTTTTGGTTAAAATAAAAAACATTTATTAATATTAATGTTTCAAATATTTTATAGAAAAAACACTATCCTAACATAGCATTGGTGGAATATTACAGCTCTAAATTTGGAAGTTAAATGTGTTATAGGGTTGTAACCCTATAAATTAAGAGTACATCGTATAAGCAACGATGTACTCCTAATTTTCTATTATCCCTATTAAAACAGTAAAAACAAATGGGTGAAAATAATTAATGTTTATAACATGCTTTAATTTATATCCAATGTTCCAATAATATTATGTTAATCTGCAACTGAATGTAAATGACATATCGTACATTCTTTCCATATTAATCTTCTAAATCTATGCATATTATATAGTATATTTTGGACATGACACATCTTAATTTGGACTTACATTTCAAGTGTTTAATAGCTCCTATGGCTAGTGCCCTTGTCAAAAGTAAAAGCTTTCTGCATTAAAAACTGTAATACTAATAATATTCATACAAATTTGTGAATTTAATTAAATTAGGCTTAAAAACCCAGATAAAAACAATAATTTGCAATATGTTTTCATGAATGTGCATTTAGAAGTCAATGAGCTAGGGCTAGAAGCTCCAATTAAGAGAAACAATTAATTATTAATTCATCTGAATGCTGAATTAGTGATTAAATCTAATGCCAAATGTATATTTCATATCTAGTTGCATTTGTTGATTGAGATAATAAAAGTTTGGTCTTTCAGCATTTGCTGTAATTCACCTGCTTGCTCCTGGGTACATTTCCAGTAGGACACTGAAGATCTCTGGCAAACTCTTAATTATTTTGTGACATTATCATTTGTAAATTAGGAAATCACAGTTTTCTTATAGCTTAACAAAGAAATGAGGCAGAAATGAAGTATATAATTAGGATAACCTACTAATATGCAGAATTCACTTAGTTTTTATTCCGTCATAAAGATAAGGCACTGAGAATTTTTGTTTATAGGGCATTGGAGAAGTCAGATTGCTACTTAAGGTTTATTCATAAAGTTTTTGTGGCTTATCTATAAATTATGGGATTTTTGGGGGGTTGACTTGGGATTTCTCTGATTCATCTTTGCATTTGCTCTATGTATTACATGTAGGAATAAGTTATAATATCTATTAATATTAATAGGTACCTAACTTTCTTTAAGAAAAGAAATAATAAATACAATCCTCATACACTGAAAAGGTGATTTAACTATAATTGGAACACGTCTTCACACAGAGGAAAGTAGGTAATATGAGAATAAATCTCCAAGATATTCTTTTCCTGATAAATCCATATTCCCCAGAGGAAGGAAAATATTGAATTCAATTGAGAAATATTTCTCATTAGATTATGCAAGAAGCCAGTGTTCTGATAGTAAAGAAAAACTGAATGTAATATTTTACCATAAGCATATTATTTTATCTATTATAATATATCCACTGTCTTTTGTGTATATCTAAAGATATGCCTAGAACTACATTCTTCAAATGAAGTTAATTTAAGATTTTGAGACAGTTCTTTCCTACTTCTCCATATTTCTTATTGTTTGGGCTGATATTTATATAATGAATATATGTCTAGGAAGAAAAGGAGAGACATCCTTCGTTTTAATGTGAGTGATGACAGAATTTCACTGTGTGGTGTGATATATTTTGGAGTTGAGCAAATAACATTTAACTAGATCACTGGCATTATAATTTTTGAGTATTTTTAAGTCTGGTATTGTGGCTTAAATCAGCATATGAATTTTAAACACTACTGATATGCTACATTATCTCATTTGTTAATATAACTAATTACATTAATAAATGTCCTGATAAACCATCTTTACATTCCTTAAATAAATCCAACTTAGATTGTCGCACACTATTCAACTCTGTTGTCTAGCAATTGCGCGGAAGTTTTATGTCTATCTTATTTAGTACATACAATTTTGTAGTATTATACTATCTTAGGAAGCAAATCTCAGCCACATTAACCTGACTAGAAATTTTCATTATTTCTAAGCATTAAATATGGTTTAAATAAGACTATAGCTATCTTTTTAACATTGGCTTTTTAATGGTATATATTACTTACTTTCCAAATGTCTTCTATGATTATTGTTTACTGCAGTTTTCCATTTTCCTTTGTTAGTTTGGATAATTTCCTAGAAAATTATTCAATTTTTCTTGATTAGAAAATCAGCCAATTCTTGGCTCTAAAATTTATTGTGACATAATATTGCCAAATAATATTCTCTTATCTTTTATTCTCAATAAAATCTACTTTTTTATTTCTTTTCTTCCAACCCATCCCAATACATCAAGATAAAATCTTGGGAATTCTTTTACTGTCCCAGACCACACATAAAGATAAGATTTCCAGAACATTTCTATGCCCAAATTCCTGGATGCTGGTGATCTACAGTAGAGGTGCAGTTTACTCAGTTTAGATTTTTAAGTGATAAATTTGCACATACCCAAGATTGCACTTGGTCATCCTTGACCACAGGTGAAGTCATTATTTTAATTTTACAAGCCGTGCCTTTGAATAAATATTTGTTTAAAAAATCAGAAATCATTCATTGTGGAGAAATACACTGTCAGAGCCATGAGGAAAAGGTCACTGACAGAAGGATCAGAAGGGTCAAATCTTTCACTTCACACTCATTCGAGGGCATCTGCTTATAAAGGGAAATTAAAGATGAAATTGTTAGCAATATGAAATCCTTCTTCCATCCCGCCTTCTTTCCCTCACTGCACATCAAAAACATTGGTTCTAAACAACTGCTGGATTTTTCTGTTGCCCAATGTGTACATCACCAGTTTCAAACTTAATGCTTAAAAGTGTAAATCACAGCTTTACTTTCTATTTATTGCCTATAACTTCTTCTTTCTCATTTTAAGATCTTGAGCTCATGTTTGGTTTTAATTTAGCAAAAACACAGGTTTCAGTATATGAATCAGCCATAGTATAGAATTGTTTAGTGTCTGAACTCTTGAGTTTATAAACTAAAATCTTTTCTTTGGTTAAATGGATGATCTCATGGCTGGGTATGTGACCCATCGACTGTTGTCTTTTTCTGTGAGTCATCTATTAAAACAAGCTCTCCATGCCTTAATATTTTAGATCTATAGTTTAGAAAGTTTCATATGTTCAGAGATAGGGCTTTGGAAAACAGATTGGATCATGGGGGCATTATACCCATCAGTCTTTTGAGATATTGATGAATTCGTAGGTAAATGTGCTGTGAGGAGGTGGGGCCTGATTAGAGGAGGTAGGCCACTGGGAATGTGACCTGGAAGGGCATATTCTTGTCCCCACCACCTCCCTTCTCTTTCTGATTCCTGGTTGTCACCCTTGAGCAGCATTCCTCTGCAGTGCCATTTCTGCCTTGGAGCCAAATGATTATGGACTGCACCCGCTGAAACTATGAGACCACATAAGCTTCTTCTTTAAGTTGCAGATGCTGGGTAATTTTACCCAGCAGTGGAAAAATGACCCGTACACGTCACAGGCAGTATTGTCAATGATATTTTCAACACTGAGATTGTGCTATTTCCTTTCTATGTCATTTACTGTCTGGAAACCTGTAAGGTCTACTTTTCACTCTTGAAATTCTTAAAAATTAATAAGAATAGGGCTTGTAGTATAACTTTGAAAAGTAATTCTTCCCAGGACTCAGTAAGAGTTTTAAGTCAGAAACTCAAGGCCATTTTCAGCCCAATCAGTGTTTCTTGAATTACTTATTTACATTTTCTATCTTCACTTTTCTTTCTGGAACTCTTATTATTTGTATGCATGTCTTTGTTATACATTCCCTGACATGTTTATTTGTTATTTCATGATGTTTATCACCTTGTATTTTTGCTGTGTTTTGTTAGAATTCTCTTTAGAATTCTTTACCTGAGCTTAGGAAAGAAACTGCCTTTTTTTCACTGATTCACCATTTCAGTAGATCTAGAGAGGTCTTTTCAACATGGATATGATTGAAACTACTAATTTCTTAAAATTCGGACTAATCCATTTGATTTTTTCATAAAAAGAGTTACTTTTTCTTCCTCTCTGATGTAATTCACATCTTCTTAACTTGTTTGTTCCTGTTCTTTATCTGCTTTAAATTTGTATTCCCGTGATGCTTGTATAGTTCAAGTAATTAGGATGTCTTTATCATTTCAGAGAACAGAGAGCGGCAAGCAGTACATTTGTATTTGATGGCAAGTGGTGACGGTATTAGCAACTGTTAACACTTTGATGAGGTACAAAGATGGGCACCTAGATTGGCAAGTAGCATCTCTGACCCAATGCAAGAGCCAGGAACAATTTGGTTGATGGTGTAGTTACCCTCTAGGTTCACGAAGGTTTGCCGGTTTGGGTAGGCCCTTCACAGCAAAGAAATAGAAAGTAAAAATGACTCACATAGGTGTCCCTCCAGTGGCACTATCACAGTCCTGGAAAGCCAGGTCTGTTTCAAACTCCTCATGCTTCTCCATTCTCTCTATCTCTGAACTAGAAATAATTCCCATACCTCCACAGGTACACCAAGAACCTAATTTAGATAGTTATTAGATGAATTTATTGAATATTACATGACATGGTTTCAGAGTCAGGGCAATGACTGAGGTCTCCCTGCTCCTAGACAAGTGAACTTTCTACTTTACTGTTTCTTCCTGCTGCCCTGCTGCCCCCGGCTAAGGTGATTTAACAGACCCTAATCTCTGTGTTGTGCTCTATATAACATTCACTGGTGGCCATCCCAGTATGCGCAGAGTCACCTGTGGACACAGACTTCATTTTTTCTGGGTTTCAGTTTCTCTATTCAAAGAGGAATATAAAATCACATTCGCTTATAAGAGCTTTGATCTTATAAAAGTGTAAGTTGTTTAATATACAGTTTAATATTGCTTTAATATTAGGCTTTCCAATTGTTAAAAAGATAATAACACTCTATACTCCTTTAGTGCCTTTCATCTGAGAATGCCAAAGTGTTTCATAAGCCTCTTCTAATTAGTGAAGCCTCCTGGCACCATTGTAAAGGAGAGACAGTATTATTAGTTTTATTTAGTGGACTGGAAAACAGGAGGTCACTGGGTTGTAGACTAAGGGACAGTCCTTAGTCAGGGCAAAAGCAGAGCAAAGCAAACACCTTGTCTAGGCTTAGTACTGAAGGATGCCCAGCTCATTCAAAGGGTGCTCTTCATACCAAATAATTATACACTATAAAAATCTTGTGCTGTCTTCAGTGTAGAAGAAAGTACTTCCCACTCATTCTCTCTTTCTAAGGACAGTCCTGCCAAAAAGGGGAGAAGTTGGAAGGCCTCCTCATGTTCCTGTGTCTCAGGAATACAGATTTCTCAAATAAAGATGGGAAGATAAAAGAGAAGATGCTTATAAATTTTGAGCTGTTCTCATAGACATAATTTGTATAAAAGCTCTTCATAAGGCAGCCTGTTAGCTCAGCAATGCTGTTTTTAATAATGAAACTGCTTTCATCATGTTCATCAATTTGATAAGGTTTATTAGACATCTACTATGCACCAGGCACCATTCAGGACCATGAAGTTGGAGTAATGAAGAAGAGACAATGTCATTCTTCTCAGAAAAGCTCATTTCAAAGAGAGTGGAGGTGGGAAGAGAAAATAATGCAGTAACCACATAGATGCTGTAGATCTCTTCATCACCTTCAGAAATTTTCCATCTCTCCCTCTCTCTCATTTATTATTATTGTTATAATTATTAAGCATACTTACAAGATGTTGCTTGTTAGTAAATCTTAAAGTATAAAATATAGTATTTTAACTAGAGGCACCAACTATACCATAGAGCTATAGTACTTAGTCATTATTTTTTTAATTTTAAGGAGGGGAAGAAACAATGAAAATGATACAGAATTTCAAAACAAGATCATAGGAACTTAACAATGGTTATCATATTGCATTTTGTTAACGGAAACGTTGTAACTTTTGATTAAAATTTACCTGTACCCCCTGAGAACCACCGTCTGACCATCTGCTCCTATCAGTTGGACTATTTTAGATTTGTCATGTCAGCGATATCAAATAATCGTTGTCATTCCACATCTGTCTTAATTCACTTAGCATAATGTCCTCCATGTTTGTGTTGTTACAAACAACAAAATTTCCTTCTTTTTCAGACTGAATATGCAGACATACAATGTTTATCCATTCATCTTCAATGAGATTCAGGTTACCTCTATGTCTTAGCAATAATTCTACAATAAACATCAGAATACAGATTTTTCATTGAGACTCTGATTTTCTTTCCTAGGATATACCCAGAAGTTGGACTGCTCAATCATAAAATAGTGCTGTACTGTTGTTACTTTTTCAAAAGGTCCTCATACTGTTTTCCACAATGGTTGCACCAATTTATAATTCTACCAACAGTAGCAGGCTTCCTTTGTCTCTACATCCTTTGTTTTTTAATAAAAGGTATCCTAACAAGCATAAGGTGAGATTGAATTTTAGTTTTATTTTCATCTTCCTGGCCATTAGTGATGTTGGCCATTTGTATGTCTTCATTGGATGAATGTCTATGTAATTCCTTTGCCTATTTCTTAATTGGTTTGTTATATTGCTATCAAATTGTATGAGTTCTTTATATATTTTGAATACTTATCCTTTATCAGATGTATCATTTGCAAATATTTTCCTTCATCTCTAGGTTATTTATTATTTTGATGGTTGTTTACTGTGCTGAAGCTTTTTAGTTTTCATTTGTCCAATTTGGCTATTGTTGCCTATGTTTTTGGTCTTACCCAAGAAATCAGTGCCACAACTAATGTCCAAAATGTTTACCCTGTCTTATTCTAGGAGTTTTACAGCTTCAAGTCTCAAGTCTAATCTATTTTAAGTTGTATGTGTGTGTGTGTGTGTGTGTGTGTGTGTGTGTATGAGATCAGAGTCCATATTCTTTTGTATATGGACATCCAGTTTTCCTAATACTGTGTATCTCAAAAATTAGACATTATGTTAGTCAGGTTTTTATAATTGTGGACACATACCTGAATACACAACTTAAGGGGAAAAAGATTTATTTTGGCTCATAGTTTCAGATATTTCAGTCTATGGACTCCACTTCTTTTAGGCCTGTAGCAAGGCAGACACATCATGGCAGAGTGGAGTGAGAGATGCAGTTTCTCTCCTTATAGCAGCTAGGAAGCATAGAGGAGGAAGTCAGAGTAAAGGGGCTAGGGACCATGTAATTCCCACAGTTGCACTTCCATATTCTACTCTCCTCTACTGCACCCTACTTTCTAATTTTCTTTTACCACCCATCAATGCTATGAAGTTATGATCTCATGAACTGATTAATCAACTGATGAGGTTAAAGCCCTCATGATATAATTACCTTTCAAGAGGCCACCCCTCCTTGAACACATGACACTTTAGGGGGACAGTTTAGATCTAAACATGGCAAATATATCAATTATCTCAATACAATAAAGATCATAAGTGAAAATCCCACAGCTAAAATCACCAACACAGTAAAGAGAAAACCCACGAACTGTGAAAAATTTTTAGCCAACTGCCCTCAAACAAAGGACTTTGTTATGGTTTGTGTCTGAATATCCCCTCAAAGCCTCATGCAGTCATGAATTGGGCTTTTAAAGTTTATGACTGATCCGTGATCCAATGCTGGGATTATGGGTGTGAGTGCTACATCTGCCCTGGGGGAAATAGTTTGCATATGTGAGGGAGAGAAAGAGGCTGCTTGCCTCCAGTCCTCTCTTTTGCACTTGTTGCCTTTGTTATCTTCCACCACCATGAAAGTTTGCCATCTGCCATGTGCCACTCGACCTTGGAGCCAGCCAAGTATGGACTGAAACCTGCACAAATTGTAAACTAAATAAACCTTTCCTTCCTTAATCTTGGATGCCAGGTATTTTGTCTCAGCAACGAGAGAAAAGTAACCAAGACACACTTCTATCTAGAACATATAAAGAACTAAAACTCTGATTGAAAAAATTTAAGTCAGACACAAATAAGTGTATATTCCATGTTCATGAACTGGAAGGAATAATACTGTTAAGATGTGCATGCTATACAAAGAAGAGTCAATAAAATTTCTATTAAAATACCAATAGCACCTTTTACAGAGATAGAAGAAAATCCTAAAATTTATATAAAACCACAAAAGACCCTAACTGGCCAAAGCAATTTTGATCAAGAACAAAGTAGGAGACATTATACATCTTGATTTTAAATTATATTATAAAGCTATGGTAACCAAAACAGTATAGTTCTGTCATAAAAGCAGACATATATACCAGTGGAACAGAATAGAGTCCACACTAAACCTATGCATATAAGGTTCATCTATCTTTGTCAAGGTGCTAATGGTACAAAATCAGGAAAAGACAGTCTTGTCTATGTTCCTGAATTTGATAGTATTTGAGTCTCTTCCTTCCTTAGAAGAGAAATTTTCTCCAATATTATATTTGTGCAGTCCTGAGTTCCCTTAAGATTCCTTTTTTCCTTTAAGATTGTGACCATTGATTTTTTTCTTTCAGATCATTAGCCAGTAAATTGTTATTTCTCATTCCACTTATTACTTATGCAACATATACTTATTCAGAGCCTAAAAATGTTTTCTTAAAATTATATGGTAAATTTCACAATTAATATTTGAAAATTAATGGCAGACTGTAGACAAGAAAAGCTATTCATAATAATGAAAGTTGTAAGAATGATACACACCTTTATTCTCCATTATTATTTTGGTAATGCTGTTGTCATAATGCAATATTTCTTCCTATTGCAGAGCTAAACTACTACAAGCATAATTCATTGTGTAAAGTGGCTATACACTACCCTTAAGAACATTTGGTAGCAATAACCCAGATAGGTTATGGAAGCCACCTCCCTATACATATAGCTCAAAATAGATCTGCATATGTGTACAATCATGTGTTGTGTGACCACTTTCCAAACTTTTCTGCAGGAATATGAACACCATAAAGTATCATGGATGACTTCAGGTAGGCAAATTCTACTCAGAAGCACTTAAGTATCAAGAATCTTGAAGCTACACTGCAGACTAGAATCATGATTTGACATCTTACTATCCAGGGCCTCAGGCAAGTTGTTTAAACTCTTTTCATCCTATTTCTTTGAAGTGACTTAAAGACTCACTCTTCAGATCCCTTCACTGGGATAATGTTTCCATCCCCCAGCTGACGTAAGTTTGGCTGCTAAAAATTTATAGTTACTTCTCTTTGGTGAGGAATTGTCCAGCTATTAGGGCTATAGTGAGCAGACTCCCTTAGGAAGTAGCCTGCATCAGTCCATAGATACAAACTGAGTGAAAATCTGTTCCTCCTGCTTTAAGGCAAAGCTTCCCTCCCTTTGCTTTGCACCAGGCCAAGATTAGGCATTAACAGAGACCATATCTGTGCCTTTGATTTCTTGCCTCAGATTCTGTTTCTAGGGAACCTGAGGTAAGACAGGATAAAACATCAACTTCTGTGCCTCACTATCCTCTTTGGGAAAGTTCTTTTACTTCACTCCATTAAGATTTCTTGCCAGCTGACTAAATGTTTTGAGAAATTTTAAAAGTATGTTCCCCCCTAACAGCTGCTGTAGGTGACTAGTTCTACAGTTTCCACATGAAAAATAGATCAACTTATCTCTGTTCTTATCTCAGTTATTGTGTTTATTGAGCACTTACTATGTATCAGGTACTTTGCCTAGGGTATTACCTGTATTAACTTATTCACAACCACTCACTAACCCTGGAAATTAAACATATAAAATCCTACAAAACTACACTTGTTTTATAGATAAAACCCATCCCTTGGACCACTCAGATGCACTTGCCTTTCACATTAAGTTTGTTACAATGTCCTCAAGAGACTATGATTGTAAGTCCTGAGAAAACCTGCAAAGGGAATAGTATGGCTGTAGTTACTCCCAAAGACATAGCAGATGCTCATCTTCTTGCATTCCAGTACCTAGGACAGCACTTCTATATCTGGAGAGGAGAATTGTGCACTGCTCAGTCTCCTGGAGAAGCTCCTCACATTGGCTTTCCTGGTGGGAGCTCAGCTGTCCTGATCATCAGAGGAGGTTGGGATCTCACTGTTACTGAAGATGGCAGTGGTACTTTTTGAGGAAGCTCTGATTCTTATTTTGAGCTTTGCTTCCTGTCTCCAGTACAGATCCCTCAGCCTGCTAGCACAGATTCTTCATCCAGCTGACACAGACTTTCTAGATTCCACCACTGACCTTTGGGCCTTCCCAGTGCAGATCTGTGAAACAGGCCTGCATTAGACATTGTTATAGGCTCTAGGTCTTCAGCTGAACTCACACAGGACATTATTGTGGGATCCAGGCTCTCAGCTGGATTCCTTGGTCTTTAGTGTGTGTACAGATTTCCTGCACTCCCTTGTATATGATTATTTAAGTGACTATTATAAATAATTTTATATGTGCCCTGTTTTATATGGTTTCCCCTTGCAATAACCCCCAAACTACAACAGTACTATTTGACCTCTTGATGTTTATACCTAAATGTTCTACCTATTCAAGACACATCAGTAAATTGTGGATACTGTTTCAAGATGTCATAATAGCTGTACAGTGGATGTCTTTGTTCCCCAGTCAGATTGAGGCTGATAACAAATCATATCTGAGGCTTCACTAGAGAATAGCCTTCAGCTATCAGGGGCCACCTGTCCAGGGGCTTGTACTGCTATATTCCAGGGAGATGGGGGAGATTTTAGTCATGGAATGCCTGACACAAAGTATAAAAAGGTCAGCACCCTTGCTCAATATACAACCATGTGATACAATTCATGCTGCAGGTCTTCCCCAATGGATCAAATCAAAACTTATCTCCAGCTTCTGGTAGACACCTTCTTCTACCTATTTGTATGAGTTCAACTTTTTTAGATTCTACTTATGGATGAGATCATGGGATAATTGTTTATTTTTCCTGATTTATTTCATGCAACATAATGTCCCTTGGGTTCTCTGGGCTGTTTTGCAGATGATGGAGTTCCTGAATAGTATTCTATATCAAAACATTGCATTGTACCCCATAAACATGTACAATTATTTGTCAAATAAAATGATAGCAAATCAAATTTGAAAAAAGAAAAAACCCAGTCTCTAGGTGAAACCAGAGTCTCACTTGTCTTTTCCCTCTGCTCTATCCTGCCTCAGCCACTCCCATTTCCTGAGGACATGCCTAACTGTCTCTAGGGAACTGGACCAGAGATAGACATCATTATTTCTATGCATACACCACTGTGTCTCTGAGAGACCAAATCATCACCTGAAAAGCACCGAAGAGTACCACTCTGCAAAAAGTGAAGGAAAAAGTAGGTGTGCGGAAAACATAAAAGAGTATTTCATTTTTTAAAAAAGTCCTTAAAAGAAAACTCTTTTTTTTTTTTTTTTTTTTTT
>NW_004955405.1:26058354-26063929 GCF_000276665.1 Chinchilla lanigera | reverse complement strand
GAAGGAAGGAAGGAAGGAAGGAAATGAGGGAGGAAGGGAAAAACAGACAAAATGGAATCCTAGAAAGTAATTACCTCAGTGACTGTCAAATTTTTTTGAAAATTTTGGCTTCAATTACATGTTGTTTGATAGTGAAATACTTTCAAACATGTATAAATGAATAAACAAGTTGAAAGCAAGATGATGTACATAAGCATATCATCTAATCACTAAAACTAAGAAATTCAGTCTATGTTACTTCAGCACAAGTAGTACCAGATATAGAGTATTATCTTCTAATGACAGATGATTGACTAATCAGGAAAACCTAATTCTAAACATGTACTCCTGTAATTACAAAGTTCAAAAATATTTTTAAAAATTGACAGAACTAATGGAAGACAAACGCAATCCACAATCACACATGGGTACTTTAACATTCTTTCAAAATAACCAATAGAATAGCTCACCCAAACAATAGTTACTTCCTTTTGAGGAATATTTTAAATCTATCTTTGTCAAGAAAATTTGGTAGTAGGACAAAAATTAAAAAAAAAAAAAAGATGAGAACAAAAAGAAAGTCCAAAAATAGACGACCCATCTTTTCTGTAAAGTAGCACAGTGATTCAATGGTAAAGATATTTTTCAGTAAATTACATTAGTACAACTGAATATACATGTAAAAATAAGAAAAAACTCAGCTTTTACTCTACATAAAAATTCATTCAAAATGTAACATAGAAGCTAACATTGTGAAATTTGCTCCAATATAGGGATAAGTAATGATTTCTTGGAACATAAAAAGCCACATAAAATAATAATTATGCTCTCTCAAAATTAAACTCATGCTCCTAAAGAGATATCATGAGCAATAAAAAGGTTAAATTAATAATTCATTTTATATATTCAGATTACATTAAAACCTCCTTCAATTCATCAATAAAAATACATCAATAAAAATAAAAATGTGGGAAAACTTGTACAAACCATTGTAAAAAGAAGATGTAAATATTTCTAAAAGATGCCTGAGAAGATACTCATCATTTATTTTTAGGAAAACACAAGTTAAAACCATAATAAGGTACTGCTTAGTGCTATGTCCACCATCTTTCCATCGCTGTAACAAAATACCCGAAATAACTGACTTCAAGAAAGAAAGACTTATTTTGGCTCACAGTTTTGGAGGTTTCAGTCCACATACCTTTGGTGAAAGCATGTGGCAGAGAAAAGTGCTCACCTCATGGTAGCCAGGAGGGAAAAGAAGAGAGGAGGGATCCGTGTCTCAATACCTCTTTCAAAGCCATCCCCCAGTGGCATAACTTCCTTCCACTGGGCCACACCTCCGAAAGGTTCTATCAAACTCAGTGGCCTTGGGATGAAGGGCTCAAAGGCTGACACATGGGGTTTTGGGGGTATTTGAAATCTAGACTATAGCAATGCTACTGGAAGACTAAAATTAAAAATAATCCCAGTTATGGATAATGTACATAAAGGATCACAGCAACTTTGACAAAGAATTTGTAGTATTTTACAAATTTAAATATATTTACAATCTGCATCCCAGTGATTCTATTTCTAGGTATTCATCCTAAACAAATGAAAACATTCACAAAAAGAAATATACAATAATGACTGAGTAATTTTATTTCTAGTAGCAAAAAAGCCTGAATTATCTATATGAAATAATCTCCATGTTCACCAAGGCACAAATAGACAAACTGCCATACATTAAGAAAATGAAACATTTAGCAATAGAATAGAACTTATAATATACACAACTAGGCATGAATTCCAAAACCATCCTGGTTGAAAAAATCCAGACATAAAAGAGTACATCCTTTTATAAGAAATTCTAAAGTACATAAAAATAAAGCTATACTTTTAGAATTGTTATTATTCCCTGGGTTGTGAGTGGCTAATGGAAATTCTCTCTGGGCTGATGGAAATAATCTGTAGATTCATTGGAACACTGTTACAGAAGTATATACATGCATCAAGAAATTGTGCTTAAAATTTCTACATATACAAGATATACTTCCATATCAAGAATATTTTCAAGTTAAGAATGATTATTTTTTACCTATTATTTAAACAACATGAGAAACAATAATAATAATAAGGCTAAAGTTTGTTGAGCACCTAGTCTGTGCCATGCACTTTAAGTGTTTCACACACCTTCGCTAGACTCACTGTCTTCAGAATCCTATGTTACCCTCATATCATAGGTGTTGTACTGATTTGTCAACTTGAGAAGTTTAGAAGCTTAACTAATTTGGCTCTACAATTCTACACTCTAGGGTATAGAGGAGACACCCTAGCGTGGATCTTCACCTAGGTGATATAAAAGGGGAACGAGGAAGGACAGAGGGGCTTCCATTTTTGGAGGGGCTTCAGTCTTTGCTTTCAGCTTGGACACTGTCCCCTGGCTTCTAGAGCAGACTCTTCACCTTCTACCTTGGATCCTTCAGCCTTCCGGTATAGGCTCATCAGCCTTCCGTCACACACCCATCAGCCTCCTGATACGGACTTGCACAAAACACTGCGGTGAACTCCAGACCTTGGGCTGAATCCTTCGGTCTCAAGTGCGCAGACACTCTCTGTAAGCTTCCTCATCCAACTCTGTGGCTGACCGCCATAAGCCAATCTTGTAATTTCGTACACATTTGTATATCTTGTGTTGTATTTGTTTCTCTAGTCAAACCTTGATTGATACAGGTGTGCAATTTCCTACCTCCATTTTAAGCATAAGGATGTTGAGACACAGAATATTACACTTACATACTCTGCAAGTCACAGGTAGAAACTGGTGGAGCCAGTCTATTAAAGCAGGCATTCTAGACCCAGAACCTGTTCTAATTACCTCACTGTGCAGCCTCTAATTTCTTCACTGCAGCTATAATTGATTGATAGAAAGATAAAGTTTAATTTTTCTTAGCAATATTAGATTCCAGAGTAGAAAATTCCTGAAGACTTTAACACTAGAACCACCAAAGCATGTGTACATCCACACCAGCTGCTCTAGGGGGTCTACATAACATGGGATTACAGTAGGTGCACCATTGTCACTTCTCCAGGTGTTGTAGACGGCTGCCAATGCCTCGTAGCTGGCAACACTAGTGAAAGCTAGTTGATCATATTTGAGTAGTATCCCTGTGTGGTCCACCAAAATACTTCAGATGCTTTGTATTGTCCTTTCCATTCCTGGGTTTCCCTGAGGGGTCTCCAGGTGCGCCTTGTCTCCAGGTGTTGCCAATAATGACCCACTATCATCTTCCCCTCACCAGTCCATGCAATGAACTAAAACAGGAATGGATGTAGACCTGTGTTAAGTTTCTGAGTGGGGGTATACCAGTATTTACAACAGAATGGTAGGCATTCTGCCATCTCTGCATGTAGTGCATGCTGCCTTGACAGCAAACAAGTTGGAACATACAACAGAATCTTACTAAACTAATCTACACCATAATCTATAGACTTATCTTTACCAAGATTCTTTGTAAGAACTGGATTTCATGACATATAATTAGGATTTATGAAATCCCAGCCATACTTTGTAATCAACCAGTGGATTAATTTGCTTTTCCATTCTGTCATTTGTACATAGTATTTTATTGTGCCCACTGGAATGCCAGGAAATGCTACTCCTTTTTAAATCTTTTTATTTTTCATTAAAAACAATAATTCACTGGTTCTTTGTATGACTATTTGAAGCAAAAAAGAATTCATCAATCAGACCTAGGAAATATCTTTCAAAGAAGGCTGTTTAATACCTTCATGTTTACTTTTTTCCAGAATTATTTTAGGCCATTTTGTCTCCAGATGACCTCCTGCATTGAGGTCAACTGGAGATCACTTAAAAGGCAGATTCCTGAGCCCTGTTCTGAGTCTACTAAATCTGTGGATTAGCAGAGGGTCCCAGGAAATAATATTTTAACAAACACTCCAGGTGGTTCTTTTTTAAGCTTACATTTGGCAACTTCTACTTTAGACCTGACAGAGAAAGAAAAAAAAAATGGCCACCAAACATTTTATTTGTAAAAACCAGTTCCTAAAATGAGTAGAGAATTAAACTGCAGCCAAAAAAAGAAACTTTTCACATCAGCACGGCAGCTTTTCTCTGCAAAGGGCATTTTGCTGGCTTGAAAACCAGGATCTTTAAAACCTATAGCATACTATGCCATTATCTCCAACTTCACAAAGGAGTTTTCAGATCTGCTACATGAAAGATGTTGTAATAAGCCACACAAATGCTACATTGAACTAAAGCAAATGCAAGGGGAGAATTTAATACCTGCAGATATAAAACCTCAGTTTGTTTTTAAAGCTCCTTTTCATCTTGAGAAGAAAGAGAGATTTAATCAGACCTTTTGGGGAACTTATACCATGTCAGACTTGTGCTGCCTTATTTCAGTTCAAAGGGGGCAAAGGTAGTTTCTTCTAAACCAAGTCAAAAAGGGGCAGGAGCTGAAATAAATGAGCAGCTACCTTTATTTCCATAGATCAAATGATGTGTAATGTAAGAGGCATTTCTACTTTGAAGAAGATAAAGAGACCATATCCTATAGGAGCTGAAACGTAGTTAAATTGTAGTTTTTTTCTTTACTTTTGAATGTTCCATGAAAATGAAAATAGGCAAATGAATGAATAAACTAACAAATCCTTATGAGTAATGTTATTGAGCACATTTTACGTATTTCCTGCTCCTTGATTGATTTTTCACCTGCAAGCAGAGATTGTCTGAGCGTTACAAATGGGCTTCTCCTTCCTCCTGAACCCTGGCTGGCCCCAGGAAACCTGACAGGCTGAAGAGCAGGAAAGGATCTTTGCAAACAGGTGGCTCCAAGCGGGACTTTGTCCTTTCAGAGCAACGCAGCCACCAGCTGCTCCAAAAGGCTGCGTGTCTGTGTGCTTTTTCCTCCAGGCTGTGAGCATCATGGATCGCTGACTCCGTGTCATCTTCGTGTCTTATTCTTTGTGCCTCTGAGCTCAGCCAGAGAGCCGTGCTCAGAAAGCTTTGCAGAATTGTGAGGCAAGACCAGAAAGGAAGCAAAATCATTTATTTTTGTTACAAAAGAAAATGCAAACCTACTTAATAACATGTCCAGGGCTGGGAGTGTAGCTCGGTGGAAAAGCATGCGCCTAGCACATAAGGCCCTGGATTCACTTCTCAGCACTGCAAGCAATAATCATGAAAATGTGTCCAGACTTCATATAAATCACAAGGACCAGAGGACAAGAAGTGTTGAAGTGGTTCCATTCCATTCCATCATGTAACACTGAATGCTATTAATACTTTTCTTATAGATTTTATGTAAAATTACCACTTCATTTATGAGGTGTGATACACTATGGTGAGTGTTTCAAACTTTCAAATTTTATTGTAGTATAAGACACATTGCCATTAAACTCCCTCCAGATGCTCCCCACAATTTCTAAGACAGTTATCCCATCATGTGAAGCAGTTGTGGAAGTCCTTCTGTGTGAGTGTCTTTAATTAAGCAGTCTGGGCGGCCCTGATGCCCAAATCAAGTTCACAGTGCTCACCTTTCATGGTTATTTTGAATCTGAGGCAGGTACAGAGGTTGCACAGTGGCGT
>NW_004955405.1:26023866-26057901 GCF_000276665.1 Chinchilla lanigera | reverse complement strand
TTTCCCGTCTTTTTTCCCACATCCCAGAAGCCCTATTTACCATATTTTTATCACACCTCCTGAAGATAGGGAGGAGGACTTCCAAACCTGCTTCAGGAAGTAACAAGAACAATTGGATAAATGTGTTAGAAGAGCAATATTTTTCACAGGGATTAACAGCACTGTCTTCTACTATAATACTTTTTAAATTTATATATTCACTGTATATTTTGATCATATCATATATTAGTGAAGCACTTTTATTCTTTTGAGACAGGGTCTCACTATGTAGTGCAGGTTAGCTTTGAACTCACTATGTAGCCCAGTCTGGCCTTGAACTCACAAACTTACAGCAATCTTCCTGCCTCAGCCTCTTGCATGCTGGAACTACAGGCATGTGTCATCACACCCACAGCTAAACACTTTTCTTAGCTACTGAAATTCAGTCTTTGGTGATTAAAAGCAGTGTTGTAGAAAATAAATAGGCTTTTTGGAGAGGGGCTGGCTGGGATTAAAAAAACCATTCTAAATTTCTCACTTAATTGGTAAACATTTTCAAATCTGCTTTTGTCAATGTTATTTCCTTTTTCCCTCTTTTGTTGTATCAGGCACTATTTGAGTTCTCTATCATCTTGAAGTTTCTTATTATATTAAGCACACAATTGCCCACATCTTCTATTATCTCAAAATAATTGGCCATCTAATTCCTACTTGACCTGACATATTGGGTTCATATACACAGGTGTTTGCTAGCTGTGCCATCTATGAGGGAATATTGAAAGAAAGCCTTTAGTACAAAGAAGTTGAAGAGAGCTCCAGGCCACTCAGAACTCAAGCATTGCTCAGGGAAAGGCACTTTATGTCACATGAATTGAAGAATTACACAAAATGGAGCGTTTCTAGGCATGAGAGCAAAGGTCACAGTGGTGGTTTGCTCTTCTCTTCAGACCTTTGAGGAGATGGTGACGGACACTGAAGCACCATACTACAGCACATGTTTATCAGATGTCTTTCCTGGGGCTGATGTTAGAGACAGTCAAAGCCATCATCCCATAATTTCAGGTAGTATGATAGCATAATGCAATACATCCTCTATTCTCTGTTAGCATAGAACTTAAAGGGGCTACACATAGTGGGATAAGCCATAGCTTAATACAGTTAAATCACTCATATCATATTAATATCAAGAATGGGTAGCTGTAGTATAAATGACAAGTATGTATTATATTTAATGCCCCTGTCTGAATCTATAAAGGGAAATACCAATTTTTCAATGAGTAGTCATTGACTAATACAATTGGTGCTGGGTTAATTGCTTTACACAAGGAGTATAAAGTATGATATCTGCCTTCAAGGTGACTAAGTATAAAATAGGTATTGTGACTGTGGGACATTTCTATTAGTCCATGGATAGTAACATTTTTATGGTGATATCTGAATGTAAGTGTGCTGTTTGGATGTGCTGTTTACAAGAATGGAGCCCCATGAGTAAAATCAGCTTTTCCAAGTCCTATAAGAACAAACGCTTTGTTTAATTTTTCTTTGTATCCCTAAAGCTTAACACACAGCTCATCACAAGGTCCAACAAATATTTATTCAGTAACTAAATGACATTTGTCCCTGAGAAGATCGAAACCTAATTGAACTGGCCAATATGTATATAACTGTTTAATACCAAGCATGATGAAAAGAGCTTTTGCTTTTTAAGACTGGCGAGATATATTTGTGTTATTTTATAAAACAGATTAGTTTTACAAAAAATTATCACTTACTAAAGTGTTTGCTGGTTGAAGTTCATGTAGATAACTGTTCAACATTTTAAGTGTGCTTTTTCCTGATAATTATTCTTTTCTTTAGAAAATGAACTACACATTTCAATTTTTGACTTTGCATATCATAACAGAAATGTGCATAATTATAGTGAAGTTTCAGAGAGTCAAAAAGTTGTCCTTTGCTTTCTCTCTGGCTTGGGATAGATGGGGTTTAATAGGAAAATATACTAAATGTTTAAATTTTAAAAATCTATTGCAGTAAAAGACATATTGCTGTTAGTTCTCCTCAAACAACTTCCCCTTGCTTTGAACATTCTTATCCCATCATTCTTGCCACTTTCTTTTCTCAATTTTTAAAATTAGTATATATTTGTAATACTCAGTAAATATATTCACCATGGGGTATTAGCATATCTACATATCACATCTTGATGTTTTACATTGCCTTCCCCCTCCTCTGTCCTGTCTCTGTCCAGCCTCAGATCTTGCCCCTCTTTGATACAGTTCTGGAAGTCCTTTCTCACGAGTATCTTTAATTGTGCTGTCTTGGCTATTATGATGTCCACAATCAATTCAAGACTTTTACTTTGTATGGTCCTTTTGAATTTGGGGAAGAATTAGAAGTCACACAATAGCAGATCTGAGGAATAAGGTGGATGAAGACACGCTGTAATGTTTTACAAGCTTGCCCTTCTCTTAGACGGCAGTTAGCACTGCATTCAATATATTTTTGTCACACCTTATAAAGACATTAATGAGAAAGGATGTCCAGAACTGTATCAGAGAGTGGTAAAAATAAGGGACAAATATGTATCAAGCCCTGGGGGAGTATTCTTGAGGCAGATTAATGGCGATGTGGCTTTCACTGTAGCGATTTTTAAAATTTAAACATTCATCATATGAGTATTTTGATCACACTTTGTGTTTCAGAATATAGTCTAAGCTTGACCTGAAGTAAAATGAAATTATGTAATTTATTCCCCCTTCATGAAGAAAGGAAAGAAAAGAGAAAAGAACAAAGAAAGGAAAGAGAATAGGAAAATGTTCACTCAAAGCCAACAAAAGATAACCTTGTTATTAGAAAGTGAAATTTAGTAAAACCTTTGCCAGATATTAATGCTTATGCTTTTCAAAATGGTACTTAATATAAATACCATCATGGTGGTATTGTAAAAATAAATAAAGTGATGACTAACAATTTGGGGGGGTATGGGTTTTTGTTTTAACTGAGTGAAGGTTACTAGGGAATTGTTTTCAATCTTGAAACCCTTACTTAAATTTCTGTTTCTGTCACTGTAAAATTCTTATGGTCACACAATCTTCCCTAATTAATTTTAATCCAGTGATGGATAAGAAGGACCAGGTCTTTGCTATTCAACAAGAATGAATCTAGATTGGAATTTGTTAGTATGAACTATTGACTCCATTTGAATAAAAAAGAAAATCTTCTTTCTATTGAAACAAACCAAAAAGAAGATTCTTCTCCAAATGGCTTATCCCCTTGTTACTTCAACCAATTCCTTCTTAGAAAATGCAACTTGGCAGATAAATGACTAATGTGACTATTGTGCCTCAAGTCTCATTTGTTCATTTGGAGAATTCTTTATACAGGTTGCGATTGTCCATGGTTAAATTTGTTTATGTCTGAAAGAAAGCCAAAGCCTTTATTTCTAGTTCTTACAAAACTTTTAGGAACATAAACCTGTATTACATAAGTATAAAACAAAAATATATGTGTATGATATGTACATTATAAGGTTCTTAAGGAGACCTCATTGTTATAAAGGAATTTGCAATTTTAAGGAGACTTTCTGCTGAGTGATAGGTAGGAGCACTGGCTTCAAATCCTGGCTGCAATAATTATTACCTATAGGACCTCTGTAAAGTCACTAATATTCTTAAACCTGAGTTTCCTGAATTGTAAAATGAGAATGACAATGCAGTTACATCACAGGAAGAGACGGTGAGAAGGTTATATTGTTGTGGTTTTTTTTTTGGTACTGGGAATCGAACTCAGGACCTTGCACTTTCCAGGCAGGTGCTATGCTGCTGAGTTATATCCCTGGCCTGAGAAGGTTACAATAATAAGTAAAAAATATTTAAGACTGGCTATTGGCACATAATTATGAAGAAATCGATAAAAGTACTTTTTATCACCATCACTATTTTTTCCAGTTAATGCCTAAAAATTTGAATGGCATTTGCCTTACATTAGCTTATAAATCTTAGTTGTGAATAGGGATGTCTTAGGTTGGTCCTTTTAAAAATAGACCCGTGGGCAAGAATTTCTATGTAAATATTTATTTGGGAGATGATTTCAAGAAGTAGGAACTCTGAACACTGAGGGAATATGGCAAGGGGAGAGCATTCTGGGGCTTCTCCTTTCAAATACCATTTGGAGGGTTTGTTTCTAAAACACATAATAGCAAAGCAAATTAGAATATGAGGAGTGATATGGTAAAGAGGAGTCCTGAAAATGGCAACCAAAGTACAATGAGTTTATATAATCTGCCAATCTTAAGATCGTTCTCAAGGTAGCTGCGGCATATATAAGATGTCATTTTGCTGAGCCAGACTACGAGTGGTTGTTGTATCTTCGATATGATTCGTCCGCTCCAAAGTTGATGTCGAAATTTGGTAATCCAGTGTAACAATGTTGAGAACATGAAGCCCTTAAGAGGTGAATAATAATTAGGAGGGATAAATACCACTCTTTTGGGACTGGGTTATTCCAGGGGTGAGGGAATTTCCACTCCAGCAGGACTAGGTTAGTTGTCACCAGAAGAGGTTGTTACAAAGTGAGTTCAACGTCAACGAGTGATTTCTATTTCTTCTGCTTGGCTTCTTCCTCGCCAATAATGTGACTCCTTCCACATTTCCACCTTGAAATGGGACAGCATAGGGCCTTTACTACATGCAGCTGCCCAATCTTGAACTGCTAGACTCCAGATTATGAACTAATAAACCTCTGTTCTCAATATCCCACTCAGTTTCAGGTGTTAAGTTACAAAAACAGAAAGTTGACTAATACTGTGGTGTGCTTAAAATAGTAAAATATCTGAAGGAAATAAGTATCTTTCTTCTTTATAAGTACTACCCTGAGGATAGATCTCTACTTAAAATTTCAATTATGAAAATAATAATACTGGAAATAAAACAAGAACATCTAATTTAGGTCATATGACTTATATTTCCTATGCTTATTTAATCATTGTTTAGTATACCAAAAGCAGTAGGATGATCTGGTTGGAAGTCTTATTCAACAAGGAAGCTGAAAATCCTAACCAATTACTGTTCATGCTATACCCTAACAAGTAAGTGTCACTCATCCTTTGTTCATTCATATGCAAACCATAAGTTCTCCTATAATAATTACCATCTTCTTTTATTTATAGGACACCTGTAACTTTGTGAATGGAAAATTGCATCTACATTGCCCATTTTCTATAAATATAATAATAATTATTGTTAAAACCACTGATTAAATTTTGAAAATAGCTATTGGTAATAAGTAGGGCAATCATTCACATGATGAAAATTTAGAGGAAGAAACCATTATAAAGAAGCTATAATCATGATGTCTTTACTAAATTGAACCTATAATTTCCAGGGTTGGAATTCTAGATACATATAATTCATGATCATACTCATTTTGCTAAATTGCACACATTTTTTTTTAAAAAAGGATGGATAGCTGAATGAATAAACAGTGATTGAGTCTACAGTGATTGAGTTCAAATCACGTTCTCTATTTAAGGGAGTAGTACTCAGGTTGCACTCTGAGATGGTGCTCTTGGAATGTAAATAGCCTTTTCTTTAAAAATATTTGGAGAAATCTGATGGGTCCAGAAACTAATCTTACACACCATCTTTGAGTCTGGAAGCTTGAATTTATTGTTGGTCTCATCAATGGTTTAATGACATTGATTTAGACATACTTATTCCCCCTCTGTCTTTCCTTATTCATCCTATTTTACAGAGTTCATGGACAAAAATAAAATATAAGTGAACTCCTTCATCAGTCTCATTTCTAGTAAAGCTTAGTACCCAGTAAAGGTTACTGAATGAATAAATAAGTGATGTTCATTTTAAGATGAACTTTTTTTCCAGGCTTTCTGACCTCTGATTGGTATATTGCTTGACTCAAACAGATTGTTATTCGGGACTAATATTTTTCTATATGGGACCTTTCACTTAGTTATCATTCAATCTTTTAGGTTTCCGCAACTGCTAATAAATCATTCATTCATCAAGTATGTTCTAGTAAATACTATTCATCTGGAACTGTTCCACCTCTGAGAGTGTAGAAGTAAATGCAATTTGTAAAATAAAATAAAATAAAATTTGTGTATTCATGCCTTCAGAAATACAAGCCCCAAACTACAAGTAAAACTCCTATAATTAAAATAGAATAATTTTACCAAGAACAATGACTTCTTAGACATTCAAATGACAAAGGCTAAACTGAGGACATTGGGAGCAAAGGTAATTTCAAAAATAAAGAAGCCACATAAGTGTCTGACCATGTTGCTAATAGGACTTGAGAATGGCTTTTGCTTAACCACTCATTCTTCAGGTCAAGATTGAATGTAACAAGAATTATCCACTGTCCCTTTTGCCACATCAGCATTCATTCTTTTCCCTTAGCATATAAACATGCTCAAGTCTTTCCCAGCATTAAAGTCTCCACAACTTACCACCCTCTCATTCCAAACTTTCTCTCTTTTCAAGCCTATTTTGAAAAAGAAATCCCCCATGTATTTTCACTCATCTATCTCATATCCTCCTCAATCCACTGTAATCCTCCCTAGTTCATGACTTCTGACATCACAGTAAAAATAACTTATTTTGTTTCCCATGAGTAATTTTAAGATTCATTCAGTCTAATTTCCCCCTGCTTTGGAAGGAAAAGCCTGGGCAATCCCATGGCTTTTCTATTTTCTGTTAAGTAACAGATGGTCACACTGTCAGCTTAAGGCTCAAACTCAGTCTTTATTCAACAATGGAAATCCCTGTCTGTGTCTAAGGTAATGACCAGCACTCACATTTGATTATTGAGTCAAATTCTCTCTCTCCATGATCAAGGCAGCAATCTTCCCTAGGCTGTGCCTGGGTTTTAACAGAATGGAAAAAGGGAAAGGGAAGAAGAGAAAAAGGCAAGAAAAGTTTTAACTCAGCTGGAGCCACCATACATTTTTGTTTTTTGCTTGTGCGTGTTGGGGTTACCTGAGAGATTCATTCATAGGTACCATCCATCCAGCAGCATGAAGGCAGAGGCAGTACCCACTCGGCTAATAATATTGTATTCCCGGGTTTGTGCACCGTGCTTGCCGCAGAGCCATCTCTCACTAGATACTGGCTGAGAGATAGGTGAAAGAGGACCTCCACGTTGCCGGATTCAATTTCCGCTTTTTGTCTTTAACTAAATTAACTCTGAAATGCATTTTATACTGTCAGTTATGGCTTGTCTTATGAAATCCTCCTCTGCCTTCTTTTAGGACACAAATATCACCTGTTTTCCTCCATTCTGGTCTGTCTGTCTTTATGAAGCTCACTCTTTTTTATTAGAACACCATTAAATGTCAGGGTGTCCCTGGGGATATAGCTCAGCGGCACAGCTCCTACCTGGCAAATGCAAGGTCTTGAGTTCCATTCCTGGTACCAAAACACAAAACAAAAAATCAGAGTGCCATGGAGCGATGGTGTGGATTGTTTTTGTCATGACTGTAAACGGTCTCACTTACCCATTCTTCTGGTTTTAAGTAAGAAGTCCACAGATCCAACCCAGAGCTCACTCCCAAATTCCTGACTCACAAATTCAACTGCCTGTGGGATACTTGTCATTACACAGAGACTTCAAAGTTCTCATGTTCAGATTCGAAAGTGTCGTGATTTCCTCAGGCCTAACTTACCCCGTGGTTCTGTAATGTAGTACACAGCTTCAGTGTATTATCAAGTCTCTCTGGTCAGCAATCTGGAACACTTTTTTAGGCTACCAGTTCCTCATTCAACGAGTACCTCCAAATGGTTCACCAAATCCTTTGTGTCTGCTCTTCTAAGTGAGCTTTAATGAATAGCTTTCTCTTGCTTTCAATAAAATTACTATATCCCTTTATCATTTTGGAATTCATTTATCTAGCATCTAAATGGTCACCTACTTCCTTCACTCTGTCCCCTATGCTATTTGAGAGATGAGGATTACTCCTCCTGCTAGAATGATCACTAAAACTCCATTTAATATCAGTTCCCTTCTAAAAATTACTCTCTACATGGTACTTAGGATAAAGCACAAGCTTTAACCTGAATCAGTCCTTTGTGATCTGCCTGGACCTATTCCTCCTGCCTCAATTCTAGTCTCCTACAAGGAGGACCTTACTCAAATGTAGTTCTTTCAAAGTAGACATACTATTTTATAGTCCTGCATCTATATAGTTTTTACTTTCCTTCATCTTTTTCTTTGGCTTCCAAAACTAAAAAGTAAGATTTTATTAATTCAAGAAAAGTAAGAATGCATTAGGTTCACTAGTCCCACAATTCAAGACTTCAAACAAATACTTCCCTGAGAAGCAAGCCTTTGGCTTGTTCTAACGTGGGTTTTCACTCATGCCCTTAAAGGCACACCTCTATGTTAAGAATAAAACATTGGATTCCCTTTTCCCCCCTCAATATGTCTGTTCTTTCATCACTGAGGATAGTGAAGGTCATTAATTAGGGGCAGGGGTGTGTGCTGTGGAATCAGATTTGGGATCAGCATCCTTTAACTGTCATTTACCACTGATCTACATTAGATTAGTCATTTGCTTACTGTTCTTCATTTTCTGCATCTGTAAAATGGGTATGATAGTATTTCTGACTCACAGAGGTATTACAAACATAAAAGAAGTTTATATACACTGAGTGCTTACAACAAACCATGATATATAAATACTCTATAAAAGTTAACTATTATTATTATTTTTTATACCCATGGAAAAAATCCTCAAGTATTAATTATTAAATAAATGTGTGAATTCATAAGAGAACAAAAGTGCTGGTAATAAATTTTTAGAAAATTATAAAAGTTTAAAATATGCCCAAATATTCCTTCAGTTGACTATTTCCATAGATTAAAGTACAATAGGTTTCCCCATTCCCATAGACTCTAGTTCTCTGTATATTAGTTATAGGATACTATAATAGAACCCAGTTCTTCACCGTTGCATTGTTTATCATGGTTTATATAAATGTGTGTTTGAATCGCTTGTCTATTTTACTCCAAAATATTTTCTCAGTACCCAGCAGAGTGTATGGCTGTAATAATCAGTGCAGATTTGCTGAGCACCTGAATGTACAAAGTAGTTGGAGTAGAATTTACTTCTCTCCAATAAATTAGAGAGAAGTGCTACACAAAAACTGATAGGGCTTCCACATCATCCTAAAAACAGAAGGTGTAATATCGGCATCAAGTTCTATAACTTAAAGTTTATTCCCACAGTATTAACTCAGTATGTGTTCCAAATTTGATTTTCCCTACTCAAACTTCTATTTCTGCTTTATTAATAACATTGTATGTATTTTAGTGCGTGTCTCAAATCTGTTTTTGAAAGACAAGAAAGAAAACAGAAAAGAAAGACAAATGAGAAAGGAAAGAGGGAGTGGATTACTATTGATTACAGTGAAAGTGGGAAACTGTACTATTTATAAGATTTGAGAACAGCTCACCATGAGTGTCGCTAGGAATCAAAATACTAATTACAGCACAATCAATAATGAAGGGGTTTACTTTATACTTGATAGGCATGAAGTTGTTTTAAACACATTCTGTTATCTAATGCTCACAACTTCAGTTGATGCATGAATTGGGAATTGGTCTGCACTTTACATGTAGATCAACTAAAGCTCAGAGATATTGCAGGAGTTTTTCAAGTTCTCACAGGTTTTGAATGAGCTTTGCCAAGTCCACTGCGCTTTATAGGATATTATTGTTAAATGAAATTGCTACGTGAAATTTAAAAAACACAATTAAGCTAAGAATGATTTTTTAATTATGCTTTATTTTAAGGAACAGATAGCAGAATCTGCTCCTTACATTAAATACCAGGAAGAATGGTATTTAAACGTACTTCTGAGCTAACTCAAAAACTTTGAGATGTGAACCCAAGTTGTATCAGGCATTTCTGCAATAAATTAATAGATATTTTCAGGTCCACGTTTTGTCAGATGTAGATTGGGTATTTTATCTAGTGCTTGTGAGAGTTAATACCTAAAGCAAATCACTGTTTAATTACAATGAAAACTGAAGTAAACAGCATGAGTGAGCACAGAAAATCTAACCACTGGTAACCACACCCATTGGCAACCCTCCTATGTCTCACAAGAAGACAATGGGGTAGATTGTGTCCAGAGAAAATTAAAATATAAACATTAAGGTCTGTGCCAAGACATGGTAAAAGATAGAATCTTGATAAAAGTTAATGAATAAAATTACCTAAACTTAAGTAAGCGACTCTCTTTTTTTTTTTTTGTTCATTTTTTTTCTCATGTATTCAACTTTTCCCTGTTTAGTGATTACCTTGTGGACAGCAGTGTTCTATGTGGAAAAGAACTTTTAATTCAGTCCAAAGTAATATTTTTAAAAGCAGAAACTGAGAGGCACACCCATGTAAATTTGATTCCCATGTGTTAATCATTACTATTATCTTTGAGAACAAAAATAAAAATTTAAACCTGCTGATAATATTGCATAAAAATCTGCTGTTAGGATTAAACAAGATGCCCTGTTCATTTGTTTAGAGCTATTTTGTATCAGGCACTGTTCAAGGCACCCAAGACACATTAGTGAGCAAAACAAAATCCCTGGCCACACAGTATCCATTCTAGCAGGTATGATATAAGGAAGTTCCTTTCATCCTACATAATACATAAAAGGTGACTTTTTTTTTTTTTTTATTTCCTTCCATCACACCTTCTAAATCCCTCGGCTCCCTGCCAATAGGAAGTGTGCAGGTGATTCCTACAATGTTTAAGAACTGATATCAGTAGCTACCTCTGAAAGTTGAATAAAGGTTCTACTGAAAATAAGAGTGTGGTTGAAAGTATGTTTAAGGTGAGTCCCACCGTGCCAAGTAACTTCTTGTTCCTTTATATTTTCAGATTGTCTGGGGAAACAAGAACAAAACAATAGCAACAACCGATGACCCCAGAAATGATTAAATCTGTCCTGAGGTTTGGGTAGCTTGACCCGCTCCATGAGCTAAGGGACCACACTTGAAAAAAAGAAAGATGAGCCAATAACTGTCATCAAGTTAATGCCTTTATTCCTTTAGATGAATGTGAATTAGGCTATTTCCAGGAATTTGTTACTGTAATTGTCTCAAAATGTTCTCATCCACATGCTCCTGAGGGAAATAAAGAAAATAAAGTTGGAGAAGGTCTCTATAGATCTTACAGAGAAGGAAGAGCCCGAACTTCTCAGCTGTGTGAAGATAGGAAGACAAGAAAAAAATTAAAATCATGAAAATTCCAAGAATCTTGGGTTTGTAGTCTGCTGTAGGGGAGCACGTTCATACTCCAACAAGGGAATAAAGATAAAAACTCTGATAATCTCAGTATTGCATGTGTGGTGGCTGTTGTATCACTAAAAATGCATAAGAAAATGTATAAATTTAACTGGAAAATAAAGATATGAAATACACAGGAAAATTACTGCCAGTAACCTAGAATCTACAACCAAAGCACGAGTTACAGAATTTACTTGGGTCAGCCATGTGAGCCACATGAAAGCCCAGTGAGTGTGGTAATCATCTTAAAAACTGGGGTTAGTTGTTGCAATTACTTTGACACACACACACACACACACACACACACACACACACACATCTTTAAACATCCAAAACATCAGAGAACTGGAATCAATTATATTTTGGCTGATGATATTGTTTTAAATCGATGTGTAAGCTCAGAGAGTAAACCAAGTAAAAGAAGTGGGACCAAGAAATGGGATAGGAGAAGGAAGAGGCAACCAGGAGATCCAGGATGATGGGGAAATACCACAGGACAGCTATTTGGGGGCATATTTGAGGGCAACAAATTGGATTCAGGTAGGACAGAGTTCCAAGGTCTATGCATCCAAGAAAAATTCTTTAACAAAACATTTGCTCTGTTAATTCATTTGAGAGGATGACACTTACAAAGGAGGGCTTGAAGACCATCTGAAAAAGAGATACAAGAGGAAGTAAACCATTGGAAATAAGAAAGTTACTAAATCCATTGAAAATAAATGTTGTAGCACCAAGAAATGTGAGCACAGCACATAACATGGCTTACTGATGAAAAGTGCTTACCGAGTAACAACCCTTGGTCTGGAATTACTTTATTGACACTTTTAGTTTTCAGATTTCTAGACTTCAAATGGTGTCTGCATTTCTTGGGTGTCCAGCTTGTAGATGGTCCATGATGGGACCTCTCAATCACCCAAATCCTGTGTGCCAGCTCTTTTCTACAACAAATGTCATCATTCACATATCCCATTGCTTCTCTGGAAAGCCATGATTCTTATAAATGCTGAGAAAAGAGTTTTTAAAGGTTCATAAAGTTATTGCATCAGAACTAACAAAGAGAACAAGCAGCTCCATTTTTATCGTTCCCTCAAGGTTTCCACTGTCTCAGGACTATAGTAATTCCACTCTAACATGGACTCTGCCCTCTCACTACTGATGGGCCTGACAATCTTCCAGACACACCTGCACACAGCAAGCCTGCACACATTCACACAAGCTTGTGCAATATGACACTTCTTTAAAAAAAATGTCTGTGTGGTCTTCTCTAAAGCGTGCCTTATTGAGACCCCTGAGGATGAGAGGAAGGATTCAGGCCAAGTCTCCCACAGGAGTCTGACACCTTTGCATTCTTATCATTATCTACTGTATGAATAAAATTCCTGTGTATTTTTTATTTTCATAGACACCATCAGTATGATTCATAAAAATTCTTCACAAGTCCATGTAAAGAGAGTCAGTAGTGCAATGATAAAATCAATAGAAATCCTTGTCTCCAGTTTGTCCTAATAGTCAATAAAGTTACAGAACCAGATGAATTTTTATAGTAAGATAAACTATAGTCTAATTTGAATGGAAATAATAGTGGCAGTACCCCTAAGACAGTCAATCACCGCAAACATCTTTACTTTGAAATGCCTCTATTTATTTTTATCTCATTTTACTCAGTTCATATAAAATTACAAATGCTTCATTTTGTAAAGTACAGAAGCAAAATTTAAATTGCACAAATTTTAACAGGCTTGCTAGAAATTCTGTGCTTCCAGAAATCAATACAGTGGAAGCTTTTGCATTCTTGTCTGTATAGTTTTTCACTTTTTAAATAACTGTGATATTTTCTTATTCTTAGTGAGGTTTTAGCCTTTCATTAAAAAACTGTAATTACAGAGTCTGACAGAATGCAAAGGTCATTTCTCAACTTCCAGATTTATTAAGATAAGATATGTTTATATGTGAAATTAGCTGAAAATGTATCCATCAACTCCTATCCCCAAATGATGAAATGATGGTGGGAATAATGCCTTCCCCACTACCCAGTGGCACTCAGAAAAAAAGACTAATGGTATTATAAAAACAGTTTCCTAGTCAAACTTCTCAAGCTTCATAAAAGTAGAAAATATTCATCTATAACCCCTATTCAGAAATATCTGCTTTCTATACTGGTCTCCACTCTGTTTTAATATTAGTTTTTTATGCTCAAATCTCTGGAGCTGAACTCTCTCCTACTTCTTCAAACCTAGTTGTTCAAACATTCTTTCTGTCATCATCCTTCCCATCTTTCTCACCCTTCCTTCTGCTCTTTCCCTTTCTCTAATACTCTTTTCCTCTCTCTGCCTAAATTAGGTAGTGCAGGTTAGTAGAGTTCTTGGAATTCAAGGCCACTATTTTGAATTCTGTTATTTTTACTTACATCATTTCATAAACGTTTTACTATTCAGTTTGATTGGCCTCTGAGCATGGATTGAGAATCACCATTTTAGTAGACTTGTGAAATTTTATTTTGTTCCTAGAGCATACTTACTAAAATTTCCATCAATGTTGGCTTTACTATTGCCTTACTTTGTTGTTTGCTTTCCTCTGTTAGGCATCACTACAGTGAAGACATATGTTTCAAACATTTTCTCTGTGAGAACCTTATACAAGAAATACTCTTCCATCTGTAGATCTTCTATCTGTGGAGTATGTACCTGTGCCACTCTGATTACCGCTTCTCACTGAACAACTTCCACTTAGTTGACAGTTTTTATCTTGGCTTTCAGATATGTTACAGCCATGTATCAAGGTAGTTATTTACATCAGAATTACCTTCTCAATACCATGGGATAGGAGATGAGGTGCACATGTGGGATGGGCGGAGGATGGGACAGAAATAAGCAAGTAAGCAGGAAATGAAAAGCACTTACACATATCTTTTCTCTGAGATGGGAAAACTATAGAATGATAAAAAGTTGATCGAAAACAATAGAAGGAAAATAATGGTCAGGATGAAGAACCTACTGAGAGGGATACAAATAGACATTTGTTTTCATTCTAAATCAAAGTTGGGTTATATCAGCTTGCAAAAATGAATAAATTATGATACAGTCAACATTTATTTTTAGTATATGATGTATTATTTAATTTCTCTGAATGCTTGTTTGGATGGGATGATTAAGATCAATCAGAGACAGTTAAAATTAATGTTTAAGCCTTATTGCAGTTTAAGTCAACCACTAAATAAAAATATAATCTTCACCTCTTATATTGTAATGTTTTACTTTTGAGGTACTATGCATTTTTCAGAGACTTTTCAAACACCATTTCCTAAAGGAAATATATCTTTGGAGAGCAATCAGTGACAAATATAATTTGTTTCAATAATCCCTGCTCAATCTGCTGGTATATTATCTGTAGATATTTAAGTAAAAGAAATCAACCTGAACTGAGCTACTTTAATCAGCAGTATTAAAGATCATGTAATAAAGATTCATTTACATAGTATAGGAAGATATTTGTTGTTTTTTAAATATGGTCCCCAAACTCTTGTGAGGGCTTGGTCCCTAATCAGCAATGTTCATAGATGGAGTCTGCAGAGGTAATTGTATCATGAGGACACAAAGTTCATCAATGGATTTCACCAGTGGATTGATACAGTGATGAGTTTATAGTTGAATGGGCTGCCAGGAGGTGGGATCCAGTTACAGAAAGAAGGGCACTGGGGGTATGTTCTTTTTTACCGAACTCACGACCTTGTGCTTGCCAGGCAGGCGCTTTTGCCGCTGAGCTAAATCCCCAGCCCCTGGGGGTATGTTCTTGAAAGGGTATATCTTGTCCCTGGTCCCTCTCCTCCCCTGCTCTCTTTTGGGGGAAGCTCTTTCATCTTACCTCTGCTTTCTGGTTGCCATGAAATGAGCATCTTCCACCATGTCCTTCCACCATATTTCTGCCTTGCCCAGGACACACCTTGGACTGAAACCTCTGAAACCATGATCCGAAATAAACCTTTCCCTTTCAGTTGAATTCCTCAGTATTTTATCACAGCTATTCAAAGCTAATATATTTAGTTATAAATTATTTTAGTCTCAGTGAAAAGAATCTTTACCTTTGGGGAAAGAGAATCAGTAAGAATCCATGGGAAAATGAAAAATACAAAGACTATATTCCTGCTGAAATATCTTGGTGTTATAAAAGATCACAATACTGGTGTGTTGGTTTGGGGCGGCTTATTTTGCAAGGGGAACAACATAATACAGGACACATACTTTATATGATTATTTATAAGTCACCCAAAGAACAGTATACAAAAGAGTGCAGGAAATCTGTCCACACACTAAGACCAAGGAATCCAGCTGAGGGCCTGGATCCCACAACAATGTCCTACATGAGTTGAGCTGAATACCCAGAGCTCATAACAATGCCTCCATGAATCCAACTGGAGGCCCAGAACCCATGACAATGTCTCATGCAGACCTGTTTCATGGATCTGCTGGAAAGGCCCAAAGGTCAGTGGTGGAATCTACAAAGTCTGTGCCAGCAGGAAGAAGGATTTATGCTAGCAGGCTGAGGGATCTGCACTGGAGCCAGGAAGTGATGCTCAGAAGAACCAGTGCTCCCCCAAAAGGTACCACAGTCATCATCGCCAACAGTGAGGTCCTGAGCTCCTCCGATGACCAGGATGGCCAAGTTCCCATCAGGGAAGCCAACACAGCAAGCTTTTCCAGGAGGCCGGCAATGCACCATCTTCCCCTCTGGAACCAGGAAGCTATGCTCAAAGTGAGGACCAGAGCTCCCCAAAATGAACTGAAGCCATTCTCAGTGCCAGCAAGGTCCCGAGCTCCTCGGGGGATGAAAAGAGCCAAGTTCATCAGGAAGCCAGGTCCCCATGGTCTCTCTCAGCTCCCAACAGCTTCTCCCAGCTCCCAACAGCCTGCTTCGTCTTCTCCAGGTCTGCCTCTTATGCTGCTGGCAACAGTCCTCAGGTGGGCCTCCCACACCCAGCACCACTCACTCAGTTCAGCTGGGGGTTATAAGTTGACCAGCAGTTATCAATCCACTACAACTGGTGATGCTCTATTCATTAAACAACTGACTTTCTTCACACATCCTACAATTTTTTGCATTTTAAATTTAGTAGTGGCAGCATAAGTCTACTTCCCTGTACAAAAGGAGTATCATAACAATACAGTAAAGTAAAATATATATTTGAGTCTTTGTTCCCAAACCTATCACCTACACCATTTCTTAAACTCTCTGGACTCCTCTACCTTAACCTAAAATAGAATATGAATGCTTATTAGTTAGTTCTCTTCCAATATTCTCTCAGGAAATAACTGCTTCAAGCCAGAAAGAGATGACAGGAAATTATCTAAAAGTGAGATGGCTAATTTTATACAAAGAGCTGCGTGTAGTAAGATAGCCTAAATTTTATGAGTCATATTGTCTCCACCACAATCACTCACTTCAGAAGCTGCAGTGAGGAAGTAGCCATAGGCAATACACAGACAAAGAATGTGGTTATGTTTCTATGAAATGGTATTTATGGAGACTGAAAATTAAATTTCATCAAAGTTTTTACACAGAAACTATTCATTGGACTTTTAAAGTTCATTTTAATAGGTAATAACCATAGCTCAGGTATAAACACATAACATACTGGATTTGACCCACAGACCATAGTTTTCCAGTCCCTGTCCTAGAGAATAAACATAAAAATGAATGCAAAGATTGTTTAATATCATAAAATATCTAGTTAACCAAGTGTGGTGGCACACACCTGTAATCCTGGCATTCAAGAGGCTGAAGTAGGAGTATTACAAACTCAATATAAGCCTATGCTACATGGTAAGACTTTGTCTCAAAAACAATAAAACAAAATTGAACCAGTTAAAGCAGCAATAACAGGAATTTTCCAGGAGTGGGGTAAGTCAGCATCACTTCAAATCTCTTTTCTACTTCTCTACCTTCCTGGTTGGTTTTTCATCCCTTTCCTCACTTGCTCCCATGCTCTCTTGAAATGTACATGTTCTGTGCCACCACATTAAGGGCATATTGGTCTACATTACAAGAAAACCCAATAGTCTGAGGTGTTAACAGAAAACCCCCAGGTAGAAAGACCTTATTTAAGATGAACTGTTTGCCTCCCCCTGATGTGCAGTCACCCTAAGCTCTTCTCTTCACATGTATGAAGCTGCTGCATTTAATTTTAATAAAGAAATGCAAACCAGGAAAATACCAGTATATGTTATCTTTTATTTTTCTATAGTTGTTTTGATTCTATAACATTCCTAGCTTCTTAAGAATAAGGCAAGTACCTTGAAAGTAGTGATTTTGAACTTTTACCAAGAAATTACATAGAAAAGTATAGAGTGAGTTGAGGCTAAGAAAAAAAAATATATACATATAATCAATACATAAAACTTAGAAATATTTAGAAAATTTTTGTGCACATGTTAAATAAGTAATTACATTGCCAAAGCTTCTCAGTTAAAAGAATTTGTGGGATGAGAAGTTATTTTTATGTGACTTCAGGAACACTCACATGGTGTCACACTGCAATTTCCAAACCTGTAAGACTGCAAAGTGCATTCAAATTTATCTTTATTATGACCGATCAGATACATTATGATTCAGTTGACTATGACAAGAAGATATAGACAGATGGCTTTGTTTGATTTTTTGCTTTTTACCTTAATTTCTGTATGAAACGTTGCATTTGACAGTCACAGGAGTCAAATGCAAAGATGCAGACCAGTTAGTAGCATAGTCTAAGCCATCGGTTTCCCACGATGCAATGATATTTACACATCAGAAAATGCCAAGCTGACCAACTGGGGTACAGGCAAAAGAATTGTAATATACTATTATATTTACTTTGAATGGAAACAGTGAATGAAGTTAAGGTTTAGTGATATAATGTACATGAGAACTCCTGTTGCCCTTACTATATAGTTAAGGTAACCAAATAAAGGAGTCATGAGAAAGACACCCTTTAAGGGCAGAAAGAAACTGAACAAGGCCTCTTATCCACTCATTGTTTTTCATCATATTGCAGTTTGGGTAAACTCAGTACTTGTATTTACCAGTTAAATTACCTAGAATTAGCTAAACCTTATTTTACAAAGTGAGCAAGTGGTTTAAAAAGATTCACGGGCAAATCCCAGAAAGGATAGCAGAGCATGTGCTTCCAAAAGACAAGGGCTCCTAATCTACTCTGAAAGAAGTCAACTACCGCAATTCAATTTATCAAGAAAAGTATTGTATTTAAGTAAAGGATTTAAAGCCACAGTTCCTTTTTTGTTGTTTTTGGTTTTGTTTTTTAGTTTTTGACACAAGATCTCACTGTGTAGTCCTAGCTGAACATAAACTCACTAGATATCCCAGGCTAAGCTCAAAATGATGAAAATCTTCCTGCCTCAGCCTTCCAAGTACTTCTCTTGCAGGTGTGCACTACCATGCTTGCCTGAAGCCATAGTTCTTAACAGAGAAACTTGCCCAACATGTATGTCATGATTTAAGAAATACCATAAAACTGTCACTAGTAATAATACATTTCAAACATGGTTTATTTTTATTTCAACCTTTTAATTTTATTTCATTAATACATTAGAATTGAAAAATAGTAACTGTATGTTTATAAGATACAATGTGATGTATTGGATATTGTAGAAATATTCAGTCAAGCTAATGAACACATCCATCACTCATTTATTTACGGTGAGGGTGTTAAAAATCTATTCTTTTAGCAATTTTGTGGTATACATTATTGCTGACTGCAGACATCATACATTGAAATAGGTCCTAAAATGAATTCCTCCAGTCCACGTGCAAATTTTACCCTACAATGCACATCTCTACTTCTCCACAACTCCCAGCTCTTGCTAAACACATACTACTGTTTCTGAAATTGACATTCTAGACCCCACACACAAACAAAATCAGACAATATTTGTCTCTATGTTCATAGCTTATTCATCTTTGTTAATAAGGTATTTCTATCATTTTTACCAATTCATTACATTTTTTATTAGTATGTGTTTGCAGTACATAATGATTATAGTCATCAGGGAAGTACACGTGCAGAACACGTCCTACTTTATTTATATTTTGATTTTTCTCACCCTTGCATTCCTGGATTAAGTCCCACGTGATCATAATGTTACTTTTAATGTGCTGTTGAATTCAGTTTGCTAGCACTTTGTTGAGGATGTTTTGTTTTGTTTCATTTTATTTTGCTTTAAACGGGTCTTGTTCTATAGTCAGGCTAACCTAAAATACTTGTACAGCTCAGGCTGTCCTCAAACTCAAGATCTTCCTGCCTCAGCCTCTGGAGCACTGAGATTTCAATGATATGCCAGCATGCTTGGCTGAGAATTTTTTCTTCCATGTTTGTCAGGACATTGACCTGTAGTTTTCTTTTCTTATAATGTCATTGGTGTTGTAAGGAAGTTTGGAAATATTCCCTTTTTTTCAATGTTTTGGAAGAGTTTGAGATAAATTTGTGTTCTTTAAATATTTGGCAAAAAAAAAAAAATATTTGGCAAAATGAAGCAATCAGCTCCCAGGCTTTTCCTTAATAAAACAATTTTATTACTGGCTCAATCTCTACTTACTGTTGGTGTGTTCATATTTTTTGTTTGTGCTGCTGCAGTCCTAACTGATTGTTTCTAGGAATCCATCCATTCCTTTCAGAGCATAGAAATTGTTGGTTCATAGTAGCCTCTTGTGATCCTTTTGATTTTTGTGTTGTCAGTGGCAATGTCTTTCATTTATAATTTTATTTTAGCCTTTCTTTATCCTGTTCGTCTATGATTTATTGATTTTATTTCAGAAAATTAACTTCTAGCTTTTATAACTTTTTCTATTGTTTTTCTAGTTTCTATTTTGTTTATTCTTATTTTGATCTTTATTATTCTCTTTCTTCCTTCTGCTATTTGGGTTGGTTTTTTTCTCTTTATGGATCCTTAAGGTATAAAATTAGGTTATTTATTTACAACATTTCTTCTTTCTGGGCCTAGACTTTTATGTGTATAAACATCCCTCCCAGGACTACTTTTCTTCTGTCTCATAAATTTGGGGATGTTGTGCTTTTATTTTCATTTTTCTCAAAATATTCTTAAATTTTTCTTTAAATTTCTTCTTTGAGTGACTGGTTTTTCAGGAGAATGTTTTATAATTTCCACACAGTTGTGATTTTACTGAGGTTTCTGTTATTACTGATTTGCAGTTTCCTGCCTTTCTTGTCAGACTAGATATAATTTCAATCATAAATTTTTAAAACTTTGTTTTGTGAACTAATACATGTACTATATGCAGAAGAATACTTTGTGTACATTTTCAAAAAACAAGCATATCCTGTGAGTAGGGGGTAGAATGTTCTATAGACGTTTAGGTCCGCAGCATTTAAAAGATAACTCAAGTCCAGCACCTGTGTATTGACTTCATTTTTACATGTTGTGTCTAATCTTGAAAGGAAGATATTGCAGTCTACTTATCTTTTCAGATCCATTGATACTTGTTTTATATACTTAGGTGCTCTGACTTCAGATGTGTACGTATTTAGGTTGGCTATAAGTTGTTGCTGAATTGACCTTTTTCAATTGTACAGTCGTTTTCTTTTTTATAATCTGATTTAGAGTCTATTTTATCAGATACATATCTATGGGAGACATTTTTCCATTACTGTGACAAAATACCTGAAGAAATAAAAAGGAGAAAGCTTTGTTTTGATTTCAGAGGTTTCAGCCCACGATTATTGACTGAGTTGCTTTGGGACCTATGGCAAAACATCCGGGCAAGAGTGTGTTGTGGAGGCCCATGTACTGCATGGTCATGAACCCACAGAAGAGACCAGGGTCCTACTATCCTGCTCGAGGGCACATTCACCATAACCTAAAAAGTCCACTTGGCTCCACTTCCCAAGGGCACCACTAGCTTCCAAGAGTGCTATGGGCTTGAAATCAAGCCTTTAATGGGGGCCTCTGGGGAATATTTCAAATCTAAACTAGAATATGGCACAATCCTGCTTTATTTTGGTTTCTGATCCTCATCCCTTTACTTTCAATCAGTGTGTGTTCTTAGAGGTGAAGTGAGTTTCTTGTAGGCAGCACAGTTAGTCTGGTTTTTATCCATTCAGCTACTCACTGTGTTTTGTCTGAAGAATTTAATTCATTGGCATTTTAAGTAATTATTACTATTTTATTGTTTCTTGGTTGATTTTAAGTCCTTTGTTGCTCTATCCCACTTTTACTTTCTTTGTTTTTTGATAATTTTCTGTAATGATGTATACTTTAAATCCTTTCACCTTTTGTGTGTCTCTAAGGGTTTTTGTTTTGTTTTTATTTTAAAGAGAAAAAAACAAAACAAAATAACAAAAACAAAGACATCAGCAGAACAGCCTAAAAGAAATAAAAATGATACAGAATTTCAAAACAAGGTGATAGGAAATTACCAAAGGTTGGTGTATTACAAATTGTTACCTTCAAAGTGGTTACTCAGAAAATCAGATCTAGGCATGTAAGATTGATCAAACAATTGCACATTAACTGTTCCTTTCAATAAACCGGTAGTGACTACCATAAGGCTCACATAAAAAATCGCATACTAATAATAGGCTACTTTAAGCTGACAACAATTTAATTTGATTTCTTATCCAAACTACACTATGGCTCATCCTTCCCTGATTTATTTGAAATGACACAATTTTATTTTTTATACTTTGCGTTCTTTAATAGATTATTTTAGCTAGTTAACTTTAATAGTTTTATCTTTTACTCTTCATAGTAGAGATGTAATTTATTTAAAAACAACACTATAGTGTAATGTTGTTAAGAGTTTTTTTATGGACTTCTACCCCTGAGTTTTATATTTTATATATTTCTATGTTGCCAATTAAAAACACTTTCCTTTAGCTTGAGGGGTTTTTCTTAGCATTTCTTGTAAAGAAGGCCTAGAGTGATAATCTCCTTCAGCTTTTGTTTGAGGAAGTTTTTATCTCCTCTTTCTTTTTGAAGGACAGGAAAACGAGCTGCTATATTCTTAGTTGGAAAGTTTTTCTTTCAAAATTTTGAATACACTCTCTTTTGACATAGTATAATTAAATAGTCAAAAGTTTAGGACCAAAAGTATTGAAAGTAGCAAGAAAACAATGACATTACATACAAGGTGTCCTCTATTAGACTTCCAGCAGATTTTTCAGTGGAAACTCTGCAGGTCAAAGGAAATGCTATATAGTGAGTTCAAGGCCAGCCTGATTAAACAGTAAGTCCCCATCTCAAAAACCAATTGTTATTTTTATTGTCACTGAATTGTTGTGTAGTTGTTATCTCTAAGTTTCCCAAGCTGGACTTGAACTCTCAATCTTTCCATCTCAGCCCCCTGAGTAGCTGGCATTTCAGGCATGCATCACTGTGCACAGATGAATTTGCTATTTTTAGAAATGGAAAAAAATAGTGACTTTATCAACCAAACAAAGCATGACCTAGGTTAACATTTTTAAAATACAGAACTCCAGATTTGGAAAAGTGTCATTTCTGTGGTGGCAAAAACAAATAGACATTGAAAGATTGGGACAAGTCTTTTGGAGTAAAGCAGAAATTGACTATGAAATGAGTGTAATTTTGATTAATGGAAGAAAAGAAGGTCACCCTTTACTTCAAAAACCATAACAAAGGTAAAATGCAAATTGCCACATAAAATGAATGAAAGGAAAATTTTGAAATATATATATATGCAATATAAAATCATGTGTTTGACAGTAGTTTTCTGCACAGAAAATAGTTATGCAACATTGCAGAACCCCACACACCCAACTGCGTCTTGCACGGAGCTCACACAGCCCTTCAGGAAATATCTGCCAGATGGGAACCTCCTGACAGTGATGGTTCCTATTTCTTAATGTTACATCAGAAAATTAAAAATGAGATTACTTAGATATTGGAGGCTTAATTATTCTTCAAAGTAATTTATTTGGAAATAATATAAACCCACAGTAAAATTTTAGTCAACAAAAAAGAGATGAAAAGTATCCATAATTTCCCTTGTATCAATGCTGTGACAAAGAACATCTTGCTATATTTTATTTCTTTTTTCTTTTTTAGTACATACTACTTTTTTATTTTAAAGAGAAAAAAGACAATAACAAAATAACAACAATGAAGACAAGAACATTTGTTCCTTTCTGTTTAAACATACTTATACTATACAATTTAAAATTTCACCCTTAGTTATTTATTTCACCCTTAGGTATTTGCTGAAGAGAAATAAAAAGTTATGCTCACAAATAGAATTGTAAGCATATGGCCATAGAAGCTTTGGAAATTGAAAATAATTGAAACTTTCATCACCAAGTGAGTAAATTATAGAATATACCTCAAGTGGAAAAATATACTATAATTCAAAGGAAAAATACTAAGACTAATCCCTTCTAAAAGAAATCAAACCAGTACTTGCCTGGGGATGCTAGGCTTGATCAGAGGTATACTGACTGCAAAGAATTCAAGAGAATTTTATGGTGTTATGAAGGTGATCTACATCCAGTTAGATTGGTAAGTCTGAAAATTCATCAAACTCAATATTTAAAGTGGATGTACTTTGTTATACATTAATTATATTTCTATGGGATCTATTTTTTAAAAATCTTTTTTGGTTATTCACAGAAATTATAGAGTTAGCACATTTACTTGCCAGTTTTTTTTTTATTTATTATCTGCTCCTCTCAGCAGAATGCAATTTATCTGCAGAGATAGAAAATATCCTTTTATTATATACTATATAGCCAAGAAATAATGGACCTTACCTGGGTCAAAAAAGAGATTTGATAAAAACTTCTTGAATCAATAATTGCATGAATGAATAAATTAGTTGTAATTTACATTCTGGTGTCTCCTTTACAACCATGATTTTCTTCACTGAACCAATCATTAACAGTCCTGTTAATTTTCCTTATTGCTTGAACTCGACCCATTACAAAATAATGAACTCCAGATATCACCTTGGAATTACTGGATTCTGGGATTGGACAAATTTACCTTCAAAACAACTCAAAAACCAAATAATAAATAGTCCAAAGCCGCTTAACGTCTGCTATAAACTTAGATTCCTGTATTGATTGTTATGGTACCTGCTTCCACAAAGACTATAACTCAGAGACTCCCGATTTCCTCTTCACTGAAGGTAAAAGACATGCTGAATTCCAGCCTCAATGTCCCAAGCCAGCTAGACACTGAATATTCATTAAGTGTAACCCACACAGAACTGCCTTGTATCAATGATATTTCTTTAGGAAATCAAGCATAGGAGGCTGTGATCCATGTCAGGAATGAAATGTTCACATACTTGGAATAGCAAAATAATCACTAAACTACCCAATATTGCCAACATGATTTAAGAGCCAAAAGTATACCCCATGATTCCATATCGAAGGAGAAGCAGTGACGATGGAGGTTGAGGGCGGTGGCTTGCAATGAACAGGGCATGTGATTGATAAAATGTCACAGGAATTGCAGAGGCTAGGGCTTCCTCAGCTGAACTCTGATTTATACGATGTCTTGGAATAATAAAGGAAGAAACTGCTCCCATGAACAAAACCAAAAGGATAAGAAATGATTCCGAGAAATGTGGATACAACAGAGGCCAGAAATTATACCTAAATCTTTACACATAGGTTCTGGAAAGTCATCTTACTTTTTAAACACCAAATACTGGCAAGGGTAAAGTATTAAATGATACAGAGAAATTATGTGTTGAACCAAAATTGGCTCAGAAAATGGGACTAAAGCATCTATGAATACAGCTGAGAAAAACTAGGAAATAACTGAATAGACGGTAGACTTGTGTAGATAACCCACAAGAGCAACATTTACCATCCCAGAAGGGAGGGGCTTCTGAGCAGTAACAGTACAACTAGTGGGATGGGAAGAGAGTAAGTGACAAGGAAATGGGTTGAGCTATAACACTCCATGGTATTTTGTACTAAATAGACCTTGAGATCTCAACAAAGAGAAGCTTGATAATAAAGTGATTTTTCCCACTTTTAAATTATTTCCTATCACACATTGCAGTTATGTCTGAAAAGGACTCTAGAATAGATAGTGCCAGGTGTGATTATCACATTTTAAGCAAGTCAGTTGTTATATTCTTAAGGAGAGCAATGGCCTTCTCAGTTATTTTATTGTGGTGATTCTATTAAAAGTGATCACCTTTCAGGATACCATGCATGTTCTAAATTGCCCTAATTCAAGCTCTTATTAGATTTTGTTGCTTTCAGAGAATTGACCAAATCTCTGATCAGTTCAAATATCCTCCTTTAAGATGAGGTGGACTCATTCAACTAAAGGTATAATTCCAACATCCTACTGAACTATCAGACATCTAGTTAGGAGTTTGAGGCAGAAGATTGCCATGGGTTTGAGACCAGCTTAGGCTACATGGTGGTGTGATTTTTTATGTGAGCCTCATGGTAGTCACTATTGGTTTATTGAAAGGAAAAGTTAATGTTTAATTGTTTGATCAATCCTACATGCCTAGATCTTGTTTTCTGAGTAACCACTTTGAAGATAACAATATGTAATACACCAACCATTGTTAATTTCCTATCACCTTGTTTTGAAATTCTCAGCATTACATGGCAAAATCAAATAATTATTTGTAAGTGCTAGTTTGTTTTATTTTGGTTTAGTTTGGCTTAGTTTTTTTGGAGGGGAGATTGAATTTAGACAACTGAATTTCAGAAACATGTCCATTCTGTCAACAGGAGTCCACCCATCTCTTACCAGATGCTAAATTTCACAAGACTGAAGGCAACATCTAAGATTTCTTCTACAGATGCCACTTGCCCCATTAATATTATTTTGGATGTAAGATCTGTCTCCAGACCTAGACAGATTCCAATCCCCAAATAGTTGAAGAATATGACTTTTTCATGGTACTACTTACAGCTTAATTAGTTAAACATAACTCACTTGCTTTCCATAGACAGTGAGATGAGGAATTCAACTAGCTATCTGCCTCAGGTTAGAAGTGTAAGAATTTGTTGGATTCAAACTATAGAATCATTTTGCTCTTAATCTCACTTAAACATAATGGAATGTACATGGGATTTGGAGACCCGGGTTCAAATTCAGCTGTGTGTACCTGAGAAAGATATATGACTTTGTTGGGGTCTGTGTTTCTGTTCTGTGAAATAGAAATTACATTATCTACATCATAGTGATTTCTCTTTTATATATATTTGAAAGAGAAGAAAACTAACAACGACAATGAAAATAAAAACAAAACAACATAAAAACGATACATGACCTCAAAACAAAATGATAGGAATTAACAATGGTTGTTGCTACACTACACACTGTTCTCTTCAACAAAGTTGCTCAGTCCACCGTGATTTCTATGGATGAAATAGCAAAGAAAATTTACCTAATCCAAATTTATACAATAGCAAGTTCATGTACAGGCTCCAGACCATCACATGTGATTTATATTCTAAGTAAGAGGTTTCATCCTTATTTCTGACAGTCCTGTTTTTTTTATTTATAAGGGGGAGTAGACACAGAGTTTTGTGACTGGATTCATGTCTTCCTGGAATAGAATTTTGGCCAGAACTGGCACAGATGTTAGTGTGGACATCCTATCCGACAAACATGAGTTTTATGTTTGCGGGATCTTTTTGGTTCCTTGAGGCTTTCTTGTAAAATTTTCCCTGCATCATTTTAACCTTCAATTTCAGGCTCTTGTCAAATACTCAAACCCTGGGAATGTCCACCATCTTCCCTTCCTCTTCGCTTTGATCTTAACTATCCTGTATTGCACAACCCCACACACCAAACTGCAGTCTTGCATGGAGCTCACAGAGACTTTCGGGAAAAAACTGCCAGATGGGAGCCTCCTTACAGTGATGGTTCCTATTTCTTAACATTGCATCAGAAAATTAAAAATGAGATTACTTAGATGTTTGGGGCTTAATTATTCTTCAAAGTATTTTATTTGGAAATAACATAAGCCCACAGTAAAACTTTAGTCAACAAAAAAGAGATGAAAAGTATCCATAGCTTCCCTTGTATCAATGCTGTCACCAAAAACATCTTGCTGTATTTTATTTCTTTTTCTTTTTCAGTACATACTACTTTTTTATTTGAAAGGAAAAAACAATAACAAAATAACAACAGTGAAGACAAAAACATTTATTCTTTTCTCTTTAAAATAAAAAAATTAGAAATATATATGTGTATGCAAGAATGGCTGGTATAAGTGTATTACTGATTTCCATTGGTTTATTGAAAGGAATAGTTACGCTTAAATTATTTTTCTTGACCAAATTTGCACACGTATATCTGATAATCGGAACAATTGATTTGAAGACAACAATATGCAATATAACAACTATTGTTGAATTCCCACCATCTTGTTTAATGAAGCTCTGTATCATTTCTAATGTTGTTTATTACTTGTTGTTGTCTTTAATTGTTTGATCAATCTTGCATGCTTACATCTTGTAATCTGAGCAACTTCGTTGAAGGTAACAATATGTAATAAAACAATCATTGTTAATTCCTATCATCTTGTCTTGAAATCAAGTACATACTGCTTTTATATTGTTAACATTTTATTTTTTTATTAGTACATGTTTGCAGTACATAACGTTTACATTCCTGGTGGGAAGTAACATATAACACATCTTAATCCCTCTTGCATCATTTTTCCCTATCCTCTCTCCCCTCTCCCTCCATCTCTTGATCCTCTTCTCTTCTAACTAAGATCTATCTCCCTACTTCCTATTTTCTATTTTTTATTTTGCTCTCTATTTATAATTTGGGTTTCTATATTACTTGTCAAACATAGTTATCATCATACTGTGTATAAAACTGCATATTCTAGTTGTCACTCAGCACTATAGATTAATTTCTGCAGTAATTAATGATCACTCTCTGATGGCCAAATTGCTATTGAATACTATAAGTAAAATTGTGATATATAAACATGCAATGTATATAAATCACATCATTCTCATATTTGATCATTTATTTTTTAGGATTCCAGAAGAAAATTGGGTCCCAGGGAGAACATGTTTTGTGGTTCATGAAGTACTTACCAAACTACTCTAAAAAAGGAGGTGAAAGTTTATGCCAGCAGACTAATTCTGCTTATTTCTTAGCTTTATGATGGATCCAGGTCCACACAGAAGTGTGGAATTTAAAGACTTTAAGGAATGTAAGGACTTTTCAAGTGGCTTATATGATCCTATTGTTTTTCACGTGGATGAAAATTTGTTGTACCTTTTGTCCTGCAGTGTCAGATCTGTTCTGAATTATTGTTATAGATACATTTAGTCATTGTGAAATACTTTCTATAATAAGCTGGTGTATAAGTAAATATGTGATACATTTGCCAGCCAAGCATGGGGCAGGCTTCTGACAGTGTTTTGTTTGTTTGTTTGTGAATACAATCTTCTGGCTACTTCATACTTTCAATGTCAGCTGGTATGTAACCTCAGATAAGTATCACTTTTTTCTACAACTTCCTGTGGTGAAATTGCTGTTTTACAATTACAGACAGACAATGCTCAGCTGGCAGCACACATCACTGCAGTCACTTAAAAAACACAAAATAGGTCATCAAGGTAAAAGCACTAGTATGCAGGAGCTTAGTAGTTTTTCTCCTAAAAATTTCTTCTAGAGAAATGTGCTTATTGTCACTAAATATTCAAAAAGAACTTAGAGACTCAACAGTAGAGAAATGATTATGTAATTCATAAAGAATCAGATGAGCAGCGGTAGAAATAGACCTTCACCATAGTTTCTTGTGCAGCATTTACACCCTCTTTTGCCAGTGACAATTCTCAGATTAACCTTTCCTGCTCCCGAACACATCAGTCAAATCTTTCTAGGTGTCATAAAGATATCCTATGCTGCGTGGAGTAAAATGGCACCATTCTCAAAAGAACTAAATCTAATTGTTTTAAAGATACAGCTAGAAAGAAAGACTTCTTGTAACTATATTTTGACAAAGCAAAAAAGTAGCCTTTCATCCTTTTTTTGTCCTGATTCAACAGGAGTTCAGACCTATATCAAAGAACATTTGAGCAGATGAAATCAATTCAGAGCATACATTTAAAATATTACTTTGGTAGAGACTAATATTTTGTGCTCTGTTGGGAAATGTGGCTTTATTTTTAAAAATATTGTCTAGGTAAATCTGATAACCATTTTTAATGTTTTAGAAATAAGTTAGAGTGGCATATATATCTCATTAATTGAAACTAATTATATTGATGAAAAAACAAATATTAATATGCCATGATTACGATAATTTAAAAATATGGTATATTCTCAATTATCTAATTATATGCTGTGTTCTCATAATTACTATTCAATTTAAACTTTTTACTTTGATTTTCTGAAGGACTTTATTCAGCAACATCCCTCTATTTACTCATTCAGCCAATATGCATTTGGATCTACTATGTGCAGATGTTCTAGATTGCCTTATCTGTACTTATTTCTTAACGTGCAGAAGGAATTTAATGTAAATCAAGTAAAAATTGTAGCTGAGGAGGCAAACCTGTAACACAAAAATCATAGACTAAGCCAAAATCTAAAATTTAGAATTTAGACATTCATGTAAACTTTACATATTTACACGAATATATAAGTTCCATATACAATATCTGTACGAGTTTCTGATAATTAATTATTAGCAGTGCTCAAAAACAACTGGAACATGCAGCATGAAGAAAACTAAGCCAGATGTGGTAGCACATGTGCTGGGATTAGTAGTTCACAGCTGCTCTGCAGACCAAGATAGGAGGATTGCAAACACCAGGTCAGCCTGGGCAATGTAGTCAGACTTTGGTTCAAAATAAAAATTAAAAAGGGTTGGGATTTAGCTCAGTGGTAGAGTATTTGCCTGGATTTGACAATAGGTTCAACAGCCAGTACTGCAAAAAAAAAAAAATTTTTTTTAATATATAAATAAATAGAAAAAATACGAAATAAAGAAAACTAAAGATTCAGCAAATATCTAAGACCAAATACATTAGGCAAAGAAATTATTTCAAAGAAATGAAGCTCAACTGTGACATGAGAGCAGAAATTAGATATTACTTGAAATTGTATATCACAGGATAAACTACTGGCTTAAAGGTTACCCTTTCTTTGGATTAACTACGTGTAGAAAAGGCAATAGAGTGATCGTGCTGAATCCAGCTACGCATTATTTCTAATATATAAGACATTTTGGAAATCATTCCCTTTGACACTCCCTTAGGTCCCCAAATATATATCTATCTCAAAGCCCCCAAACCTTTTAATAAATATTCTTTTGAAAGAAAGAATTTAATATGGTATTCTTCTAAGACCATAAATAATTTATTTAAATAGAATAAAACAGACCTGCATAGTGTTGTATAGAAATGCAACCCTCACCAACCCTCCCAAAGCCCTTAGCCATCCATGCTTGCTGGCATAATTGCCCCGTTCATCCTTCAAAGCTGCTCCTGTCTTGGCAATGTCTCTGCCTGCAGCAGTGGGCTTTGCTCTGAGTGCTTGTAGCCTCCCTCATCTTTACTGTGGACAGTAAATCTTTAGCGGAGTGCTCAGAAACTTTGGCAAATTGTCTGCATACACACTTAGGAGAAAGGGTCAACACATTTCTAGAAGCCTAAGAGCAAATTACTTGAGCAAGTGGCAATTAATCGGTGGTAGTGATGGGCCAGGATGCATTGAAACAGACAGTAGCCTGTGGTGTAGTCCATTTCTTGCCAGCGGAAAGAAAGGGAGATATAAGAAACTACTTTATGTGATTAGAGGAAGAAAAATCCATATTTTCCGCATGGGAATTGCCCGTGTGTTTTCTTAATGAACACCGACAGAGGTTGAGAGAGACTTTTAAGCTATTAAAACTACTAACATATTCTCTTTGGGGATGGGCGAGTATGAATTTCCTAATTTCATCAGAACCATTAATGACTTTAGTTCCTTCCTTTTCAACAGAGGAAGTAGAGGGATTCTTCAAGGTCCCATGATTCCAAAAAACAGGTTGCCTGAGAAATGAATTGTAATCATTCTGTGAACAGAACAAAAGTATTATCTTCTCCTGGAAATGATTCTCGTTGTTGAAATTCTAAAACCTCTTCAAACACTACCTAATTCAGTATAATGAAACACATGTATGAGTCAGCATTTCATGAAAATTGGGAAGTTATCTTTTCTTCCAGTAGGCTTATTTCTTTAACAGATGTCTTAACTTCCAATGAGAACAGTAGATGTACATTTCAAGTTTAAATTTAAGACATAACTAAGAAAAGGCCAAGAGGCACTCACTCCCCTCATGTTCTTCTTTTTCCCTAATTCTAACAAGGAGAATTTCCTTACCCAAGTATCTAAGGTCAAGAGAAGGAAGTGGTCACAGGTCAAATAAACAGACAGGAACCAGGAGGTAATTCTTGAAAGTAGGATAGAGTAAAATATTCAATGAGCAAATACCTTGGAATCCAGTAAAAACAGAAGGGACAGGAGGGAAAGAAAAATAGGGGTTCCTGTAACCAGAAAGAGTAGTGGGGCTCTACCTTAGACTCAGAATGTTGTGCTGCAAGCAGGGTAAGCCAGAGAATGTGCGCAAAGCAAACCTGCTAAAAGGATGTGAGTTCTGTTACCCTGCCCTGATCTTGTATGGTCTGCTTGACCCAGCTGCATTTTTACCCTGCCATAATTGTTCTTATCTTCGAGGACAGAATGCCTATATGGCAGAAGTCCCTCTTTAGGTGGGCTAGCCGAACCTTACTGGCTTGAACGGGGAATGACCACCAGACAACCCCTACCTTTACTGTAATCCCATCTGCACATGGAATGACAGTGCCTTGGGCAGTTGACAATTGCTGTGATGATGACCAGAAATAACCACAAAAGGCTCAACAACAAGCAGCACCTAAATTCCCAGAAAATCTCTACCCATGCTCAGAAAATACATGACTACCGCTCCCCCTCATTCCTTCTACCCTGTGTCTACAACCTCCCAAACCCCAGTGGGTTGAGTAATTGATTTCTGAATTTTATCTCTTCATCTCCTAATCTTGGCCAAGAGTAAATTCTTGTTCCCTGCTGAATCACTGCATGTTTTGGTATTGGTAGTACAGTTCTGAACGGGGAAAAAGAACCCAGTTTGGAGTTGGAAACTGATAACAGGTTAGGCACACTAGGCATAGCCTAGCAGGTATACTCCAGTCTGGAAAACTACTTGTGAATAAGAAAGCAATTAGCAGTGAAGAAATGCCTGAGGATTGGTTTTGTTGGTTATGTCTGCTGTAAGTAAGGCAAGGACAGTTGCTCAAAAGGATATGGGATGTCAGTGGCACACATGACTCCTAACAGACTCACATCTGGTGGGTTGAGATTTATCTCCACTGCAAGATTATCCCCTTCCCCAGGCATTCAGGGTCTTGCTTCTGAGAAATTAAGCGATAGCTCTGCTCTGAATCTGAGGCTTCTGATGGAGACTGGGGAGTTGGCAGTCCTCGAGAACCTTCCTGGGATATTCTGACATCAAAACCTGGGGTTGGTAATGTGTAAATCTGGTAGCTATTGTGTATACCTATACATCCTGTATCAGCTGTGGTATCTTCTTTTATTTAGGCAGAACTTATTCTCTCTTCTAAGAACTTTCTGTCCATTTCCTCCCTTGCATTTTGGGCAGCCAGTTCTCAGATTCTTATGCTATTCCTTTTCAACTCTTTTAACTTGAGAAATGAAAGCAGGGGAGCAGGGGAAGCAGAAGGCTGTCAGTGAGTGGTCATTTGGAGGGAAACGCAACAGTAGATGCTTGGTTGAAGAAATTCTCTTTCATATCATACGGCTAAAGGTGTCTTTAATCTACCACCTCACACAAGATATTATGGGCTCTCATGCTCCTTGGGATCTGGTCTGGCTGTAATGTGATCTGGAAGTGCACTTTGAGTTAATGTGATTGTTCTATATGTTCTTTTGTCTATTAGTCTATTTCTGTGTTTATGACAGATAGTAAAGAGATTAATTGGATGGCTACAGAAATAGTCCTATTAGAAATTTATTTCAGCAACCCCTGTCAGGGTCCAGACAATCCTCTCACAAAGTGAGTCCTGAAAATAGCACTGGGCAGCATTTAATTGGGGAAGCTTTGCAAAGCTCTAGGGAAGCTTTCCCAGGTTGGGTGGGCATAAAAAGTGCTCTTGGCCCTACTCACTGAAGGGCTGCATCTGATTAGAAAACAAATTACACTGAAAGGATTAATTAAACTAAGTAGATTCTCTCCAAAGTAAGACTTTCTGACTCTGCAAAAGAAATTTCTGATTTTTGCTGAAGTAGAAAAAAAAATACTAAGTTATCTGCATGATGTGCCTACCAGGCCTTACCTTGAAGCCTTTTTTTTTTTTTAAACATTCTCTGGGCCTTTACTGAGGCCTTTCCTTCAATAGTGGTTAGGTTAAGAACTGTATATTTGAAATATAAAAGTTTCTACCTTATTTCAGCTAAAAGTCATACCTTTGGGAACACAACTTTAGGGTTAAGAATTGCTTCATAGGTGATCAAAATAGTAGTCAAGAGAAATATACTTAAGTGGCAAAAATGAAAGTTATAGAATCTTTGTTCTCCACCTTACTGGATGTGCCACATTCTCACCTACATGTATATACAAGGACTCGGTTTAAAGAACAAAATTTTGCATTTTATCAAGATAATTTATTGTATTTTTCTAACCTATTCTATTGTATTTTCTCTATTAGGTTTTTTTTTTTTTTTTTTTTT